>NC_139972.1:4387500-4695000 GCF_963993115.1 Abramis brama
ATGTTCAGTCGGGTGAAAAATAAAAAAAATCAGTCCCCAGGACATTATGGGCCCTATTTTAACGATCTGAAATGCAAGTATCAAGCGCGAAACGCAAGTAACTTTGTGGGCGGGTCTTGGGCGCTGTTGCTATTATACCGGCGGGATAAATGACTCTTGCGCCCGACGCAAATCTAAAATGGGTTGGTCTGAAGTAGCTTCATTATTCATAGGTGTGGTTTGGGTGTAACGTGAAATAAACCAATCAGAGCGATATCTCACATTCCCTTTAAGAGCAGGCGCACTTGTTCCATGGCGGATTGCTATTATAACGGCGGATTTGCCAGGCGCACGCCAGGAGCAGTTCACAGCCGAGGAGAGCGACGTTCTCGTCAGGGCCGTAAAACACAGAGAAGTGACATTGGGGATGGGAGAAACACACCCAAATTAGCTTCGGTTAAACAGGCATATGATAATTTGGGGTAAATGTTTAAGCTAGATTTATGCCTATTTTTTCACATCTTCATGGACACAACAATGATTTCCATCGTGTGTTAATATTTTTCCTTGTAATAATGTATGATTTGCAAAAATGAAAACTGCTGCTTCTATGTAGATGAGAGAATCAAAGTGTATGCGCGTTGTGCACACGCTACATTGATTATGGCCAAGCATGCGCCCTTAAAATAGCATCTGAATAACATGCGCAACACGCCACTGACTTTAGACTAGGTTTTTCCTGGTCAGTGGCGTAATTGTTTTCTAAACCTGCAAAATAGCACCAGGGAACGTTTGCACCAGAACACACCTCTTTTCGCTGAACCGCCCCCGGGAGCGCAAGTGTATTTCCTAGTTTACCGACGTGCGTCTGTGGAGGGAAAAGTCCGCTGTGCGTGGGCGCAAAATAGGAATGATACATGCGTCGGTGTACAAAGTCAATTGCGCTGGATGCAAGATAGGGCCCTATATGTATAAAATTGCATGAACATTTTCCCTTGAAAAGTTGAATTTGCTCAGCGAGTTTACTCTGGCATCGAGTAATGACGCTCATTAAATATGCCCTTGTATCCGAGCTGCACCAATCATATCGGGTTATCTGATATAGGCGGGCCAGAGGTGAGATGACGACAGCGCTGTGACGTCGAAGTCATTAGTAAACATTGCAAGATGGCTATGGATGAACACCAGTTGTTTGAAACGGCTTTGGCCGCTACAATGAACGAGTTAGACTTGGTTTTTTATCTAAAGAGGAACAGAAGATGGCGCTCGAATCATTCCTTTGCAAGAAGGACGTTTTTCAAATGCATGCTTGGTGCCGCCCCTCGAACTGGCCGATTTTCATTACTAGATGGCAGACCCTTAATCTTTCAGATTTGGATTTCCAGGCTAATGAAAATTAACTCTAAAATAATTTTATTATTAAGCAAAATATCCAGCACATTAAGATAACTACAAATATTAACTACAAATATTATATATTTGTAGTTATATATATATATAATTTATAACATTTGTAGTTTTTATTTGTATATATATTATAAAATCTACATAGAACTAGTGTTGTTTTTGGCGGCCTGTTTTTATTTTAGTTTTAGTCTAGTCCAGGGGTGCCCAATCCTACTCCTGCCGATCGACTGTCCTACACAGTTCATCTCCAACCCTAATCAAACACACCAGCCTTTAATTTTCAAGTGATCCTGAAAACCTTAATTGGTTGCTTCAGGTGTGTTTGATTAGGGTAGGAGATGAACTGTGTAGGACAGTCGATTGGCAGGAGCAGGATTGGGCACCCCTGGTCTAGTCTTTGTGTCAAGCTGTCATTTTAGTTTTTATTAGTTTTAGTCACGTTCATACTCTTTTTAGTCTAGTGAAGTTTCAGTCGACTAAAAGTCTGAGCATTTTAGTTTTATTTTAGTCAGAATTATCCATGACTATTTTCGTCTAGTTTTAGTCACGGAAACTGATGACATTTAGTCTAGTTTTAGTCAATGAAAATAGTATTTTATTCTCTTTTTAGTAATGCAATTCTATTTAACTCAGTCAATATAGTATTTCAAACACGGTAATTTTATTATATTTAGGGCTGTGACGGTGGCAGTTTTTTTACCACTGCGGTGGTAATGGACCAACTACCGGCGGGGGTTGTTTTAAAAAAAATAAAACAATAAGTGTTTATTTGAGTGATTCCGTCAAAGAAACAACACACATTTTTATGCATGTAAAGCATTGAAATAAATATCAGTAAATAATGATAACTTAAATAATATAATAAAGTTACATCTATTTAAAAAAAAAAAAATCGTTTTATATTTCCACACAAAGACGCGTGATATAGCCTACCAACTCTGCGCTTTGAGAGAGATGTGGGACACGAGCAGGAAAGAGAACATCGATCTCTTTTCTGATATCTTCATGTTTTCTACTTGATGTAAATGGTCTGAAGAGCGAATTTTATCCTCCACAAGGGCAAGACATTTAGGCTATGTTTGATATTGCGCTGCCAGAGAAAGTGAAACTAAAATCACCCCCATGCAGGGATGAGTCACGATTTTTGAATATTCGATTAGTTTACTTAATTATAGAATATCGAATAGGTTGTGCGATTATTCTCTAAAATAAAATCTCCATGTTTTCGGTGCTGATGCGGTGGTGACGCGTTCATGTAACCAGAGGGTGATGCTGCCAATAACGAATGTGAATGTGTCAAATATCAGTGAGAAATTTTAATTGTTTATTAATAAACTAGTGTTTTCTGTGTCAGTGTCGGGCTGCAAAGATTAGGTTGACGATGCTGACTCGTCATCTTCGCAGTGAACATGCCTATAAAGAGAAATGCACATTTCATACAGAATAGCCTAAGCAGAGAGTATAGTCGGTTTCTTTTCTATTCGTTTTGAATTGTTTTGTTTAAAAGTAGACAATTCAAGCTTTCTATATGGAATAACTAATGGAATATTGTTAAATTCTCCGATAATCGGGTGACCAGATGGCAAACCAGAATTCAAAGCCGACAAAACTTATATGATCTATATAATGATTGGATAGCTCATTGACGTTCTAAACTGCCATCAGGCAGTGAAACCACCGGAAGTGTTCGAGCGGCCATCTTACAATTCCCTACCAGCAGAGGCTCCAACGGCCGTTATACATAGATTGGTATCTCCGACGGCACTTTTAAGATGATCCACTGTGCAGCAAACAAGTGTAAAACGACGTTCACAAAAGGATGTAGAAAAACTGCCCACAGGTTGTAATTCAATCCCTGTAAGTAGTAATTTATATGCATAATTGTCGCTATTCCTGTGTTGTTTTCTCCGAGGCAAGAGTAATGTGATAAAAGTCAACAGTAGCCTATAAGAAACCTCAGAGCAGCAATAATCACAATTAAGTGTCCAATAGCGACACCATTTGAAAGCTTCCAAAGAGCTTTGTGCAGAGTCCGTTTACTGTTACTTACATTAACCCAAACAATTTGTATTTTGCATTTCCTGAACATGTACTTGCTAACTAATCAAACACTTTATTTGAACAAACTACTGATCTATAAAACACAATCGGTCTTCCAACCTTTTACTATCGTGTCAATTGATTTTGATATGCACGAGGAGAGCAATACAGCGCTCCTGTTGTCTGAAGACAGTGAGTGTGTGCGCGCGCGGCCGGGGCTTTCTCTGCTCGTTCTTATATGCGCCCTGTCCACTGATCTAAATAATTTGTTGTTACAACGACTTATTTGTTCCCTCGTTTTAATAAATCGTGGACACATTTAACCAATTCCATCCTTCATTTTGATTTAACGAATTACAGTGTGGCCACAATATAGTAAAACGAGGGAACAAATTAGCAAAACGTGCTGAGGTAGCCTATGATTAATTCGTGGCCACAAAACAATATTCACCTGAATATTCACCAATTCACAAAAATATAGGTCTTTAGCATTCACTATTTAATTAATAGTATCAAACTGTTTTTCTTATCTGTGAAGATAGCTCTTCAGTGAATGCCGACTAGTGTTCTCGTACAGCTTTTTATTCCTTTTGCAAAGAAATTGCCGGTTTTTAATTTTTTATAAGCAGGAAAAATTTCCGACTTTAAACAAATACCCATTTAAATGCTTAGGATGTTTGCGTTGTAAGAATGTACAGGGAGACTTTAGATTTTAAAACGGTGTCTCGTTAGGCAATGTTTTCTCAGTCAAATCATAAAATTTCCTATTGATTCAATAGAACGTGTGAGCTCACCATAGACAGTACAAGAAATGGACACAGCGACCCCACTGGATTCAACGGAGAAAAGTGAAGTCAATTAGAAGCACTCACTTCCTGATGGCTGAGCGTACTGCGCAGACTCAAACTGAGCTTGACGATGTAGATGTGACGTGAGCAACCTGTCTGTCTTCTAGTAGCTGTGCCAAGAGAAATCTGAATCATTCCCTTCCGAAACTTGCAGAGACGGAGAGTGTGAGTAGGAGCTGTCCATGAGCTAGGAGCAGGAGAAACTTTTGCTAAGTATTCTGATTAATTATTTTGTCATTTTGCCTCCACGTCCCCCCGATTGCCCGCGAGCTTCTCCTCCTGTCCATACAGTAATTTCTCTACTGTGCGACAGAGAGTCGCGTGGTTATGACGCAATCGTTAACCTATTTTTACAAAAACTGCTTCTACGGGGCCATAACATAAGATACAAGGTAATGGAGCCTTTTATAAATTTTCGTGTTTCTTTAGAAATAAATAATGGACAAATAGAGTCTTTAAACACCTCAGATGTAAAGTTATTCGCTGTCAAAGTGACACCAAAATGAATGGGAGTTAATGGAATGCTAACAGCAGGTGATGGTCTGCTAATCAATGGCGGCCCCTGGGGAAGCTTCAGTTTTTTCTGAAACATTACCCGAGTTCACTAGGGAATACCAATATGGCGGCGCGGTGGCTTCACTGTTTATGACGTCATGAGCTATCCAGTCATTCTATATAGATCAGTGCCTCACGCACAACTCTCTCATTCGTCGTGACGTTATAACATTTCGTCTAGTCTCGTTTTGGTCAACGAAAATGGAGAGAAATTTTAGCATATTTTTTATTTTGTAAATCACATTTAGTCTCATTTTTATTCATCAACAATTGCATTATACATTTAATTATAGTCATCGTCACATGACCAGCATTTAGGCCTACGTTGCGTCTCATCTCATTTTCGTCAGGTGATAAAGGTTCGTTGGCGACGATATTTAGTCATAGTTTTCGTTGACGAAAGCAACACTACATAGAACACTAAAAAATAGCATTTTCTGCATGTCCCCACCCTCTGTATCTAAACTTTACCATAAAATATGATTAAAATCCTTAAGAAATCTTAATTTTTTTGCATTGTTGTGTGACTTTATATCCAAACTATGCTTTAAAATGTTTTTTTTTTTTTTTATGAGAAAATAATATTTTAGATAAAATACACATTGTATTCGTGTCCCCGGGTTTTCACTCAGTCATGTTACCCTAACACATCCCCCATTCTGAAAAACTTGGAATATTCCACAAGACACATTTTCAACAGGAAGTTGCATCATCTGGATCTTCTGAAGGCAACGGGAAGACCATAAGTAAATCCTCTCATTTTAATTTCTGTATATTTGATGAAATTGTAACTATGACTGAGAAGGTCAATCTCAACATACTGTCCTGTTACCTAAATTATTCCTTAGATTTTATTTGTTTATTTTAAAAATATTAACTTTTGGTAAGACACTAGAATTTGCTCAGTGTCCTTATGCTATTAGTATGTATGCTATGTGGCCATATGCCATGTATTTGATAACTTTTTGCTTAAAAACTCAATTCTGTTATTTTCAGTCCTGTAACTGTTACTTGTATGAAAAATAACAGGAGTGAGTTTAAGTAACAGGAGTGAGTAAAGTCCTCTGTTTTGTTGATTTAATACAGTAAATATTAGTTGATATAATTCTACAATTACTTATATTGTAGACATTAGCATTAGTTTTACAATGTGAACACCATACTTCCAGGAAGCCAGTCCACCACGAAGTGACTTAAACATTTTTTTCTTTGTCTTTCTTAGGCTATATTTTGTAGAAGATGGAGAAAACCCATATGATGCAGGTGCCAGAAACACCCACCTATGGCATATTGCAATGGAAGGAGCGACACACACCGCAACCCTCTCTTTTCTCCCTTTTTTGTCTTAATTTCCCTCTTTCTCCCTCCCTCTCTCTCTCTTTCCACCTCCTTCACTGAAGTACTACTAGCACATGGTACATCACTTCAACACAGAAATCTTATGCACACACAGTCATGTACACTCTCTCTCATACACACACACATGCACACACATATGGACACTCATTCCTGTTACCCAATGTTCATTCCTGTTACTATTTTTATTTTATTTTTAAATACAGTTAAACCACTGTTTTTATCAGTTTTGTTTGGTCCATCATTTATACAATTGTTCAATAAATTAAATTATAAATATTATAAATAAATTATATATATAAACTTGAGGCTTCAGTCTTCTTTAAAATGACAAAATGGCTTTGTGTTTATTAAAATACAACTTGCCTTAATATATAGTGATTTTTTTGTCACAAATATAAATTATTTGATCATATAACCAACACTTTCTTTAAAATAAACACTTTCTTGTGGGGAAAACAAAGGAATGAATTGACATGCTTTTAAACATGCTTTTTAAATGGCACATGAGTTTCAGTAACAGGACTGAGAAAACATGCGCCTATCTTCTGCTTAGAAACCTTGTAAAAAATTAAATAAAGTTGCCTGAGATTGACCAATACACATTTTGAATAGTTAAATATGTGTAGTATTAAATTCAGTGTTGAAAAAAGATAAAAAATAAAGTTTAGTTTTGAAGAGTTGCTGCAAGCAAGTCACCCATTCGGTGGAATGGTATTTTACCTTCTCAAAATGGCGGCAGGAGAACTTACTTTCACTTTCTATGTGTATAGTGTATACTTTATTAAATAACATTAACAGCGTCTCCTTACCTTCTCTATCCTCAAACGTTTCAACATGATATAGCTTATTTTCCAAGTTTTAGCTAATGCTCCTTTTAATTCTCCCATATTAAAAGGGACATTTTGTTATTCATCCTCACAGTTTTCCTTTCTTCGTAGAGCCATATTTTTTGTTATGGTGTTTTCTCTCTCTCTTCCATTTCTTCCCTCCGACAAATAATAAATCACTATTCTTTTAAATATTAATGTGTAGGCCTACATTGTACCCAAAATGAGGTTTTGACACGGAAGTTTGCATGGTTCACAATTTATCTCGAGTGGATTTCTGAACAAAATACTCGATTATCTCTAGATATACTGATATCTAATCAACCTTAAACATGTAAGGAATAATATTGAACTCACAGACACTGAATCTCGACTTCTCAAACGATCTTGTCGTGCAGAGCTCAAGTTGTGCAGTTTACGGTAGTTTTCCAGCTGCGCCACAAGTTTCAGAACCAAACGACAATTCCAGTCTCAGTGTTGCCAACTATTTTCACAAGAAAGTAGCTAACGCCTTCATGACGTAATCGCTTCGTACTTGCGTTCTGCCTGCCTAATGTGTTTTCTCTAAATTAATGCTCACATACTGTATTTAATATAATATAATATAATATAATATAATATAATATAATATAATATAATATAATATAATATAGGCTAATATAGCCGAATGTCAAATAAAGCTGTTCCTATGTGCATTTCCTATCTTTTTTTTTTTTTTTTTTTAAATTGGGTGTTTCTCAAAACCAAGAATGCAAAGAACGGACTTGTGTTCTTGGGGAGAACGCTCTTGCTAGTTGTTCTTGGAAGAATGAACTCACAAGGTGACGAGCACACAGAACGCTGCTGACAGTTTGAGACGACGATGTGTTATTGCTGGTATTGCGCAAGTAGGTTGGTAGGCTACCCAAACATAACGAGAATTATTGACGATAACAGCCAGGCTTTATCGTGCCAATATTTGAAATCTACACAGTTGATTTCTTGCATCAAATGTTCTCAGAAGTGAATTTAGTTAATGAAATAGCGTACGCAATTGTAGAAAAACGACTTACTGTGTTGGCCTGCCTATCCTTCCTCGAATGCCGAAATGAATGCTGGGATATTTCTGCCGTCAAGTTCACACAAGTCCATCCCATGACATTCTACCAGAAACGTACATTATCTGTCCTTGAATTGTTACAGTGAATAAAAAAGTATTTCATCCAAAAATTTCTAAAACTGGCTCATAGTTGATTTCTGTGAGTTGTTCTGTAAAGGAATATGACATTCATTAGGTTCTCAGATATTTTTTTCTTTATTAAAAACACTTTTGAAAATTACAAATCCTGTCAATGTCCTTGTCCCCAGCCAAATTGGAGCTACAGCTTTCATAGTTTTGTTATGCTACAAACTGTTATTTATAAAAAAAAACTCATCAATAACAAGTTTAAGCTGTTATCATTCACATCAACTGATCAAAAACATGAAATTATATATACATTCTACAAATAAATTCTATTTTACAACTGTCCCCATGTTTTGGTCAGTCCTGTCACGTTTACATAAAACTCTACACTGTAAAAAAAAAGCGTAATTTTACAGGTAATTGTCTGTATTTTTTTACAGAATTTTGCCGTTTTGTCATTATACAGCAAATATCTGTAAAATAAAAGGGATTTGCTGTAATTTAAAGGTCCACTGTTAAATTTACAGATAATTGCTTGTATTTTGGTTTTACAGCAATTTTACGTTTTTTAAAAGGAACTTGTCTGTATTTTTACAGAGTTATGTGTAATTTTACAGAAATTATTAAGTAATATTTTACAGATTTTTTTCTGTGAAATTAGAAAACAAAGAAAAGAAGGTATAACTGCGGAAATCAGCATCTATTCAATGTTTTCCTTACATATTATTAAGCATGTGGGGGTTAAAGTGAGTTTTTTTTAGGTTAAATAATAGTATTTGTAACATACATACAGTAGCCTAACCTACATAGGCTACAGTAGGCCTGTATTGAATTATTTTTTATTTCACATTTTATTTTATACTCATTTTGATCATTATTTCATTGTCTTATTCTCCAATAATTTTAATGTATATTTTATGAATATTTTTCCAAATCTCCGTTGCTTCACATTCAGGGCTTTGTGTGTGTGTGTGTGTGTGTGTGTGTGAGAGAGAGAGAGAGAGAGAGAGAGAGAGAGAGAGAGAGAGAGAGAGAGAGAGAGTGCGCGCGCGCGATGACGCAGATTCAAATTCATTTCCGCTGTTTACTCCCGCTCACAACGGTTAACGTTAGCTGATCAGTCGAGTTTGGGCAAGCGGGAGATTTGAATTCAGTCTACAGTACTCTCTCGTGAAGTGGATTGTGAGATCAACAGTGGTTCAAAGCAATCGTATTCGTCAAGAGCAGCCGTGAGCAGGAGCCCTTTTGTCAGTCAGTCCGTTTGGATTCTTCGGAAATAAACGCCCTTTTCAGTGAGCCTTGTTCGTAATCGTCACAGCGGACATCATGCCAACCGATCACCGGCTGAGGTAAGAGTCTCATTATACTAACGTTACATGTGAACAATATTTTATATTACATTTGTGTTAAGTTTACAATTTTCAAGCTAACGTTAGCATTCTTAAATGATGTTCAGTTAACTGGCGAGAGCTGGAGGGCAAAACACTGAAAGTAGCATAAGTTACGTCTTTACATTTTCCATCTGTTTTAAGAACGATCAGTTGAACCCACACCTCAAAAGACCTAAAACAAGCTTTCGTAGACTTGTTATACATATCAAAGTCCGTTTAATTGTGTATAAAATCTTCGTTAATACGCGATAGTATCTGTCAGTAACGTTAAATCAATTTCTTAAATGGCGGGACATTTTGAAACACCGTCTGGAAGCTGAAAACTCTTCTCTTAAAAAATATCCTTGGTTTTAATTATAGTAAAATTATAGTAACCACGTTTTTGGCGGATTTTTATTACCATTTTTAATAACCACAGTTATACTACAAATAGGCCTACCATGTTGTTTGTTTTGTTTTTTCTTTGTGGTTAAACCATAGTTAATTAACGTTTACGTGGCTATCAAGACTGTTAAGAAAACTAATTCAGTAAATACTGTAAGTTACTTGTTGATAACTTACAGGATAGCACATGAGACTAGAATATGAACACATGATAAATTGCATATTCTGGCTGCATCTGCTTGCCAACACGTAGCTATAGAATGCATACATGTGCATATATTAGGCTTATAAAATAAAAGTTGATAGAATGTTTGTGTTCTGATGAAGAAATGAACGTATCTACATTTTGGATGGCCTGGGGTCATCATAGAAGCCTTTTTCATAGGATACTTTTGATCATTGGTTATGAAAATTGCATTGATCCAGATGAACAGAAAGTTACACCCCTAGGTGTCTCAGCTCAAAACCTCACCGTTAGCCTTTCCTGCTCAGCTTCCAGATCATAGTCAGTTGAGGTTTTGCATTGTCCCAGTGGAACATATTCTGACATGTGTAAATGTAATACTGAGTTGTTAAAAAATATTTTTTTTTTGTGATTTCAGGTCAAGTGGAAAGCAGAATGATCATGGCAAACAAGGTATGGGAAGAAGTAATTTAAAATATTGTAATGGTCGAGTCTTCTGATGCCATATGATTGCACTAAAAGTGGCAGAAAATTTAATTTGTTTTATACTGTATATTTTCCCATGTGAATATTCATTTGATCCTTGTGAGGCCACTGTAGCTGTACAAGGTTTGGTTTTGCTACAGTAAGACCACGATTGTGTTAGATTCCACCCATCTATTTAATTTTTTTTTTTTTTTTGTAGTATAGTGTAACTAGGCTCTGTCATTTAGAAACATGACTTTTCCTATCACTTAATGACACACATCTTCACTTAATGACACGTAATGACACATACTCTACTTTTCATTCCAGCCAGAGGATCTGACGGTTATCTCAGCCTACCTGATGGAAAATTCTTGCTGGATGAATGACCTTCACCTTCAACTTAACCTTGCCAAGACAGAACTGCTTATGATTTCAGCCAAACCATCCTTGCTTTGTGATCCTGCTGATTTGCCTTATACAACATCAGAAAGATCCGGCCCTTCCTATCAGAGCCACACAACTCCTTGTCTAAGCTCTTGTTCTATCCAGACTGGACTATTGTAATGCTCTCCTGGCAGGCCTTCCAGCATCAGTCAAACCTCTGCAACTGATCCAGATGCTGCAGCAAGACCTAAACTCACTGCTTCAGATCTATGTGTCTCCAGAAGCTTGTGTTCTGCAAGTGAACGGCGCCTTGTGGTGCCATCATCCCAAAGAGACACAAAATCACTTTCACTGACCTTTCCCTGGACTGTTCCCTGCTGGTGGAATGACCTGCCCAACTCAACACATTTTCAAGAAACTGCTAAAGATCCATCTTTTCATAATCACTTGACCCAATAATACTAAATCTTTGTTTAAAAAAAAAAAAAAAAAAGTGTACTGTGCTACACTAACTGGGACTTGTCACTGCACTTGTTGCTTCTATTGTTCTCTTAATTTTAAGTCACTTTGAATAAAATGTAATTGTAAATGTTTAAATTATAACTATAATGTTTAGTTATATTAGAGTATAAAGGCATACAGCAATTGTCTTTTAATGTGGATATTTTTGCATGTTCTAAATGATATACTAAGCCTGTATTTCAAATCATTCACGTATCTTGATGTTCAGTGTTTGTTTAATTAGTAATACTGTAAATGTGCAGGTCTTCCGTACTTGTACGTTTAGTTAATTTAACAGAAATTGACTGTACATTTGCTATTAAGTTGTGAAACTGGATCTGCAAAAATTAAAACTGTAAATATACAAACTTTGTATTTGAATTCATGTACTTATTGCATTTTTATACATAACTTCATAGTTATTTTACACAGAAAACTATATATTAAAATATAATTACTGTAGATAGACAGAGCATTATTATAAAATAACTTTATAAAACCCTAAATTTACAGTTTTACCTTAAAGTTAAATGTTCTTTTTATGTAATTTGACATCATTTATCTGTTTTTCTACGGTTTAATAAGTCATTATCAACGGTAATGTACTGTAATTTAATTAATTTTGACCGTAAAGTCAAGTCTGTATTTTTACGGTTTTTGCCTGTAATTTTGTGAAATGGTAATTTGCTGTAATTTAACAGAATCCGTCTGGAAACTTTGCTGCCAGAGATTTACCGTTTTTTTACGGGATTTTTTTTTACAGTGTACATAAAATTTGTGAAATACGCCTTTAAGGGTATCACTCAGAGGAAGTGACATCATTTGACCCAGGTGAAGCTTACATTGATTAAGGCTGAATTCTGTCATTGAATTGTATGATTTTAAGCTTGTTTTTGTATATTTTTTTTAGGAAGACGAGCTAAAGGGTCAGGCCCTGTCATGGTAAAACATTCCAGAAAATAATGAAAATGTTTTAAATCCAAAACATGTCTAAAAAGGTTATTGAAATTCCTTGCTTGCATGTTAACAGTTTTTATGCTAGCATGCTGAGTAATGGCAGTTTAAAATGGCCAACCATCAGGCCCTGTCACATCAGGCCCTGTCACATTCCCGTGTGACACGGCCTTACAAATTAATGTTATTGTTCTTTTTTATTACATTTATTGCATATTTTATGTATTTAACGCATGCAATAGTAAAATGAAGTCCAAGGTGCTTGATTTTTATACAACTGTGGCCATGGAAGTGATTTAAACACCTGAATTCAATTATTTGGAGGGCTGTCCCAATACTTTTGGCAATATTATGTATGTCCTTGGCTGAATTTAACCATAGTCTAATATTACATTAACATTAACATTAAAATTATAATAATAATTTAAAAAAGAAATGCCAATCAAAACTTAAATAAAGAACACAAAACATAGCTTTTTCTGCATCATCAAAATCCATAAAGTCAGTCCTGTCACAGTACCGTCAGTCCTGTCACGCCATGGTCAGTCCTGTCACACAGGAAATATGACAAAAGTGTACTATTTGAGGAAATATTAATTAATTAATCTCTTTAACTGTGTAGATGAAGGTGGGGGTATATATCCACTACTATGTTTTTATAAAAATCTCCTATGTAAAGTTAGTTATTTTACAACTATATGAGTGCCTGGTGGGTATTCTGTGATTTTGTGTACTACAGTTGACCGAAAAGTTACTTATATTTCTTAAATGAATTATAAAACCATGTTAGATACAATCAGGGACATGTGATCAATAAGAAAATGCTATTTGTATCAAAGAAATTCATTAGGAAACCATTCTGACATATACAAATTTGTCTGTGACAGGGCCTGACATTTTAGGGGTGAAATGCGTATAAAAATGTATTTTATTTAATCATAAAAACATGCTGAGATGGCATGATATGTGTTTCTCATAGTTTAACATGTCCTCCATATGTCTCAACGTTCAGATTTAAGAAAAATATATTTTTTCCCCCAAGATTTTTTTTTCTGGAAATGTAAGTTTCTGGTAGAATGTTCTCATAGACAGTATGGGTCCATCGCATAGACAGTATAAGAAGGTCCATCCTCGGTAAAATGGGTAAAATGGGCGTGTCAAGAACACTTCCGGTGCCCTATTTCCCCATTTTTATTTTTATTAGTAGCCGAAACTTTGAATCTTTACACTCTGAATCAAAGGTATTGAGATAGGAGATTTCACTTTAACTATTAGTCAACTTGCTGTTGACACTTGTTTATTTTTGAAAAACAAAGATCAGGTCCCTGTTATTTTGGAGGCACTCAAATTGTTCTCTGATGCCTCAGGTCTATCTGTGAATCAGTCTAAAAGTGAGATTATGGCTGTACACCAACTTGAAGACTCAAGTATATCTGGAATACATGTTAAACAATTAGTTAGGTACTTGGGTATTGTAATTAGTAAATCAGACACAGAGAGACTAACAGAGAATTTTTTGCAAAGAATACAAAAAACAAGAAATATCTTTAACTGTTGGCTCCAAAGAAATGTATCTATTCAAGGTCGTGTATTGATCTCAAAGGCTGAAGGGATCTCCAGAATTGTATATCCAGCGTTATCTCTTTATGTGGATTCTAAAATGTGTGCCGCAGTTGATAAAATCTTATTTAAATTTATTTGGAGAGGCAAAACACAATATATTAAAAGGAAAACCATAATCAGAAGTGTATTAGAAGGAGGACTAAATGCTTTAGACTTTGAAACTATCAATAATATATTTAAAATTAATTGGATCAAACATTGTCTTTGTGAAAATAACCTTCCATGGTTTTTCATTCCCAATTTAATCTTCAAAGAATGTGGTGGTCTTAATTTTCTACTTGCTTGTGATTTTAAATGTACTAAACTCCCAATTAAGTTGTCTAACTTTCACAAACAAGCTTTGAATGCATGGAAATTAGTTTACAAACACAATTTCTCTCCCCATTCCTGTGTTATTTGGAATAACTAATATATATTATTCAAAAACAAAACCATTTTTTGGAACGATTGGTTTAACAAAGGTTTAATTTTTGTTACAGAATTGATAAATCAGTCAGGTGACCTATATAATTATAATGAATTTGTTAATTATCTTGGGACAAATGTATCTTCTAAAGATCTTCCCTACCCCGAAGTGACAAAATAAAATAAAATTCTTTATCAAAATTTATAAGGAAAGACAAGTACTTTGTTTAGGCTTGGCTTGTAGGGAATTCCAAACCTGCGCACATGTATTCAAACGCACATAACTATAGAACCAATTCTAAATGCGCATGTGAACGCCATCAGCGTTTCTCACAGGTTTGCGTTTAAAGTCTGTGTAGAGAGAATGTTGTCGTCTTAGCGACCCCTAATTTAATAACAAATGATCGCTGCGACGGAAGCAAATCAATCAAAACTAACTTTAGCTGGAAAATAACTTTATTAAAGAACCGCTATAAAGCCAAAACAATCTCTGTTACCTTAAATTATACGCTTATCTCTGTAAAGCTGCTTTGAAACAATCTACATTGTTAAAAGCGCTATATAAATGAAGATGACTTGACTTGACTTAAAGAATATTTTAAACTCATTCACTGTATCTCCCCGAAACTACTTTATCTTATAAAAAACTAAAAGATGTATAATCCTGTAAATGGTTCTCTTCCTAGTCTGACTGTGGGGGGCCTTTCCATTAGAGATAAAAAAAAAAATATATATTTATATCAGAAGAATTTTAACCAAAGAAAAAAGTTCTTCACCTAAGGCAATGGTGAAGTGGAAACAGGATTACCACTTCCTTGTTTTTAAGAATTTGTGGTCCAATATAAATAAACATGTAATTCCTAATAAAGTCAAAGAAACTCACTTTAAAATAATAAACAGATACTATCCATGTAATGATTTTATTAGTAAGTTTAAAGAAGGGTTTTCGCCATTATGCAGTTTCTGTAAAGAGGAAAATGAAACAATTGTACACTTATTTTTCAGTTGTAATTATACTAAATTATTTTGGTCCCAAGTTTCTTGGTTTCTTTTTGAGTTATTTTATAAGTTTGTCACAATAACTGATGTAATGGTCTTGTTTATGGATTGTGATTCTGGTTTATTGGAAATGGATAATATAACTAAACTTCTTATTCTATTTGGAAAATATCATATATATAAAGCAAAATGTATATCGACTGTACCAAATGGTAAACTATTTTCCACTGATCTGAAGAATTTTTATGACTCTCTAACTTCAATACAGAACAATTGAAAAGCTCAAAAGACATCGAAACTGCTGAAAAGGATACTTAATGTATTAGAAACATGGTTGATATGTGATATAGGATGCAGAATTTTGATCTTTTTGTTTTATGGATTCAAATGTCTCTGTATTACCTTTGTCTGTTATCTCAACAACAACAAAAAACAAAAACAAAAAAGAACACTTCCGGGATTTTTAACCGTTCTTGCCAAAATGCAAACTTGTGTATTGGGACAGTACTTGGGCCACAAAAGATGACGTTTGTTTCACAAGAACAAAAAAAAACGAGTGATAGTTAACAGATAAAATAAGTACAAAATTGTCATTTATTAAAAAAATTGAACTATACTTCACAGTTATGAATCCACTGCTGAGTGGACCTCTGTCCCTCTAGGGGGGTTCGGGGGGCGTAAGAAAATTTTGTGCTTTTTAATGTTAAATTCATCAATCTGGTGCACTTTGAGATTTCAAAATTAAAAGCTCCAACCCATATTCAGTGTGCAAATTAAACAAAGAAAAATTCAAAAACTAATGCTGACTTTTTTTTTTTTGACCAATGTATTACAACGGCACTAACCCAGCGCCGCCAATTAAGCAAAACAAAACGAATGGGCCGCCGATGTACGAGTTTTATGGGCCGTTAAGACAAAGACAAAAAAAAAAAAAATAGCATATTAGATGTATCAGCCCAAAAAGCACGTCGGCCCACCGGGAATCTCCTACATGCATGGACGTCACACTTTAAATCCTACCTGTTGCCTTTGACAATCCACTTATTTAGCTGCTGGCGCATCAATTGACATGCCATCTCCTTTTCCCTCTTTCTTTTTTTATTTTTAGTCCCGACAGCTTTTTTGCTTTATCCATGTTTTTCGACTCGTACACAGTAAATTCCGCAGTGTTGCATTAACTCTTTAAGAGTAAATTTTAACACTATTTCTGAGCATATATGGTCCCATTCAATTTAGTGTTAAAATTACTCTATTAATAGTGTTGAATGTGTAGTGTTATTTTTACACTGAAAAGTGTAAGAAAATTACACTACTAGTGTAAACAATTGCACTCTATATTGTTGATTTTATTTAACACTACTGCTATTTAACACTATTTTTGCCATTTTTAACGCTCCTAAGTGTAACACATTAAATGCTCTTACCAGTGTTGGTTTGCTTTGTGCACATGCTTACAGCAATTTAATGCCCACTATATTCTTCTTTATTCTAATACAATGCAATTCTTTGATTAAATAAAACATGTATTTATTCTAATACAATGGAATTCTTTGATTACATAAGAAATTAATACACACACATACACATAAGTAGATGTCTTTCATCATTTATTTATCAAATCATTACACAATATGGTACAACAAATAGCTGATGATCAGCTTTATCATAACTCATCTGAATATCAAAAGCTCTATAATAGATCAAATCACAAACTTCAACAACCTGTAACTTACAGGGTTTCGTCATGGTAGCAACCTTAAATGCATTAAAATGGCTGTCAAAACAAACTGTCTCCATGTTTTGCCCAAGAAAAAACACTCTTTCATTTTGAACAATAATATCTTTGATCTGGTAAAACAAAGGTAAATCAATATCAACTTTGACACAAACAAGAAAGTCTAAACGGTACTCAATGCCCTGGTGCTAGACCCATTTCACAGAGAGGACATTTGTATTCTCAAAATTTGTTAGATTCAGTTTGGCAGCAATGTCGGAGCCTTCTGCAAAGTCATCTAATGTTATCATCCTTCCTGGACCCATGGTTAATTTGGAAGAGCTTATCGATTCCCAACTATATGCCATAAACCTTTGGTGTTTTTTAGCTAGAGTCATTGTGATATTTTTGAAACTTTTAAGTTGTCTTTTAAAGGTGCCATAGAATGTGAAATTGAATTTATCTTGGCATAGTTAAATAACAAGAGTTCAGTACATGGACATGACATACAGTGAGTCTCAAACACCATAGTTTTCTCTTTCTTATTTAAATCTCGTTTTTGAAAAACACCCCTGAAAAACGGGCGAATCTCCACATAACACCAACTGTGACGAAACCGATGGGATCATTAATATGTACGCCTCTAAAAATTTGCATATGCCAGCCCATGCTCAGTGCCAGGCGAAACTGCACAGCCGAATCATCAGAAGTTCTGCAGGTGAAGAAACAAGCAGGAGGAGGATCATAGGGAAAATGGCAGATCTATCTATAATCTATCTATCTATAATCGGATACCGCTACAGTTTAATTCGAAGTTGTTTAGTTGCTCTGCCCATTTCACCACGGACTGTTACAACAATATCAAGCAGCCAGGCTTCTCTCGGCGTCTCAAACGGACGAAGGGGGCAATTTCAACTAACGTTATATTCCCGCAAGCGGCAAGTAGGGATTTTATTAACGATAATTTACATTGTGTTATCTAGATCCAGCGCGATATTGTTTTTTCCTCGAGAGACATCATGGCTTGCAAACGAGCGAACGAAGCATGGCAGTTGCTCAGTGTTTGGTTGTACAAATGAACACAAAAATATTTTTTTGCTCCTTCATCCGAGCCTCTGGAGAACCAGTGGGTTATGTGAATTTCTGATGTGTAATTGTTCAAATTCAGACAGATAATCTTTCTTTCAAAGTCGTTCAACACTGTTTATGCATCAGTATATCGCGTTGCAGTGATAAGATCTTCATTCACGCGATCAACAGGCTGTCATCTGCTCAGTGCTCATCACTGAAACCTTTTATGTGATGGGAATAGATCTAAATACTTAAAAAAAAACTTCTCATGATTCGTTAATCCCGAAAGCTGTAATAGTAAAAACATATAAAAGCTGTAATAGTAAAAGTTTTCCAGATAGCTCTACATGTAATGCCAGATATTTCATATGCAAGCATGTCAGCCAATCACAGCAGTGGGCAACAACACTGCAGTCTCACAGCAGACACGCCCCTTCAAACAGAGTGTTCAAATCAATGGATGAAATCAGGCTAGGAAATATGCCTTTTATTTCTAAATTATAACAAATTTTGATCTAAAAAACATACTAACATTATAAGGGCACCCCAGGAAACATTATAAAATAATAAAATAATCCATTCTATGGCACCTTTAAAATAGTTATGTTTCCCTTCGTAACGCATGTACCACATATGAATGACAGGCCCAATATGTCTAATAGATCGAGGGTAATGTGTTAACAAATGGTGTTTTGGCAACAGAGACATTTCTGGGAACAAAAGCTTGAATAGTCTATGATGCTCACCTATCAAATATTTCAGGTAGACTGTTAGGCCTTCAGTTAACACAGGGGAAAATACAATATTCACTATCTGTATCAACAATAAAAGAAGGAACCAATGTTCATTTCCATCTGGGACAATGTCACCAAACATGAGTGGCAGATTGCGAAGTAAACACCAACATTGAATAGCATTTATACCCAAATCATTACGATCATCATCCAATTTAATAACAGGTGGGCGGTTTTTCCTTTCTGTGTAACCATAGTTGAAATGCTGTACTCACAACCCGATTTCTCTGGAAGTGACAAAGTTTCAGAGGTATTAAAGTACTGTAAAGTATTCAGTAAACAATGCCGCTTTACACCACAGACATGAGATAACATAGGATTTGATTGTGCTGAATTACAATGTTGTAAATGTTCGTCTTTTGTCCTGAACTTAACAGACGAGACATCATCATAAAACACTCTTTGAAATTCTTGTTTTTCTAAAAGGCAGAAACGGCAGCAATAGGCGCAACTAAACGATTCAACCAATCCAAATATACAGTTTAAGCCAAGGTTATCACCCACAACCTGAACAACGCTACCACGCACACGGCTAGATAGAGTGGGAATCTCAATACCCTCAGTCTCAAGCATCTTCAAATCTTGAACGAGTAGTTCAAGGATGGCATTAAATCCATATGTCTTAATGTCTTGTGAGTGGAAGAGTGCACATAAGTGAATGCTTGTTAAGGAAGAGTTCAATTTTGGTGGAAAGTTTCGTGATGTAAAATATATTGCCCCTAATTTGTAAATACCCTTCTTCGACCCTAATGGATTAGCCGTTTCAAAATCATCATAAAATAACTGAATTTGAAGTGCATGTTTGTCAGTGGAAAAAAGAGGGTGGTTCTTAATGTACAATCCATCATCTAAATCTGAATAAACACCATCTTTGGAGACATGGCCTGATTTCAGTAGAGAGAACACAAGTGGATTACTGAAAATAGACCTTAGTGTTTCTAAAATGGGGACGTAGGAAAATTTATCAGTGACCACAACCTGATAATACGTCCCTGTACTCCTATTTTTCCTATTTTCAAACCTGGTACCTAGCACTTTATCCACAGGGTCAACAATACTCCATTTCTTTTTAAAGTACAAATCTCTTTTGGAAACTGAATTAAGTGAAGAGAAAGGGTTTTCGATTTCATTAAAGGATTGTTTAAGTTTTGAAACAGTTTCTGTATTATCAGAAGAAAGACATTTAAAAGCAACCTCC
The DNA here is from genome assembly GCF_963993115.1 of Abramis brama. NCBI lineage: Eukaryota > Metazoa > Chordata > Actinopteri > Cypriniformes > Leuciscidae > Abramis > Abramis brama. The sequence goes on from NC_139972.1 coordinate 4,407,751, forward strand.
ATTACTTGCGCTTGAATTTCATGGACAGCTTCTTCCATTGTATTGACAAATGAATTTACAACACACTGACCCACACCTGCCGTCTGTAACTGAGCTACAGCAGACCCACATAAATCAAAAGCTGACTGGTTTGTAATTGGTAAGTCACAGGAACTTGTACTAGGGCATGTAGCCAAATCAGTTGGCTGATCATCATCATCAGAATATTGCTGACTACTAACAGCACAAACAACTGTCTGCACATTATTTGGAATTTCACTGTGTACTCTGTTTAAATGTTTTCTGTACCCTGAAAAAGACCCAAATTCAAGGATACAGTCTGATTGACCACAACAAAGACGTAAATTTCTGTCAGAGAACAAACCATGGGCCAATTTAAGGTGCCTAATCAGGAGATTTGAGTTGTCAAAAGTAGAGCCACAAACATAGCACAACATCTTTTTTGTATTGTTCCTCAATTGAGTAACCTTGCTCTTAGTTCTGCTACCCTAGGTGTTTCCTTTACCTGGCCGACGTCTATTTCGTAGATTGTTGTTTGGATAAAGGTGTACATATTGTGAAGTACTTTGTTGTAGGACGTACCGAACACAAAATGAATCTTGAATAGTTCATCAAAGGCGCCAACTGCACTTGCTGACATGCATGGGATGGCGTACTTGTCGAGAACAATGTAGTATGCATGGATGGTGTTCTTCTTGGGTCCAGCTGCAAGGAGGTATGGCTGCTTGCTCTCCTGTATGGCATCCAGATGTTCTTGTACACTGTTTCCAGTCTGTAAATGAATTGTTTCACATTAAAGGAACACTCCACCGTTTTTTGAAATAGGGCTTATTCACCTTCTTTCCTACATTTAGATAGGTGGGCAAATGCATTTTTGTCTTAGTGCATGCATTGTTTTAGTTTGACAGGGTTGGCGCGAGCTTAGCTTAGCTTAAAGAATGGAATCCTTTGTTGCCAGCTAGCATGGCCTGAGTAAAAGTGATAAAAAAAAAATAAAATAAAAAAACCCCTCCTAATTACTTCTTGTGGCCTGCGCATTCACGAGTACAAATAGCGATGCAGATTAACACTAGGCGATTTCCTAGGCAGATATTGACTTGGGACTATATTAGGGGGAAGCATAAGCGAAGCACTGCTACTTGGGCGCAGAGATATCACGCCCAAGTAGCAGTGCTTCGCCTGTGCTTCCCCCTAATACAGTCCTTAATATATAAGTCAATATCTGCCTAGGAAATCGCCTAGTGTTAATCTGCATCGCTATTTGTACTTGTTGTGAATACGCAGATCACAAGTAATTAGGTGGGGTTTTTTATTTTTTATATCACTTTTATTCAGGACATGCTAGCTGGCAACAAAGGATTCCATTCATTATGCTAAGCTAAGCTCACGCCGACCCTGTCAAACTAAAACAATGCATGCACTGAGACAAAAATGCATTTGCCCACCTATCTAAATGTAGGAAAGAAGGTGAATAAGCCCTATTTCAAAAAACGGTGGAGTGTTCCTTTAATGCAGGGCTTAAAGTGCCATATCAGATGATGAAAAAGACATTCAGAACATGTTCCATTGACAGTGGAGGTTATTATCCAATGTTTCTATGACAATATCAATAGTATGGTTCAAGAGTGTTGATGAGTGTAGCCTACATAAATCTGTAAATCTGGATACAAGTGTAAATCTGGACAATGTAGTGTGATTTCAGAATGTTAAAAGTTGCATAAACTCTATTAGGAGGTGTATAAACATAACTAGCTTAAATGAGGAAAAATTAGAGAAAAAAAATTGTATTTGAGAACATCTCAATACAAGCACCATGCACTGGTAGGCAAGTGGAGAAAATATTTTGACCAACACCGATTTTGGTTAAATTTCATTGTTTGAATGCTAGAAAGAAACAACACAACAGAAGGCAACACTTTGACGTGGGCCTAATCTAAAAGGCGGCACATATGCATAACTGATGGCGACAAGAATCATCCACCAACCTTTAAGAACATGACAACATGATTCTCTCCCATGGATGCAGACATCTTCCCGGGTCTTTTGCGGCCTTGTGCAACCGGTGGAATGAGGTGGAGTAAGAGAAGTATCCCTTCATGATCCCATGCTATATGAAAAAGAGGCACATAGATATGATTAGCAGCTTAGTCAAACTTCAACATTCCAACTGAGAGAAAATCTTTCAATTGTTTTAAAGTATCTGACCTGCGTAATTTTCTTCATCATCATTCCCCACACTCTCTGCTGCATCAATCAGCTCCTGAAGATCTCGTGACGGATGCAAGCCCTTGCTCTGGGCTATGGTCTTGTGTTTGAACGCAGTTGGCCACTTCTCCAAAAACTTGGCAGATACCACGCCGCCAAACAGCCGAGTAAAGTCTTGTTCAATCTTGCAACACAACAAACACAAATTTTTTCCTTGAGCACAATGTTTGACATAATGAACACTTTACATTTTGTGCTATTGACTGCATTACAGTTCTGTTTACTTGTATTGGTTTGGGTCTTCGATCAAACGACGCCAGTACTGAAAAGTAGCTTGCATCTTCTGCTTGATTGTAGTCTCATCAGAGCAATGCTTCATGAAAGAGATGGCGTCTTTACACTCTTCTTCAGAAAGGTCATCAGAAATGTTGGATGCTCTTCTTTCAGCTGTTGGCCCTCCACAAAATCACTGGCTTGATCGACCCCGTTTCTGTGAGCAGTTTTTCTGGATACTCTTTATTTTCCAAGACAGATACCCTTCTCCACTTTGCGGATCAAAGTAATGCTCCTTCAGAAAGAGAAACGAGTAAGTTGTAAGCCACATTTCAACTGCCTGCACTAGAGAATGATAATACACCAGGGAAAGGTATGCGTTGTTCAATTACAATAGTAACAATATAAAGTACTCAAAATGATAGTTTATCACTTAACTATGTAAGTTGTTTAACAATACTTTGGAAAACATGTACCATCTTCATGACTTCAACTGTAACTCCGTGGCAAACAGAAAATCCAACAGGAAAATTTGAAATCAGTAGAGTCGCGCGCAGAGCCGTTGGCCGTTTTTGGAGGCGTGGTTACCAACATACTTTCTTCAGAGCAAAGTGGCTGGTACTGTGATGATCGACTCTTACTCTTTGGGTTATTTTACATTTGCAAGATTAAAAGAAACTCTTTAAGTGCATATGTAATTTTACACTGCTGATTTTACTGTGTACCTGCTCGCTCAGCGCTCACGGCGCCCCCGCCTGCTCGCGATATTATCCCCCCCTCTTCTATGTCAAAATTCTATGATGGAATCTTATGAATATCATACTCTAGCCTGTTAGTCCTCTAAAAAGTTATAGAACAGTGAAGAAATGCAGAAATTATTTAGAAACGCACAACAGCAGCTACGTATAGATTAAAAAAAATAATAATTACCATCGCTTTGGCGCCCCCCTGGTGCTGCGCGCCCCTATGCGCCGCATATAGCGCATACCACTTTTTGCGCCACTGCTCTATGATAGTGAGTATTACAAGTATTAAGCACAAGAAAAGAAAGGAAATTAAAATGGTCAAACTAAATTCTTTAAATATAAAACAAAAGAAAAGCAGATAAGTGATAAGTCCGTGGAAAAACACTACTCATTCACGTCTGTCAGCAGCCGTGCGCTCAACAGATGAACGTGCTGCTGCTCCTCTCAGCCAATCACTGAACAAGGTAGACGCAGCTAGAGAGAGTGACGGCGGGCAGAAAGCAAGATCTCGCGCTCGCAGGACAGTATTGGCAACATTTGAAGCTTATGTTTGTACAAAAAGTCACTAGATTTGTCGCTAGTCGCTTTTTTTGAAAAAATGTCGCTAAAGGGGTCTGGAAAGTCGCTAAAAATAGCGACAGAGTAATGTGTTTAAAGCCAGGTGCAAAAAATGGTTTTGGTCTACATAGCTAATTATAGCAGACAGCTGTGAGGGGGGTGAATTTTTTAATAACTAATCCGTTTAAATTATATTAAGAACACACACAGAAAGAAAGAGAGAGAGAGAGAGAGAGAGAGAGAGAGAGAGAGAGAGAGAGAGAGATTTATACAAAATTTGATTAAAATCCTGCTGCAAACGCCACAGGCCGGAAGTAACAAACCATGCCTTCTTATTAGAGTCGCGGCTCCTACAGTTTTTTTTAGCGTAATTTTCTTTTGTTTCATGTATGAGCTATTTTCACATGGATTTGGTAGGATTTATATTATGTACAAAATTGAATAACAATGCCTTAGTTACTAAAATACATTTTCTGATTATTTATTCATATTCATTTAAATTAATGCAGTTAACTACTGTAACATTATGTTTTCCATTCGACTATGAGATTCACTTCATGTTCATTTTGTAGACAGAGTATAGATATTTAATGTCAATTATATATTTTTTATTTTAAAATAAACATAAAATTAAAACAATGTGCAACGTACTTCTCACATTGGTAACACTTTACAATAAGGTTTCATTTGTTAACATTATTTAACTACATTACTTAAAGTGTTAGTTCACCTAAATATGAAAATTCTGTCATCATTTTCTCATCCTCAAGTTGTTCTAAACCTGTATGAGTATCTTTGTTCTGTTGAAGACAAAAGATACTTTGAAAAATGTTGGTATTATCGAAACTGATAATTAATTATTTGTTTTGTACAAATTCATATGTTAAAGAGTAGTGATGTATAATAAATAATTTATCAGAGAAGGGAATACATAGTAGGCTACGGCTATGAGGAACCCACTTCTATCCAAAATAACCCTGAATTTGGTTACATGTCGTTTTTGCCCAAATAACTTGTGAGGTGTATGATATTCCATCATGTAAGCAAAGTAAACAGTGATTACAAGCTGTTTGGTTTCATTTCTTTGACATGTTCTGTGCGTAGCCACGATTTATCTCGTCAGCCCAACTATTTGTAGCCCACTTAGAGTCAAAACTGATTCTTTTGGCCAGGCAGCGCATGAGATGGATGATATCATCATGTTCGCAATGTCAATAATATCTACAAGACATAGTGTCATTTCATGACATGGTCGATCTGTAGTCACGATTTAGCTGTGAATTGGACGGGTTGTGCAGTCTGCTTTTAGTCCAGCCGGCGTAATCAAGTCAATCTATACACTCTAAAAAACACTGGGTTAAAAACAACCCAAGGGCTGGGTAAATAAGATACGTTACGTTTAAGATAAGAAAAACAAAATACAAGTTTAAATTAACAGTATACATAAAACTGATTGGAAGAAAACATTTTTCTGTGGACTTTTATTGAGCTGAGCAGGAGTGTTGTTACTGGACCAGGATGGGCTCCACAATAGAAACCATGGTAAGGCCTCTGCCGGTGGGACATCATCTGGGATGAGTACATATTTCCACTGTCCACTAACAGGTTTGCAGGGCTGACTCAGGGATGGGCTGCCAGTCACTGAGATGTTCTCAGAAAGAGGGAAGAATAAATTTAATTAACTCACATCCTCAAAAACCATAAAATATTGTAACATGCAAAACTGTTATATAAGCTGAACTCTGCAGGACAGCTGCCCTCCAGAATCGACATTGCCTATCCCTGATCTATAAGACATATTTTTAGTGTTTCTATTATATACTGTTCATATATTTTTTAAACAATATCTAATATCCATGTGTAAAAAAAATGTATGTCAGTTTTTCATAAAAAGTAAAATTTTTGCCTCTGAGAAGAAGTGGACTTGAATAACAATCTAAAGTACTTAAAATTTATAGTTAAATCCAGAGCAAATGTATGTTGTTACATTCCACCACTGATTATTTGGAAAATGAAACTAACAAAATGTATTGTCACATTAACAAATTGTTGCTAGCTGTGTCCCCAGAGTTGTTCAATGGGACGGTCTGGTTTTGTCGCCTAGCAACTGGTGACAGCCGTTGTGACGAGCGGCAGTGGCATTTGCAGTGGACTTTTTAAAGTTATAACTGCCTAAAAACAAAATCAAACTAAAAATGTTCACCATGGTCAATTTAATAATAAAGTAATAAAGTCTAAAAAGTATAAACTAGCCTATATAAAATCACATGCTGGTAACATATAAGTCAACATTTGAACCTATATTGTATTTTTTCTTTCATTTTTTCATCATTAGATACATTAGATTACTCGATTTAATTGAAGCCCAATACTTACATTTAAAAGTGTAATCTGGCAATTTCGTCTCCAGCGCACAATGAATTATGGGGTAGGCAAGGCTGCGAAGGATCCTTCTGATGTATCCTGCATTCACAGGAAAAGAAGGACACATTTGCAGGCCGCATTTTGAAGGAGCCTTTAAAAGGACTTGTTCAAGAATGTCTCCAAAAAAGTGTGTTTTTGGATGTGAGGGAAAGCTTACCGTGTTCAGCTTCCCAAAGAACCCAGCGTTACAGGAACAGTGGATGCAGTTTGTTTTTCCGGGGCAGCAACGGAGTGTAGCAAGTGCGGTTGTGTGTTCTGGTCATTTCAGTGACGAATGTTTTATTAACAAGGCCTAGGTCGACGCTGGATTTGCAAATCGTTTGCTATTAAAACGTGGAGCGGTCCCAGTGATAAAAGACCCCATTCATGTAAGTACAACTGGATCAGATTTCTGTCTTTTGCTGGAAATCAGCACATAAGTGAATATATGTTAATGGAAAAAACACGAAACATGAGTATTATTTAGTCTATTGATTGTAGTCTATCAAGGTGATTATGTGAAAGTCCTGTTACAACTGAAGAACTAATTATTTTATTGATTTATTAGAGCACATCTACTACCAGAGAAGACATGCCTTCAGCAAAGCACACAGAATGTCAAACAGAACACAGACCTACTGTGTCTGATGAAGTGCAAGCCAGCCCACTAAAGATATCTGTAGGCATTCAGTGTACCTTTGTTCCATCTCAAAAGACAGTTGCCACACAGTTCTCCTTCTGTAAACAGACAGGACATTTACGGAGCAAAGGTAGGCTTTCCTGTAGCTCAAACAGTAGAGCGTTGGTGCTAGCAACGCCAAGGTCATGGGTTCGATTCCCAGGGAAAGCAAGAACTGACAAAATGTAAAATGTGTACCCTGAATGCAATGTAAGTCGCTTTGGATAAAAGCGTCTGCCAAATGCATAAATGTAAAATGTAAATGTAAATGTAAATGTATGTAATATGTGAAATGTTTCTTACTACCTTAACTACCTTATTTTTTAGGTTCTGTTTTATCCACCTCTTTTTGCAGTAAGAGCAGGCGAAATGTGTCTGGCTTCTGGTCGCATCCGTGTTCAGCTGTCTTCAGTTGTACAAAACTGATTGTTTTTCTGTTTGATATTTTAAACTGGTGTGTCCTACCATATTATTTCAATTTACTAACTTAATTATGAACACACTGGTTTGTAGTGCCAACAGTTTTAATGTTTACTGCACTTTGTTAAACTTCACGTTATATTCCTATGGCAGCTTATGAACCAGAAGCCCACACATTACCAGAATAAAGCTTACTTTGAGAAGAAAAAAAAAATGGATAGAGTAAGGGTTACCTAAATCAAATAATCCATTTTGTTTTTCCTCAGTTAGGCACGCAGGCAACAGTTTTAAGTGCAAGTGTTAGTACTGAGACCACACAAGTTGAAACATGGATGCATCTGTCATCTACACCAGTAAAGACATCTGGACTTGGAGCAACACCTGCTAAAAGGCCCCGTATGGAACTGCTGGAGGAGAAGGATGAGGATGAAGGAAACTTTACAGACTTTCTGCAACCTCATGATTCCACATATGAGCCCGTTGATTCTTTTGCAGAGGCTTCTGAACTTAGGTAATGTTGTGCAAATGTACATTGTTAAATTTGTTTTTCATTGTATTTGTTTGCTTTTTTTTTTTTCTTATTTTATGCTTTGTACTTCCTTTTAGTGGGATGGAGGTCTCTTGTGATTACGCAGATGCAAAGTACATTGTTTTTAAAAGCTCTCTCAGGGAGCTTTTCGAAACATGTCCTTTGTGCAAGCATAACTGCAATGTCCAGCAATGTCGGCTTGGGACATTTGTGTCTTTTAGTCTGGTCTGCGGCCATTGTCAATATGCTAAAAAATGGCAGAGCTAGCCTATGAGAGGAAGCACCCCAGTCGGAAATCTTCAAATGTCAGCGGCAGTTTACTTCACTGGTGGATCATTCATTTAGATGAATAAGGTATTTTTCAGATTGTGTGCACTTTGTGTGCACAAATGTTTCAGATTGTGTGCACTAAAAAAATCATTAAGGATAAACACCATCAATGCGTCTCTGCTATGTTTCCAGATTTGCAGAGCTATGAATCTGCAAATACACCATTACAACACATTCAGAAGGCATGCTCGTATGTTTCTGGAACCTTCCATATTTCACAAGTGGAAGATGGATCAACAGGCCATGTTCCAGCAACTACAACCACAGGGCAAAATTGCTCTGAGTGGTGACATGCGTGCTGATTCTCCAGGTGAAATATTATTTGTTCTTTGTTTGCCAAAATTGCTAATGTGAATAATGTACAATTAAACATTTTTGGTTACACACACTGTTGTGTTAACTTTCACATGTTTTCTATATGTAGGACACTCTGCCAAATATGGCAGCTATACTTTAATGCACCTGGAAAGCAATAACATTCTGGATATTCAACTGGTACAGGTAACTCTTTCTTTCAGAACATAGTAAAGCTTTATAATTTTTAAAATTGATTTTGCATATAGTAAGATTTTGATTTGTCAGAGCAACGAAGTTGGAGGCAGTGCACACATGGAGAAAGAAGGACTCAGAGAGGTCTGGATCTTCTAGAGTCCAACAACTTAAATGTGGAATACATTTGTGACCGATCGGCACACACAGGTGCAGAAGTATCCGAGGGAGAGAGCTGTAAAACAGTACTATGACGTTTGGCACGTCGAGAAGGGTAAATGGAAGTCTACGTTAATGTTAGGTGTTTACAATTTTTTACATTATTTGGAAGTAGTATTGTACATGCATGGTAATTTTAGGTTACACTTTACTTGAAGGGGTGTGCGAAAGACTGACATGACACCTTCATAATCATGACATGAAACATTTCATGAATATGATGGAGGTTTTATGCATGTTTATGACAACTGTCATTAAGTATCATTCACTCAGTTAGTGTAGTGTTTAATGCAAAGATTACATTGTTTTAGATGTCTTTGGTATGGGCTAGGGTAAGGGTAGGGGTAGGTCAAATAATGTCATCTTTGCATTAAAAACTACATAACTGAGTGAATGACACTTAACGACAGTTGTCATAAACATTCATAAAACCTCCTTCATATTCATGACATGTCATGTCATGATTATGAAGGTGTCATGTCAGTCTTACGCACACCCCTTCAAGTAAAGTGTTACCTAATTTTATTTAATGCAAAAAATTTATTATGCAAAAGTTTGATTTCTGCAGATTCTCATTTTGTTCGATTTAAGACTTTTTTATTTATTTTTTTATCTTTTTTTATTTTTTTAATCATCCAGGGCTATCGAAAAAATTGGAGAAACTGTCCAGAAATAAAGAGTGCCAGGTGCTGCGCAAGTAGTTGCCAGGTATAAAAAACCACATGTACTGGTCAGCCATGTCTTCCAAGGAAGGACCTGAGAAAGTTGTTAAATGGAAGAGTTTATTCAATCACATTCAGAATGTCCACACTCATGACAGCCCAGAATTTCCTAAGTGTGCTCATGCAGACAAAGTTTCTACAGACCATAATAAATGGTTAAAACCAGGTTTGTGATCATTATTTATTTTGTGTAACTGACCTACTTTTGGTCTTAATTTAAAACAATAACTGGAAACTCAGAATTTGTGACACTGCCCATTTTCTGTTGTAACAGGTACCATGCTCCTGTATAAAGTTGAGAAGCTGCTCCTAAACAAAAGACTCCTCCAAGATGTGGAAAAGCTGAGCCACCAGCATCAAACGTCGGCTCTTGAGACATTCCACAGTGTCATTCTGAGATTCGCTCCAAAGAATGTGGTATTTCCTTATATTGGAATGTTATGCAGGTAATAATTGAACACAAAAACATTATTAACAATAGTGTTTAATTGCAAACTTTTAGTACATTTATTCATACACCCCCATTTTATGTTTGGGCTCTATCTTGCTGCAATGCATTTCAATGAGAATGCTGATCGTGAACAGGCAGTGAACTTGGAGGGCACAGCTGTCTATAAGATAATGTATCCTAAATCTAAGAAGGGGCAACCTACAGCAAAGACAGTGAAAACAGAGCCCACTTGTCACGGCTGAACGCGTCTTCTCCACACTCAACAAACATGGCGAATATATCAGATGTAAGTAGTCTACCTCTTGGTGCAGGTGAAGATACATTTGAGCTGCACGCATTGCAGTCTGAGCTGGAAGCTGTTGAGAAACTGATCCACGACCTTTTAGTGAGACAGGCCGAGCTGATAGACCGGCGGGTAGCTCTTGAAACATCACGCGCCGATGCACACAAATCAGTAATTAACGTTACTAACCCGCTGACTCCGACCTCGTCTACTCCGTGCGTTACTCAGCATTGGTCCCGAGCCCGAGCGCCGAGGTCGCGATCAGCCATGGTCTCGTTCACTCCGGCTCCAACACGCCACCACGAAGCCTGGATGGTTCCGCAGCGGAAGACGCGAGTCAGGTCTAGACCAAGACTCTCTCCGCCCCTCCCGGTTTTCGAGTTATCCACACAAAACCGCTTCTCCCCTCTTCGCGAAACCGAACGCGATGCTGTGATCATCGGCGATTCCATCGTTCGGCACATACACGCTACGTTAGGTAAAAGTAAGGTGCATAGTCACTGCTTTCCTGGTGCTCGTGTTTCTGAAATTGCTGCTCGCGTACCCGAGATTCTGAACGATGACGAGCGCGTCGGAACTGTGGTCTTGCACGCGGGAGTGAACGACATCAGGCTGCGCCAGACAGAGGTTCTGAAGAAAGACTTCAGGAATCTGATCGATACGGTACGCAGCACATCGCCTGAAACAACGATCATAGTGTCAGGACCACTTCCCACGTACCGACTAGGACATGAAAAGTTTAGTAGACTATTTGCGCTAAATGAATGGTTAATGTCATGGTGCAATGAGCAGAAACTGCTCTTTGTAAATAATTGGAATCTGTTTTGGGAGCGTCCTAGGCTTTTCCGTGCCGATGGCTTACACCCAAGCAGATTCGGAGTGGATCTTCTGTCGGATAACATCTCCAAAATGTTAAATACCATTAAATGACTAGTAACCAAAAGTCCAAATCATAGTCTCTCCTGCACCAATTTAAATGATATAAATACTAGTGTAGAACATTGCATAGAAACTGTGTCTATTCCTCGTTTAGTGAGATCAAATAATAATTCTACTGCAGGATCTAGGAAAAATCTAATTGTTATTAAAACAGAAAATGTTGCTATTAGTAAACAAAAACAATTTTTAAAGCTAGGTCTTCTAAACATTAGATCACTCACACCTAAGGCAGTTATTGTAAATGAAATAGTCACAGATAATAGCTTCGATGTACTTTGCCTTACTGAAACTTGGCTTAAACCAAATGATTATTTCGGTCTAAATGAGTCTACTCCATCTGGATACTCCTATAAGCACGAACCCCGTCTGATTGGTCGTGGCGGCGGTGTTGCAACAATCTATAGAGATATTCTCAATGTTACTCAGAAAATTGGTTATAAGTTTATTTCGTTTGAAGTACTTGTACTAAATGTTACGCTCTTAGATGTTAGAAAAAAATCCATATTATCTCTAGCCTTGGCTACCGTATATAGACCGCCTGGGCCTTACGCTGATTTCCTAAAAGAGTTTGCAGATTTTCTCTCAGATCTATTGGTCAATGTAGATAAAGCATTAATTGTTGGAGATTTTAACATACACGTAGATAATTCAAATGATGCGTTAGGGGCTGCGTTTATAGATTTATTAAATTCCTTTGGGGTCAAGCAAAACGTCACCGGACCAACTCATCGTCTTAATCACACACTCGATTTAATTATATCATATGGAACCGATCCAACCGATATAGATATCATTCCACAAAGTGATGATGTCACTGACCATTACTTGGTAACTTGCATATTACGTACTGCTGTAATATGTCATGCGGCGCCGCGTTATCGTGTTAAAATGAATCGTTATCGTGTTAAAAATCGGTGGATGCGTTACCTTCCATCCACCATAGATAATTTCTCAAATTGCTTATCTAATCTGTCTCAGCTGCTGCCTGAACCCAAACAAACAGATGAACTATAAGAACGTCTCGGTTACGGATGTAACCCTCGTTCCCTGAGTGGGAACGGAGACGTTACGTCGGATGACGACGATTGGGGTTTCGCTTAGAAGCCTATCACCTTCGAGTATATAAAACGAGCCAATGGCAATGAAATGCCATGGGTCTGCGGAATTTGCATAGCGTAACTCCGCCCGCCGCAGGGGGTATATAAGGAAGTACGCTGGCACAATGCAGACATGCCTTCGCTGAGGAGCCGAGACTGGCCCCAGGCGTTTTTCAGCGGTACAGCGGAAGTGGCAGGAAGACGTAACGTCTCCGTTCCCACTCAGGGAACGAGGGTTACATCCGTAACCGAGACGTTCCCTTTCGTGGTCACTCCGAGTTACGTCGGATGACGACGATTGGGGTTCCAGTCTAATCACGCCACCTCGGCTGTCTTCCAGTGCCCTGCGTAAGTCCGAGCTCCCTGTTGTGAGACTAGCACGAACGAAGGAGTCCTACTCAACACAGGGATACCAAGGTACACTGGGAAGCATATCTCCAGAGAGAAATATGCAATCATGCCCAGCCATTGATGGGGGGGACTTAGAATACACATATGACCCAGAGGGATGCATATGGAGAATCACTGGGGTGTCCAGCCGCAGGTGGAATTTTAAACCCCAGGGGTGGCAAGGTGGCTTGCCAAGGGAAAGACACACGCTCACAAGGAGACTTACAGTGGAATACACATGTGGGGGTCGCCCAGAGGGGGAACCATGCACATGGAGGCACCTAGTCAAGCGCAAAAGCTGCGTTATGGCAAAATGGCATAAGTCAGGCGTTGACGTCACCAGTGCTGGAGGAACTCAGAGCTTATCAGACTCACCTGAGAGAATATCGCACGTATCCCGTCCGTGGAGAGGAATGGCGAGCAAGCGAAGACACCTGAGCAGAATCTAGCACCGGCTGGTTGAAGCGAGTACGTGAGAAGAAACTGGCTCTACTCGGAGATTATAGAATCTCGCGAATGTGTTGGGTGTCGCCCAGCCTGCAGCTCTACAAATGTCTGTTAGCGAGGCGCCATGCGCTAGAGCCCAAGAGGAAGCCACACTACGAGTGGAGTGGGCTTTCACACCAAGGGGGCACGGACGACCTTGCTGCTGGTATGCCAAAGCAATGGTATCCACTATCCAGTGTGATAACCTTTGCTTTGAGAGAGCCTTTCCCTTCAGCTTCCCACCATGACAGACAAAGAGCTGGTCTGAGGTCCTGAAACACCGCGTTCTGTCTACGTAAGCACGGAGGGCGCGTACTGGACAGAGCAGTGCCAGGGCTGGGTCTGCCTCCTCCAGGGGCAGCGCTTGCAGGTTCACTACCTGGTCTCGAAAGGGTGTGGTAGGAACCTTGGGCACGTATCCAAGCCGGGGTCTCAGGATCACGTGAGAGTCAGCCGGCCCGAATTCCAGGCACGCTTCGTCAACCGAAAATGCCTGCAGGTCCCCTACCCTCTTGATGGAGGCCAATGCAACCAGGAGCGCTGTCTTCATTGACAGGAACTTAAGCTCCACTGATTGCAAAGGCTCAAATGGAGCACTCTGCAGGGCAGTTAGAACCACTGAGAGGTCCCAAGAGGGAACGAGGGGAGGACGAGGAGGATTTAGTCTCCTCGCTCCCCTCAGGAACCTGACGATCAGGTCGTGCTTCCCCAAAGACTTACCATCGACTGCTTCGTGATGTGCAGCAATGGCGGCAACATACACTTTTAGGGTGGAGGGAGACAGCCTTCGCTCCAACCCTTCTTGCAGGAAAGAAAGCACGACACTGATGGGGCATTTCGTGGGTTCTTGATGTTTAGAAGAACACCAGTTGACGAAGAGGTTCCACTTCAACGCATAGGCATGTCTCGTGGACGATGCTCTAGCGGAAGTGATGGTAGCCACCACCGCAGGTGGTAGGGTACTCAAACCTGCCTCGTCCCGTCCAGGAGCCACACGTGGAGGTTCCAAAGATCGGGACGAGGGTGCCATAAGGTGCCCCGTCCCTGAGAAAGGAGGTCCTTCCTCAGAGGAATTGGCCAGGGAGGTGCTGTCGCGAGGAGAACTAGTTCGGAGAACCAGGTCCGGTTGGGCCAGTACGGGGCAACCAAAATGACCTGCTCCTCGTCCTCCCTGATCTTGCGCAAGGTCTGCGCAAGGAGGCTCACTGGGGGAAACGCATACTTGCGTAGGCCCCGCGGCCAGCTGTGCGCCAGTGCATCCGTGCCGAGCGTGCCCTCGGTCAGGGAATAAAACAGGTCGCAATGGGACGAGTCGTGGGAGGCAAACAGGTCTACCTGTGCGTCGCCGAACTGATCCCAAATCAGCTGGACCGTCTGGGGATGGAGTCGCCATTCTCCAGCCAGAGGCCGAACTCGAGACAGCTCGTCGGCCGCCTGGTTCAGGCGTCCCGGGATATAAATGGCTCGAAGCGACCTCAGATGCTTCTGACTCCATATGAGGAGGTGGCGAGCGAGTTGCGACATACGGCGGGAGCGTAGACCACCTTGATGGTTGATGTACGCTACTGTTGCGGTATTGTCTGATCGGACTAGTACGTGCTGACCCCTGAGCAGCGCATGGAAGCGGTGCAGGGCGAGACGTACAGCCAGCAACTCGAGGCAATTGACATGCCAAAGGCGCTGGGGTCCTGTCCAGGAGCCCGCGGCAGCATGACCATTGCACATGGCGCCCCAGCCCGTGTTGGAGGCATCTGTTGATACAACAACATGCCGGGAAACTCGTTCTAAGGGCACTCCGGCCCGTAGAAAACTGAGGTTCGCCCACGGGGTGAAGGTCTGACGGCAGGCTGGAGTCACTGGGACTTGGAGCGTGCCGTGTTGCCATGCCCACCTCGGGACTCGATCGCGAAGCCAAAGCTGAAGCGGTCTCATATGAAGCAATCCCAGCGGCGTTACTGCGGCTGCGGATGCCATATGCCCCAGGAGCCTCTGAAAAAGTTTCAGTGGAACCGCACTCTTGCCCTCGAACTGACGAAGACAAGTCAGCAGTGACTGCGCGCGCTCGCTCGTAAGCTGCGCGCACATGGCGACCGAGTCGATCTCCATACCGAGAAAAGAGATCCTCTGCACGGGGCAGAGTTTGCTCTTCTCCCAGTTGACCCGAAGGCCCAGACGAACTAGGTGCCGGAGCACTAGGTCCCTGTGTTCGCAAACCTGGTCTCGAGAGTGAGCTAGGATCAGCCAGTCGTCGAGATAGTTCAGGATGCGAACCCCGTGTTCCCGGAGGGGAACAAGGGCTGCCTCGACGACCTTCGTAAAGACGCGAGGAGACAGGGCTAGCCCGAAAGGGAGAACCGCGTACTGGTATGCCTGCCCCTCGAAAGCAAACCGTAGAAACGGTCTGTGTCGAGGTAAAATGGAGACATGGAAGTAGGCGTCCTTCAGGTCGATCGCTGCAAACCAATCCTGCGGCCGCACACACTGGAGGATGTGTTTGGCCGTTAGCATCTTGAACGGCAGCCTGTGAAGGGAGCGGTTCAAGACGCGCAGGTCGAGGATTGGCCGTAACCCACCGGACTTCTTGGGTACAATGAAGTAAGGGCTGTAGAAGCCGGACTTCATTTCGGCTGGAGGGACAATCTCGATCGCACCCTTCGCCAGTAGGGTGGCGACCTCCGCTCTCATGACAGGGGCATTGCCACCGACCATAGTGAAGCGGACTCCCCTGAAGCGGGGAGGAGATCTCGCGAACTGAATCGCGTAGCCGAGCCTGATGGTTCTCGCGACCCAGCGGGACAGTCTGGGAAGCTCTAGCCAGGCCTCCAGAAAGTGCACCAGCGGGGTCATACGAACCACAGACGTACCGTCGGTGGGGCAGCGAGGCGGAATGACCGGCACCGGCGAGGGTGGCATAGCGGCCCTGTGCGGGGGCACGGTCATTAACCGCGTCCTGCCAGAGGAGGCCAGGGGAGGGCGCGCGTCCCACGGGGGCGTGCTCTGGCAGGGGTCTGGCGACAGAGGGGGATGAGAGGAGCGTGGCCCGTGGGCGGCGCGTGCTGTCATCCCACACCTCTGGGACAGAGGGGGGCGGCAGTGGCGGGACCCGAGGGTGGCGCGCACTGTGGCCCTCTGTGGGCTCAGGATTGGGGATTTCGATTCTGTCTTTAACCACATTAGGGTGCTGCCCGTCGTGGGACGAGCAGCGGGGAGTGGAGAACAAAAGATTCTCCCCCGGCCCTCCACCGGGGGAAGGAGTGGCCCTGCTACCACCTCCTGAACAGAAAGGAAAGCCAATCCTGAGCTGCCCGTCTCAGGAGCGCCGCTTGGCCTGGCGTTTAGCGGGCGGCGGGGCTGGAGAGGGCTGTGGCGCCTTCCTGCGGCTTCCTCCACGACGCGGCCCAGATGACTGCTGCTGGGGCCGTGCGGGAGGGGCGGGAGCTGCAGGAGGGCGCCCTCGGCGGCGAGCAGGCTGAGGATTCTGTGCCGGCGGCTTAGCAGCAACAGCACGCCGGGGCAGAATATGCTTGATGGCCTCAGTCTGCTTCTGAGCAGTCGAGAACTGTTGGGCAAAGTCCTCGACCGCACCGCCGAAAAGGCCGGCCTGGGATATGGGAGCGTCAAGCAGACGAGTCCGCTCGGGCTCACGCATATCAGCCAGGTTCAGCCAGAGATGTCTCTCCTGGACCACAGCTGTGGACATCACCAGACCCAGGGAGCGCGCGGTCACTTTCGTCGCCCGGAGAGCGAGGTCAGTGGCGGCGCGCAGCTCATCAAAGAGCCCTGGGTCTGTCCTACCCTCGTGCATGTCACGGAGCATCTTGGCCTGGTAAACCTGCAAGATGGCCATGGCATGCAGAGAAGCAGCTGCCTGTCCCGCCGCTCTGTAAGATTTCGCGACCATGCTGGATGAAAATCTACAGGCTTTGGATGGGTGCTTTGGATCACCACGTGATGAAGCGCTTGCCGGACACAGCTGCATCGCGACAGAACGTTCAACCGTGGGAATCCCAGTGTACCCACAAGCATCAGCTCTATCGAGGGGAGGAAAGGCGGAGAAAGCCGACGAACGATCGCGGGAAGACATGGGAGCCTTCCAGGACCGCGTGACTTCCTCATGCACTTCCGGGAAGAAAGGAATTGGGGTTGGGCGGCGACGAGTGTCAGCGGCCGCTCCCAAAAACCAATCGTCCAGCCGCGAGCGCACTGGATCGGGTGGCGGGGACCACTCAATACCAATGGCCGCGGCTGCCCGGGAAAGCATGGCGGTCAGCTCGGGATCAGACTCGGGCAACGCTGACACACCCGAGGGCGGCAACGCAGCCGAATCCTCACTTCCCGAGGACTCGCGCCCACCTTGTGATGCTGCGATCGACATGGTATCTTCCTCTGGAGCTCCAAACGAGACGCGCTGGGGCTCCGAAGAGGGACCAGCGCTCTCAGTTTGTACACTCGCGGGTACCGATGCTGAAGAGGGGTGTGTGGACCGTGGACGTGTCGGCGGTATGTCCCACACAGTTACCCTCAGGTCACCCCGGCCACCAGCCGAAGTACTAGCCCTCTCGGAGCCAGTAGATCGGGGTGTGGGTAGGGGGACTCTCGCTCTGACGAGCTCATTGAGTCTCGACCGCAGCATGGAGATGGTCATATTCCCGCAGTGGGAACATGAGTCATCCACGAACGCTGCTTTAGCGTGATCAACGCCCAAACACGCTAAGCAGAGTTCGTGCCCATCAGAGAAAAATATCTCGCGACCGCAACCAGAAGTGCACGGGCGAGGCATCTTTAAAAAGACGTGCCGCGTGCAATGCTCTTTTTGTGAGAGGATAAACTCCGCGGATGCTGAAGCGAACAGGGAGAAAACACACTAACTGTCAGATCACTGAACAGATCAGCAGGGTAGTGAGCACTCGCTGAAATCGCCGTCACACCAACACCGGAGAGTTCGCTCGTCTCGAAGGTAAGAGAAGACTAACTCAGAATATTTGGCTTACAGGAGTGGAGAAGTTCTCGGCTCCGAAGCGAAAGCATGTCTGCATTGTGCCAGCGTACTTCCTTATATACCCCCTGCGGCGGGCGGAGTTACGCTATGCAAATTCCGCAGACCCATGGCATTTCATTGCCATTGGCTCGTTTTATATACTCGAAGGTGATAGGCTTCTAAGCGAAACCCCAATCGTCGTCATCCGACGTAACTCGGAGTGACCACGAAAGGGAACTAACTAGCACTATGAGCACCATTCTCTCTAGAACATTGGATGTTGTTGCACCCGTTAAATTAAAAAAGGTCAGAGAGAAAATTAAAGCACCATGGTACAATAATACTACGCGTGTTCTAAAGAGAGAAACCCGTAATTTAGAGCGTAAATGGAAACAAACTAATTTAGAGGTCTTTAGAATCGCGTGGAAAGACAGTATGTCACGTTATAAAAAGGCCCTAAAAGCAGCCAGGGCTGAGCACCTCCGAAAACTAATAGAAAACAACCAAAACAATCCTAGGTTTTTTTTAACACCGTGGCTAGACTAACAAATAAACAGACGTCACCCGAACAAAATATCCCGTTACAGTTTAGTAGTAATGATTTCATGATTTCAACTTCTTCACTGAGAAAATAGAAAACATCAGAACCACAATTGTAAACGTTCAATCCTCAATCGCACCTTATAATTCAGCCTCAATTATCCCCCCGCAAGAACAATTACAGTGCTTTACAACTATAGAACAAAAAGAGTTAAATAAACTTATCACTTCATCTAAAACAACAACATGTTTATTAGATCCTATACCAACTAAACTACTGAAGGAAGTGTTACCTGTAGTGGAAGAGCCTCTCCTCAATATTATTAACTCATCTTTATCTTTAGGTCATGTTCCAAGAACATTTAAACTGGCAGTTATAAAACCTCTCATTAAGAAACCACAATTAGATCATAATAATCTAGCAAATTATAGATCCATTTCAAATCTACCTTTTATGTCTAAAATACTAGAAAAAGTTGTGTCCACTCAACTGGGCTCTTTCTTGCAAGAAAATGATATCTATGAAAAGTTTCAGTCAGGATTCAGGCCGCATCATAGCACTGAAACTGCGCTCGTTAAAATCACAAATGATTTACTTTTAGCTTCTGACCAAGGCTGTATCTCAATACTAGTTTTACTCGATCTAAGTGCTGCGTTCGATACTATAGATCACACAATACTCTTAGATCGACTACAAAATTATACTGGTGTTCAAGGACAAGCATTAAGCTGGTTTAGATCATACTTATCTGACCGCTACCATTTTGTCTATTTAAATGGAGAAAAATCGATCATAATTCCAGTAAACTATGGAGTGCCGCAGGGATCTGTGTTAGGCCCTCTATTATTCTCAATATATATGATGCCACTTGGAAATATTATAAGGAAACATGGAATTAGTTTCCATTGTTATGCTGATGACACTCAAATATATATTTCATCACGGCCGGATGAAAACGCTAAATTATCCAAATTGACAGAGTGTGTTAAAGATATAAAAGATTGGATGACGCGTAATTTTCTTTTATTAAATCCAGACAAGACAGAGGTAATACTTATCGGTTCAAAAAACCGCCCACAGAACCTCTCACAATACAACTTTGACATCGTAGGATGTCCTGTTACTTTATCCTCTACAGTAAAAGACCTGGGTGTTATACTCGATTGTAACCTGTCTTTTGAAAATCATATTTCGTATGTTACAAAAACAGCCTTTTCCACCTTAGAAACATTGCTAAGCTACGTAATATGCTATCAGTTTCTGATGCAGAAAAGTTAGTTCATGCATTCATGACCTCGAGACTAGATTACTGTAATGCTTTATTAGCCGGCTGTCCTGCATCCTCAATAAACAAGCTACAGTTAGTCCAAAATGCAGCTGCTAGAGTTCTTACTAGATCAAGAAAATATGATCATATAACACCGATTTTATCATCACTACATTGGCTACCTATAAAGTTCCGTATTAATTATAAGGTATTGCTACTGACTTATAAAGCCCTAAACGGCTTAGCTCCAGTCTATTTAACGGATCTTCTATCGCCCTATAATCCATCGCGCTCTTTAAGATCACTAAATTCGAGGCTTTTGGTCATACCTAGGATATCCAGATCAACCAAAGGAGGGAGAGCATTTTCACATTTGGCTCCGAAACTCTGGAATAGTCTTCCTGATACTGTTCGTTGCTCAGACTCGCTCTCCCAGTTTAAAACTAGATTAAAGACGCATCTTTTCGGCCAGGCATTCATATAATATTGTTAATCTCACAGTTCAAACTACAATCCGGCCTCTAGTTCATAAATGCCAGAGGAGAACTGGCCCCCGACTGAGCCTGGGTTCTCCCAAGGTTTTTTTTTTCTCCATTAGGTCACCTGATGGAGTTTTAGGACACCATTAGGTCACTTGATGGAGTTTTTTCGGTTCCTTGCCACTGTTGCCTTTGGCTTGCTCAGTTGGGGATATTTTGGGGATATTTAATTTTATTCTATCAATCAATAAATTCCACTAGAAACAAACTTTGTTGTATTATTTTATTTTAATTTAATACTGTGAAGCTGCTTTGATACAATCTGTATTGTGAAAAGCGCTATACAAATATACCTGATTTGATTTGATTTGATTTGACTTGTGGTATGTTCTGAAATGTGACATTTATTATAAATGTTTCATGTTACCAAATAAAATTATTTTCAAACATTTCATAAACATTTTTAACCAATATATCATATTTCACAAATGTAACAGTATTTTAACAAGAAAAAGTCCAACAACGATTTTTTTTTTTAACAGAGTACGTCAGTGACCTGATGAGGCTGCTCTTTACAGAGGTGTTTGACAACCCTGACACCTTTGTTGAAGAACTTCAAAAGCTTCCCATTCCAGTGGACCTATCAGCAGAGTACGAGAGGCCAGCAAAGGAGGATGTCATTGCCAGACATGTGGCAAGGTTCAATCCAGCGGTGGCTGGAACCCAACGTAGTTCCCACCAGCATCAGGAAACTCCAGCCGAACCCGCAGGACAACACACGATGGAATGACCACGCGCACATGTCTGCCCAGATATCCCCAGCACCAGCTGACAAAACTCCGATAGGCAAGATACCTGTAACGTCTGGTAGAGAGAGTAGTAGATTTATTATGTAGATCAGGGGTGTCAAGCTCAATTCCTGGAGGGCAACAGTCCTGCAGAGTTTAGCTTCAACCCTAATTAAACGCACATGATCCAGCTAATAAGGTCCTTGAAGGTTATTTGAAAACTACATGGTGTGGTTTGTTTGTTGGAGCAGGGTTGGAACTAAACTCTGCAGGGCTGCAGCCCTCTAGGAACTGAGTTTGACACCCCTAGCACCTAAATCCAGTATTCTGTATTGTGCTCCACAAATACCTCTTGCACATGTGTGTAAATATGCAATAGTTTTAGATGTCCATGCATGTGTACATATTTCTGGACAGTTGTTTTTCAAATAATGTGCACCTTTGCTTTCCAAATAAACATTTATTTTTCAAAGTTAATTGGTTTGATATTTTGAAATAAGATTAGTACATACAGGTAAAATCTGTGATCTGAGTTCATAATTACTCACTCCTCCTCTGCTCTCATCCTGAGAGGGCCATAGTCAGCTCTGTAAATGTTGTTTATATTCTGGAGTGTATAGACATTCAGGCAGTTGGCCTCCAGTCCTGGATGTTCTGTCATACACTGTGGAGAGGTTGGCAGCTGACTTAGTCGTCTCTGTACCTGTTAAAAAATATGACAACAAATTACGTCTGCTATGTAATTTACATTAAGACTTCTGCATTTTAACATTGTTATAACATAAGTTTCTGTTCAGAATACAACATTTAAAAACTTATGTTGGAAAGAAAAAAAGGTGCAAATAGCATGTGACATTCCATCAGTGATTACACATTTCTAACAATTTCGGGTTTACTGGCAACGTTCTGTTCTAGAATGAGGTAAGGACTATGCATGCAATAACAGTAGTAAACTTCACTGTGCTAAGTTGTGGTTTGGTTAAGACCTGCAATGGTAAATAGTAATCCCCAACGTTTATAAATGTTGTGAATGAGTAACACAGACTATATAACAAAACAATGTAATTAAACTTAATAAAAAAGAAGTACATGAAAATGTATACTTTTAGAATTGTCAGTCAAGTCATCTTCATTTATATAGCGCTTTTAACAATGTAGATTGTTTCAAAGCAGCTTCACAGAGATAAACATAATTTAAGGTAAGATTGTTTTGGCTTTATAGCAGTTCTTAAAGTTATTTTCCAGCTAAAGTTAGTTTTGATTGATTCGCTTCCGTCGCAATGATCATTTGTTATTAAATTAGGGGCCGCTAAGACGACACCATTCTCTCTACACAAACTTTAAACGCGAACCTGTGAGAAACGCTGATGGCTGTCAGGTTTGGCATAGACGAAGCAGACAGAATGGTAAGTTAAATGCTTTAATTTGCAGAATGGATCGGTACAGCGAAACAGGTGAGTAAACAGTAAGTTGAATATCAGATGATAGCTTAACTGAAGTGTAACCAAGTCTCTCTCTCTCTTTCTCTTGCAGATGATGATGAAGGAGTTCCTTAGAAGATGGAATGATGACTGGCTGAGAAGATCGGGATCGAAGGTAGGAATACAGGTAAGTATGGCAGAGAGTCTGTGTCATGTGTAGACGAGATCAGACAATGAATGAATGTTTGTAGCAGGTATATATGGGTGAACTGACGATGAGGTCCAGGTGACGGTGATTAGTAATCAGGTGACAATGAGCGTGTGAATGACTGAGTGGGCGGAGTGAGGGAATGAGTGGAAGGAGATGGTGATGGAATCCTGACAGTACCCCCCCCCCCTCCCGAGGCGGCTCTTGACGGCTGGGAAGAAGAGAGATGTTGCCGGCGGCGAGGTCGACCACGACCCCTGGGAGCTGGGCGGTCAGGATGGTCAGAATGGAACTGGGAGAGTAAGGCTGGATCTAGGATATCATCACGGAGCACCCAGGAATGCTCCTCTGGACCGTAGTCCTCCCAGTCCACCAGATACTCCAGACGGGGACCTCGCCGCCGGGAGTCCATGATGGATCGAACTCTGTAGATGGCCTCTTCTTCCACAGGAACGGGAGGAGGAGGCACGTCATCCGAGGTGGAATCTGAGGGAACAGAAGAGACTGGGTCAGTGAAGGGTTTGAGGAGAGAGACATGGAAGGAAGGAGAGATCTTGTACTGAGGTGGAAGGTTGAGTCTGTAGGTTACTTCGTTCAACTGCCTCTGGATGGTGAAAGGTCCAATGAATCGAGGACTCAGCTTACGGCACGGCAGGCGGAGGCGAATGTCCCTCGTCGATAACCACACCTTCTGACCAGGTTGGTATTGGGGTGTATCGGCTCGTAGACGATCCGCTTGATCCTTGTGCCTCCGCACTGCCTGTTGTAGATGCACATGAGCTGAGTCCCATACCCCCTCGCTCTGATGGAACCAAAAGTCGACAGCTGGAACCTCCGAGGGCTCACCCGACCAAGGGAAGAGAGGTGGCTGATATCCGAGGAAGCACTGAAAGGGGGTGAGCCCGGTGGTACGCTGAGTGAGGGAATTCTGGGCGTATTCCGCCCAGGGGAGGTATCGGTTCCAGCTGTCTTGGTACTGGTGGCAATAAGTTCGCAGATAACGTCCTATCTCCTGAATCTTCCGCTCAGTCTGGCCGTTGGTCTGCGGATGATATCCTGAAGAAAGGCTAACAGTGAGCTTGAAGAAGGCGTGCCACACCCGGGAGATGAATTGGGGTCCCCTGTCCGAAACGATGTCTTCTGGAATGCCGAAATTTCTGAATACATGATGAAACAATGCTTCAGCTGTTTCTAAAGCCGTGGGTATACCAGGTAAAGGTATCAGCTTGCAGCCCTTGGAAAATCTATCCACAACGACGAGCACACAGGTAAATCCACCGGATCTAGGAAGGTCAGTCATGAAGTCCACTCCGATGTGTGACCAAGGGCGTCTGGGTATAGGTAGTGGCACAAGTTTACCCTCAGGTAGTTTCCTGGGAGTGTTGGTGATGGCGCAGACTGAGCAGCCGCGGATGAACCTGGAGACATCTTCGGAGATGGACGGCCACCAGTACCGCTGACTGAGGAGCGAGAGGGTACGCTTGCTACCTGGATGTCCAGAGCCCGGAACCGTGTGAGCAGAGTCCAGAAGGGGAGTACGAAGATGTTGAGGTACGAAAGTACGCCCTTCTGGACCTCCCGGCGGAGCAGGATGGCGAGAATTTTCCTGAGAGATTTGCTGGTCGATGTCCCAGAGAATGGGACTGAGGATTAAGGCTGGAGGGAGGATGGTTTCAGTACTGAGGTCCTCTGAAGATGAATGATGGAGTCTGGAAAGAGCGTCTGCCTTGCAATTCTTACTTCCTGGACAGTAAGTAACAACGAAGTTGAATCGAGTGAAGAAGAGAGGATTCAATCTTCTCGCCTCACAAAGATATTCCAAGTTGCGATGATCTGTAATTACTTCAAACTGGTGATTAGCTCCCTCCAGCCAATGTCTCCATTCTTCTAAAGCCAGTTTTATGGCTAGCAGTTCCCGGTTGCCGATGTCGTAGTTTTGCTCCGCCGGGGACAGCTTTTTGGAAAAGAAGGCACATGGATGGAGTCTGGGAGGCTCACCCTGCCGCTGTGACAGCACCGCTCCAACCCCAGTGGAAGATGCATCGACCTCAACAATGAAAGGAAGTTCAGGATTGGGATGGATGAGGATTGGTGCTGTCGTTTAAGACTTCTTTGAGGTGATGGAAGGCTTGGATAGCTGTGGGATTCAAGGACAGAGACTTGGGTCGATTCTTTAATGAAGATGTGAGAGAAGCACTGATGAGACTGTAGTTCTTGATGAATCTTCTGTAGAAATTTGCAAAACTGAGGAATCTTTGAAGTTCTTTGACAGATGTGGGTAATGGCCAGTCTTGGATTGTTTCCACCTTCCTCTGGTCCATCTGGATACCATGCTGATCTATGATGTAACCCAGGAACTGAACAGAGGTGATATGGAACTCACACTTCTCCAATTTCAGGTAAAGCTTGTGCTCTCTCAGTTTCTCTAGTACTTGAATGACATGGCGATGGTGTTCA
Source organism: Abramis brama (assembly GCF_963993115.1). Classification (NCBI taxonomy): domain Eukaryota; kingdom Metazoa; phylum Chordata; class Actinopteri; order Cypriniformes; family Leuciscidae; genus Abramis; species Abramis brama. Next base: position 4,433,109 of record NC_139972.1, read on the forward strand.
GCAATTGAAGATGAATAGATGAGGATATCGTCAATGTAGACAATCACAAAGCGGTTGAGGTACTCACGGAACACTTCGTTCATGTACCCTTGGAAGACCGCTGGAGCGTTGGACAGCCTGAAGGGCATAACCTGATATTCATAATGGCCAGATGGGGTGACGAACGCTGTCTTTCACTCATCTCCATGCCGTATACGGATCAAGTTGTATGCACTCCGAAGGTCTAGTTTAGAAAATATGCGAGCCCCACGCACCTGCTCCAAGGCAGCTGGGACCAGAGGAAGGGGATAACTGTATTTGACGGTTTGAGAGTTGAGATGACGATAATCGATGCAGGGCCTCAAGCCTCTGTCCTTCTTACCCACAAAGAAGAAACTTGAAGCGGCAGGGGAGGTCGATGTGCGGATGAACTGTTGTTGTAAAGCCTCCTCCACATACTCCTCCATGGCCTTCTGCTCCGGGATGGACAGTGGATAGATACGACCTTTAGGTAGAGTGGCTCCAGGTAGCAAGTCGATTGCGCAGTCCCATGGCCGATGAGGTGGTAGTTTAGTAGCCAGTTTCTTGCTGAACACATCCTGGTACGCCTGGTACTCCACTGGAATCTCTACTTGATGCTCTACTTCAGGGCTCTCAACCGAGGTGGAGCAAACAGGAACTTTGGACCTCTTCTGAGGCGTCGAAGATGAAGAAGGGATTTTCTTGATGGATGATAGACAGGACAAATGGCAGGACTCACCCCAACGCAATACTTCACCAGATTTCCAGTGGAGCGTCGGCTGATGTTGAAGTAACCAGGGGCATCCCAGGATGAGCTCAGCGGTGGACTCCTCCAGCACCATAAAAGAAATCTCCTCTGAATGAAGACAACCAACGCGCAGCGTCAGAGTAGGTGAACAGTGACGAATGCGACCTCGACCCAGCGGTTTTCCCTGGATGGTTTGTACATGGAGGTCTTGAGAACTGCAATGTTTGCGGATGTTCAATTTTTGGAGAAGCTGGGTGGAGATGAAATTCCCCGCCGAACCAGAGTCAATAAGGGCTTGCGCAGAGACACAAATACGAGAAGTTAATACATGCACTGTGGTGCGATTTAAAGCTTCAATTTTAGGTGAGGCTTGAATTGTGCTTACCGCTGGGCATGGAGGTCGAACAGGGCAAGAGCTGAGAAGATGATTATCAGATGCACAATAGAGACAGAGTTTATGAAGAATTCGTCGTTGACGCTCTGAAGCTGGAAGATGGGCGGAGACGAGATCCATAGGCTCTGGTGCTGGAGGAGTGACTGATGGAACCGTGGGCGGAGGACATACAGTGGGAGTCGGAGAATCACAGGCTGATAGTCTTTGCGAAACTCGAATGGATTTTTGAATTAATTTCTCAATTCCCAGACTGTCGTCGTAAACCACCATCAACTGACGAATGTTAGGGTTCAAACCATGACGAAAAGCTGTGATCAATGCTGCCTCATTCCATCCACTGGATGCCGCTAGAGTGCGGAATCGTAAGGAAAAAGTACTCACGGAAGATTGGCCTTGACGAAGATTGTAGAGTTGATCATGTACTGATAGATCAGCAGCTGTTTGACCGAAAACTTCTTTGAAGTGTTGTATGAAACCGGAGAGGGATTTGACGACTTCCGAATCCGAATTCCACAGAGACTGTGCCCACTGAAGTGCTTGCCCAGACAGGAGTGAAACGATGAAAGCAACACGAGCTGAATCATTAATGAATTGATGTACTTGCATGGAGGAATACAAAGATACCTGAAGTAGAAACCCACTGCAGTCCTCCGCCTCACCGGAGAATGTCGCTGGTCGGGCCATGGGACACACTGAGGCAGTGAATGAAGCAACGGGCGCTTGAGGAAGTGAAGCTGAAGAGGTGTGTTGATGAATGGTGATCGGATTGACAGGTGAATTCGCCGTGGATTCCGAAGGATTCTGCATGGTGGTCTGATCTTCTGTCAGGTTTGGCATAGACGAAGCAGACAGAATGGTAAGTTAAATGCTTTAATTTGCAGAATGGATCGGTACAGCGAAACAGGTGAGTAAACTGTAAGTTGAATATCAGATGATAGCTTAACTGAAGTGTAACCAAGTCTCTCTCTCTTTCTCTTGCAGATGATGATGAAGGAGTTCCTTAGAAGATGGAATGATGACTGGCTGAGACGATCGGGATCGAAGGTAGGAATACAGGTAAGTATGGCAGAGAGTCTGTGTCATGTGTAGACGAGATCAGACAATGACTGAATGTTTGTAGCAGGTATATATGGGTGAACTGACGATGAGGTCCAGGTGACGGTGATTAGTAATCAGGTGACAATGAGCGTGTGAATTACTGAGTGGGCGGAGTGAGGGAATGAGTGGAAGGAGATGGTGATGGAATCCTGACAATGGCGTTCACATGCGCATTAAGAATTGGTTCTATAGTTATATGCGTTTGGATATATGTGCGCAGGTTTGTAATTCCCTACAGACCAAGCCTAAACAAAGTACTGGTGTTTCCTTATAATTTTTTATACAGAATTTTATTTTATTTGATCAATTCGGGGTAGGTATGCAAATTGAGTTTTCCCGACGACGCTTTATCTGTAGAGTGGTAAAGGGATACTCCATAGGGAGAGACTAGTTGGCGCTTCAACACTGCGTTGACATCGGGTTCAGGCGAAGGTCCTTCGTCAGATCTGGATACGGCCTGGATGCGGCAGGCTGCGGGAAAACCTCGGGATAAACAAAGACACTAAAATTAGCGTAGATGCCATTCTTCTCATGATGTAACGAGTACATCAGGATTTATGGGAAGTGTTCCTGGTTCCGGCTGCCCTAATCTATGCAGCCTAACACTGAATTATAGAAGTCTATAATGTTCTATGTGAATGCTAGGTCAAAGAGATGTGTCTTTAATCTAGCTTTGAACTGACAGAGTGTGTCTGCTTCCCGGACAATGGTAGGAAGACTGTTCCAAAGTTTTGGTGCTAAATAGGAAAAGGATCTACCGCCAGCAGTCGATTTTGATATTCTAGGTATTATCAACTGGCCGGAATTTTGAGATCGCAATAGACGTGAAGGACTATAATGCGTTAAGAGCTCACTCAAGTACTGCAGAGCTAAACCATTTAGTGCTTTGTAAGTAATCAGCAATATTTTAAAATTGATGCGATGTTTAATAGGGAGCCAATGCAGTTTTGACAGAACTGGGCTAATATGGTCATACTTCCTGGTTCTGGTAAGAACTCGACCTGCTGCGTTTTGAACTAGCTGTAGTTTGTTTATTAAGCATGCAGGGCAACCACCCAGTAGAGCATTCCAATAATCTAGCCTTGAGGTCATGAACGCATGAACTAATTGTTCTGCATTTGTCAATGAGAGCATATGGCGTAATTTAGATATATTTTTAAGATGGAAAAATGCGGTTGTACAGATACCAGACACGTGACTTTCAAATTAAAGATTGGTATCAAAGAGCACACCCAGGTTCCTAACCGACGACGAAGACTTAACAGAGCAGCCATTAAGTGTTAGACAGTATTCTAGATTATTACGTGAGGAAGTTTTTTGTCCAATAATTAGAATCTCTGTTTTTTCAGAATTTAGAAGTAGGAAATTACGAGTCATCCAATTTTTTATATCAGCTATGCATTCCGTTAATTTTGTGAATTGGTAAGTTTCATTATGTTTTGAAGAAATATAGAGCTGAGTATCGTCGGCATAACAATGAAAGCTAATTCCATGTTTCCTAATGATATCTCCTAATGGTAGCATGTACAGAGTGAACAGCAGCAGTCCTAGTGCTGAGCCTTGAGGTACGCCATACTGAACTTGTGATCGATAAGACATCTCTTCATTTACTGCTACAAACTGATAACGGTCAGATAAGTATGATTTAAACCATGCTAGTGCAATTCCACTAATGCCAAGATAGTTTTCTAGTCTATTTAAAAGAATGTTGTGGTCAATGGTGTCAAATGCAGCACTAAGATCGAGTAACACTAATAGAGAGATACAACCACGATCGGATGATAAGAGCAAATCATTTGTGTCTCTAATGAGGGCAGTTTCGGTACTATGGTACGGTCTAAACCCGGACTGGAAATCCTCGCAGATATAATTTCTTTCAATAAAGGAACACAGTTGTGAAGATACTGCTTTTTCTAATATCTTTGACAGAAAAGGTAGATTCGAGATCGGCCAGTAATTGTCTAATTCTGTAGGATCAAGTTGCGTTTTTTTTAACAAGCGGTTTAATCATAGCCAGCTTAAAGGTTTTTGGTACGTATCCTAGAGACAAAGATGAATTAATGATATTAAGAAGAGGATCTATGACCTCTGGAAGCATCTCTTTCAGTATCTTAGTCGGTATAGGGTCTAACATACATGTTGTAGATTTAGATGATTTAACGAGTTTAGTAAATTCTTCCTCTCCTATAGCAACGAATGAATCAAATTTTTCCTCAGGGAGACTTAAATGCACTGCCTGATGCGATACTGTAGTAGACAGTTGCATAGTTATAATTTTGTCCCTGATATTATCAATCTTATAAGTGAAGAAGTTCATAAAGTCGTTACTGCTGTGTTGCTTGGAAACTTCGGTGCTTGAAGCTTTCTTTTTCGTTAGTTTAGCCACTGTTTCAAATAAATACCTAGGATTATGTTTATTTTCTTCTAATAGGGTTGTAAAATAAGCAGATCTAACAGCTTTTAAAGCCTCTCTATACGTAATCGAGCTCTCTTTCCATGAAATCCGAAAACCTCTAGTTTTGTTTTCTTCCAGTTGTGCTCCATTTTTCTGGCTGCTCTCTTAAGGGCCCGAGTGTGCTCGTTGTACCACGGCGTTGGACTATTTTCTTTAATCTTCTTTAAGCGCAATGGAGCAACTGTGTCTAAAGTGCTGGAAAAGAGAGAGTTAAAAGTTTCTCTTGCAATATCTAGTTCTTCTAAGCTATCTGGGATGCTGAGATGATGAAACTGATCAGGAAGATTATTAATAAAGCAATCTTTAGTGGCAGAAGTAATAGGTCTAACATATTTGAAACACGGGGTCGGCTTTGCAGCCTTGGCTAAATGTAATTTACACGAGACTAGATAATGATCTGAGATGTCATCGCTCTGCTGCACAATTTCAACGGCATCAACATCTATTCCATGTGATAATATTAGATCTAGAGTATGATTACGACAATGAGTAGGTCCTGACACGTGTTGTCTAACTCCAATTGAGTTTACAATGTCTTTAAATGCCAAACCCAATGCATCTTTTTCATTATCGATGTGTATATTAAAATCACCAACAATTAGTATTTTATCTGCAGTCAATATTAATTCTGATAGAAAGTCTGCAAATTCTTTGATAAAATCTTTATGGTGCCCTGGTGGCCTGTATACAGTAGCCAGCACAAATCTCAAACGTGATTTATCATTTATACTATATTTTTTTACATTAAGCACCAACACTTCAAAAGAAGTATATTTAAAACTTGATTTCTTAGTGGTTTTGAAAATATTTCTATAAATTACAGCAACACCTCCCCCTTTGCGTTTTAGACGAGGCTCATGTTTATAACAGTAATCTTGCAGGGTGGACTCATTTAAAGTAATGTAATCGTTTTGTTTTAGCCAGGTTTCTGTCAAACACAGCACATCTAGATTATAGTCTGTAATCATATCATTAACAATGAGTGCTTTTGAAGTAAGCGATCGAATATTCAGCAACCCAAGCTTTAGCATTTGCTCATCTGTATTATAGCTGTTTTTTATTTGTTGAATATCAGTTTAATTTTTAACCTTAGATGGGTTTAAACGTTTTTTGGATTTCCAAATTCGGGGAACAGACACAGTCTCTATATGATGATATCTAGGTGAAAGAGTCTCTATGTGATCGGATTTATCTGACCTTGGTGACGCGAGGCCGCTAGCAGACAGTCGGTTAAGCCAGTCTGTCTGCTTCCTGACCTGAGCCCCAGATTGTCATGTTTGAGCTCTAAGACTGTGTGCCATATTACTAGAGAAAAGAGCAGCACCATCCCAGGAGGGATGAATACCATCTCTTTTCAACAGGTCAGGTTTGCCCCAAAAACTTTTCCAATTGTCTATGAATTCTATATTATTAAGCGGACACCACTTAGACAGCCAGCGATTCAGTGAACACAGTCTACTAACTATCTCATCACTCCTGCGAACAGGAAGGGGGCCAGAGCAAATTACAGTGCTTGACATCGTACTTGCGAGTTCACACACCTCTTTAATATTAATTTTGGTGATCTCGAACATCATTAGTGCCGACGTGAATAATGATCTTAGAGAATTTATGATTAGCATTAGCCAGCACTTTTAAATTTGCTTTGATGTCAGGCGCTCTGGCTCCCGGCAAACATGTGACTATGGTGGCTGGTGTCTCTATTTTCACGTTCCGTGTGATCGAATCACCAATAACTAGGGCACAATCAATAGAATTCTCAGTGGGTGTTTCACTGAGCGGGGCAAATTGATTTGTTATGGTAATCGCAACGGAAGAGTGGTTTTTTGATCCGCGACTAGAGCGATCCCTCACTGTCACCCATTTGCCTGGCTGCTCAGGCACTAATTCAGCTGGAACCGCATCATGTAAAGAGTTCACTATGCTAGGCGCATCCAAAATAGTATCTAAAGCTCTAGCACTCTTACTATCCTCAATTAAAGTTTGGATGCGTGTCTCTATTTCTGAAATCTTCTCTGTCAGCCTAACTGACTCCTTGCATTTATCACATATAAATCCTATATTGCCAACAGAGAAGGCTATGCTAAACAGGTGACAATAACAGGACAAGACATTACTCACCGTGTTTGTTGCCTGATTCTTACTCACCTGAGCTTTTTATGAACTCAAAGGCGAGAAAAAAAAAAAAGTAGCTAAGCGCACGGGTGGCGCGTTAACAGGCTAGCGAATTACTAGCGTGTTGTGCTAGTAGTAACGGAAGCTAGCGATGTCAGGTTAATCTGAGATGTTGGGTAAGCTGCATTTAGTAGTAGTATAAACAACTAGAAATGATAGTAAATGATGGTTCAAAACAAAGAAATACGAGGCTAAGACGGAGCTTACAGCACCGAAGCAAACACACTCACAGCAGTAAGCAAGGCAGACAGGACAATTGTATGCTGTCATAAGTCTTACACATAAAATTTTGCATAAGTTACGTACATATTTAAACAGCATTATTAACGTTACCGGTTCTATTTCTTGGCAGCAAATGTTTTCTGCCTCAGTTGGCATTGTCCTACAATTACCACATGTGCACCTTTTAAAACGGGCAAATACAGAAAAATAATTACGACAACATTATTAAAGGCAACTTAAATAATTATATTTTATTGACTGGCAACAATAGGAAACATGAATAAATGAGTAAAAGAATGAATAAAAGTAACCATCACAATAAATAAATGAATAAGTCAACAACACATGAAACATGCTTTATTCAACTATCATTAAAAACTATCACGATTAAAAACTTTTAATGTAAGTGAACTTAAAACAATTCTCCCATAAACCCATTATAATAAATGCCATATTTACCTGTACCCTTCTTACCTGTCTAACAGGTAGGAAATATACTGAAATTGAATAGTTTTTGAAGTTATCAAAAAGTCTGCACTGCATAAATTAGAAATTAAATATAGATGAATCCTTATTAAAGCTACAAAAGTTAAAAAAAAGTTCAAAGTTCATTATCACGAATAAGATCATGATAAATTAACATTAGCCAAAGGATGACAGAAAAAAAGAATGCTGCATTAATTGTGTTAAATATTTTTAACACATTAAACTGAACAAAATTCATGCGTCAATGTGTTAATTTTGACAGCCCTATTAAAAACACAATGTACATTCTCAAGTCCATTATGTGTGAGTTTGAACTGATTTTTTTTCCTTTCTTAATCATGAAAAATAAATCTTTCATTGATCTTTGTCTCCCTCTGTTGGTACAATACAAACACAAACATATTCAGGCTCTATATTTACTCTCTAACAAAACTTTTTGAATTTATAATGTGTGTTTATACAGATAAAATTGTTAATCTATGAATGAGAAACTGTAATTTGCTGCTGTGAAATAAAAGGTGTTTCACTGCCACCTCATCAGGTCTGGCAGAGGATTGTTGAAATCTATATAAAGTCTTAATTTAATTTAATATGACTAATGAGAACTAATGAACTCATTAAATTCACTGTATCTTCAGTCTCTGTTGATTCTGTTGACTGTGAGTCTCTGTAGTGGATCCTTATTCACCATCAGATGATCATCAGAAGATCAGACTATCATTTAGGACTAGTCCTAAAATAAAACACACAAACAGTCACATACACAGTATGAGACATTACGTCTGTCACATAAGAAAACTTAGCAATAACTAGATTAATTCATTCTTAAAACTTAATTCATTCTCAAACATGATAATATAGCTTCTATCTTAAGTCACATTACAAAATCAAAAGGAAATTAAAGGTCACTTTCACACAACTGACAGCTGACACAGAACCAGCAGAAATGACTATTACACTCCACAACAAATTAAATATCAGTTAATAACAAACAACCCAAATCTCAGATTATCACACACAAAGAGACAATTAAAGGAGAAGTTCACTTTCAAAAAAACTTTTGCTGATAATTTACTCACCCCCATGTCATCCAAGATGTCCATGTCTTTCTTTCTTCAGTCGCAAAGAAATTAAGGTTTTTGATGAAAACATTCCAGGATTTCCCCCCATGTAATGGATTCTATTGGGACCCAAACGGTAGAAGGTCCAAATGACAGTTTCAGTGCAGCTTCAAAGGGCTTTAAACGATACCAGACGGTGAATAAGGGTCTTATCTAGCGAAACGATCGGTCATTTCCAAAATAAATAAAAAAGTTTAAGTTTTATAAGCACAAACGCTCGCCTTGCTCTGTTCTGTGATGCGCGTTGAAGACGTCACGTAATACGCAATTACGTTGAAAAGGTCACGCTTGACGTGTTTACAAATGTGCGGAAGGAGGACCATATACACATTTTCAAATGTATTTGTGTCAGTTTATCGTTTAAAATGCCCATTCGTGTGCGTATCCTGGGTGTTTTAATATTAAAAAGCCAAAAAGAACATTTTCTTCAGGACAGAAATTTTTCAAGCGTGACCTTTTCAACGTAATTGCGTATTACGTGACGTCACGAACGCGCATCACAGAACAGAGCAAGGCGAACATTTGTGCTTATAAAACTTAAACTTTTTTATTTATTTTGGAAATGACCGATCGTTTCGCTAGATAAGACCCTTATTCATCGTCTGGTATCGTTTAAAGCCCTTTGAAGCTGCACTTAAACTGTCATTTGGACCTTCTACCGTTTGGGTCCCAATAGAATCCATTACATGGGGGGAAATCCTGGAATGTTTTCATCAAAAACCTTAATTTCTTTGCGACTGAAGAAAGAAAGACATGGACATCTTGGATGACATGGGGGTGAGTAAATTATCAGCAAAAGTTTTTTTGAAAGTGAACTTCTCCTTTAAAGGGGTAAAAGCTGAAAATAACATTACATTTTATTTTTACAATCAGTCACAACACAATGAGCAGAATTAAACTTAAATTAAATTAAATTAAATTAAAAAAATTAAAAGAATATGTTACCATAGTGTCTCCAGTTTATAATTTGGATCATCCTTCAGATCAGAGAGCAGTTTTACTCCAGAGTCTCCTAGATTATTCCCAGACAGATTCAGTTTTCTCAGGTGTGAGGGGTTTGATCTCAGAGCTGAAGCCAAAGCAGCACAACCTTCATCTGTGACATTACACTCATACAACCTGTAGAGAACAAAGACACACTCTTCACTCTCTCAGATCAGACACACAGATTAGATCAACAAGGACTTTCTCATGATCACATTCAAACTAACTGATGAAAAGATGAGAGAGACATAAGAAAAATTGAATCAATTTAAAATAGAATAAAGTCAGTTCCTCTGAAACCATATTCTTCTTCGTTTTGCCCCCTGAACACAATATTCAGATACTGAAACTCTGACATCAAATTCTACTACAGATTTATAATAGTGATTAAGAATAATTTATATTAAATCTATGGCTCTCCTAGCAACACACTGATGTGAGAATCACCGTAAATAATTTTTTGTACATACATTTACTATACTCCCTCCAGTATACCCCCAATAAAGTATGGGCTTATGGTCTTATCATGAGACTCTCAGAGGCCATGTTTCTCTAGCGCCACCAACTGTCCAAAGTTGCACTCATGTTTATGCTAATAACTTTTGAACTGTAAGGGCTAGAATTCTTTAGAAATAAATTTTCCTCTTATACCTTGGCTCAAGCCGATTCGATCGCAGCCTATGACGTCATTTTCCGTCATGAAACTTTTTACGCCATTTTGAATTTTTGAAAACCTACTTTTTCAAACTCATCCTAGACGGTTGCTCCAATTTCACGAAAATTTAACCAGATCATCTTCAGACCATGCTGACAAAAAGTCATGGAATTCAAGTTGATTCGGCAAACCGTTCTCAAGTACCGCGTGAACAAATTTAACGTAGCGCTTGCTAAAACAGATGTAAGGCTGTATCTCCGCAACGCTTTATCGTATTCAGACCAAACATGGTATATGTCATCACAAGCATGACCTGAGGTGACATGCTGTGTTTCGTAGCAGCGCTACCAACTGGTCCTGAGATTTTTTTTAAAAAGGCTATTTTTGCTTATAACTTCTGAACGGTTTGTCCAAAAATCATAAAAATGGTCTTGTTAGATTTGATGCGTCATGCAGAGTCAAATGATATCCCATGATTTTCCCATATAGGCCATTTTATAGCACCAACTTTTGGTCAAAAGTTATAATGAAATTATAAATCTGCTTTGAAACAATCTATATTGTTAAAAGCGCTAGATAAATGAAGGTGACTTAACATGAAGATTAGTTAAAAATGGCATGCCAAGATCCGAAAAGCGGACTCCACACTTTTGGAAAACACACTTGGATGAAGAAGGTGGAATTCTTTAAAAAAGAAATAATAATAATAATAATAAAGATGATTTTGACATGATAGCATACTTTTTTTCAAGATTTCTAGAGATATGGCGATATATCGTTATTGGGTTTTTTTGGCCACGATAATCATGTAGTGAAAAATCTGATGTTGTGACACACCGCTTCCCCTTTTTGTGTTGCAGCTACAATTTTGAGGCAATGCTCACACTTTTGCCAGGATTGTCTGTTTGCACAAGTATTGCAAGGCAAGTTGATTTACACCAAACATTTGTGATTTAAAAAACAAAAACTCTTCACTGTAACCCTTTTTACTTTATTCTAGGGGATAATAATATATTAAGTTCTAAATGTTCCTTTTCAGGTAGACTCCTCACCCCTGCCTTCTATTGCTGGCAGGATGTGATGGTTCAAGCAGGAATGGGGCTTACACCAAAGGATATTTTGTATGCATTATCTTCATATTAATCCTTTTTCACTCATAGTCTTAAAGGCAGAGACAATCTTACCAAAGTTTCTCCAGTTTGCAGAGAGGATTCTCCAGTTCAGTAGAGAGCAGCTTCACTCCTGAGTCTCCTAGATTATTATATGACAGTGTCAGTTGTCTCAGGTGTGAGGGGTTTGATCTTAGAGCTGAAGCCAGAGCAGCACAACCTTCACCTGTGACACCACAATCCAACAACCTGTAAAGAACAATGGCACACTCTTAACTCTATAAAAAAGAAAAAGAAAAAAAGTCGGCACACCAAGGCTGAACATTTAATAACAACATGTGTGAACATTTAATAACAGGCTCACACACAGGTGGTAACGTTTTGAGCGCGTAGGCTCTTCGTCAGACGAAGCACCCAATTTGAGCAACATATTGTTTTGGATGTGCGTGCTTTTGATCTGATTTTACACTCTTAACTCTCTCAGATCAGCAGAGACTTCATTATCAAAGAGAAACCAATAACAAGCTCAAATCACCATGTTAGATGGATCTTGGTCTGTGTCACAGAGCACAAAACATTATCATAACACACCTGCAGTCAAATTCAAGCAGGACATTTTTTTTCTTAACTGTATGCTCACAATTTGTGCAATATCTATTTTTTATACAATTCATTCAATATGTCATTGAGTTATTGTCACTGTTATTCTAAGAGATTATGGACCCTATTTTAACGATCTGAAACGTAAGTATCAAACGCGAAACGCAAGTAACTTTGTGGTTGGATCTCTAAAATGGGTTGGTCTGAAGTAGCTACATTACTCATAGGTGTGGTTTGGGCGTAACGTGAAATAAACCAATCTGAGCTTCATCTCACATACCCTTTAAAAGCAGGCGCGCTTGTTCCATGGCAGATGCTATTATAACGGCAGATTTGCCAGGCGCACGCCAGGAGCGGTTCACAGCCAAGGAGACCGAAGTTCTCGTCAGGGCAGTAAAAGACAGAGAAGTGACATTGTATGGGGATGGGAAAAACCCAACCAAATTAGCTTCGGTTAAACAGCCGTATAATAATTTGGGTAAATGTTTAAGCTGTATTTATGGCTATTTTTTCACATCTTCATGGACACCACAATGATTTCCCTCGTGTGGAATATTTTTCCTTGTAATTATGTATGGTTTGCAAAAATGGCAACTGCTGCGTCTGTGTAGATGAGAGAAGCAAAGTGTATGCCCGTTGTGTACACGCTACATTATGGCCAAGCATGCGCCCTTAAAATAGCATCTGAATAACGCGCCACTGACACTGACTAGGTTATTCCTGGTCTGTGGCGGAATTGTTTTGTGAAACTGCAAAATAGCACCAGGGAACGTTTGCAACGAAACACGCCTCCTCTTTTTGTCTAAGGTATTCCCAAGACTCGAAGCAGTACAACTAAAAGCTGTACATCTCATGGTGGTCAGACGTACAGATGGCATAACTATAGTCATAGTAGAAGAAGACCTAAGAGATCAAGTAGGTGAATACACAAAGTATTTTACGCAAATATGAAGGTGCTAGATTATGGAGATCCTTATAAGTGAAAAGTAAAATTTTATCTGTATCTAACTGGAAGCCAATGGAGTTGCCTTAAAACTGGAGTAATATACTCAATGAACGGTGTTTGTGTAATGATCCGGGCTGCTGAATTCTTTACCATTTGAAGTTTGTGAAGAAGTTTCTGTGAAACACCACTGAGAAGAGAATTGCAATAGTCAATACGAGATGTAACTAACGCATGTACCAGGACAGCAGTACTATTAGCAGAAAGAGATGGTTGAAAACGATTAATATTTCTCAGATGATAATAAGCTGACCGTGTAATGTTATTTACATGTGCTTCAAAAGATAAGGTGCTGTCAAGGATGACACCCAAACTCTTAACCTGACGGGAAGGAGAAATGACAGAATTATCAATAGTCAATGTAAAACTTTCACAATTTTGCAATTTTGATTTAGTGCCTACTAATAGAATTTCAGTTTTCTCACTGTTTAACTACGTTTTACATGTTAACCATGATTTAAGTTAAAAAGACAAAGCAAAAGAGTAACTTTGAATTGGGCTTTGAAGACATATAGAGCTGGGTGTCATCAGCATAACAGTGAAAATTTAAACCAAATTTGCAAAAAATGTGTCCTAAAGGCAATAGATAAATAATAAACAGAAGAGGGTCCAAAACTGAGCCCTGAGGTACGCCACTGGTAATTTGAGATGTCCGTGATTTAAAATGTTTAATTTGAACGAACTGAGTCCGACCCGATAAATACAATCTAAACCAATCAAGAGAAATACCAGTAATTCCAATGGAAAGCAACCTCTCAATGAAAATACTATGATAAATGGTGTTGAGAGCTGCACTTAAGTCAAGAAGAATTAGTATCGATAAAAGTCCAGAATCCACAGCCATCAACATAGCTGACAAAGTAAAATTCCTACAAAATACATTGAATACCATTTGTCATTTCCCTTTAACCCTCTGAGGTCGGCAATCACGCCGGCGTGACGTGCTCGCTTTTTTCCTTATCAGTTGAATTGAGACCCGAAATACTCGGTTGACTTTGATTTTACAAACAAGTTTCATACATCAATCGATTCTGTTAAATGTGTATTATTTTTGTGTATACTCACAATAAAAACAAAGTGTTGTGCTTTTTGCCAAATAAAGAAAAATAAACACGAAGCGAGTTCTGCCTTCTCTCTGTCAGTGTAGTCCATTCTGAAATGCGTCCGAAAATGAACAATAACTCAGCGAATACTCAGTCAATCAGGCATACAGACACACAGGCATGAAGCTTGAATTCTCTTCTTTTAAATGAAGTAATTTATATAAAAAACAAATATTCTCAGTTCATGTAATCTGTAAGAAAAGAGCGAGATGTCAGTCGTTCTCATCTCATCTAATTATTTTTAATGTGACCCCGCCCACGGAGAGCGTGTGCTATTCAAACGCAAATGACTGAGGCAATCCACGCAAACCTGTGAACGCCCCCATATCAGCTCGAGAAAACACAAGTTTAATCAGATCATTGTAGCCTACTTGTTTAACTTACACCGTCTCGCAGCGCTGTGAGGAATAATAATAATGGAAAATGTACCTCAGAAGTGCGGGTATTTCGAGGAGCAAGGGATCCGACTGAGCTGAGGAATACTGTAGTAAGTTTTTTTTTCCTTCTCAAGTGAATCGCGTTTCTGTGTGTGAATGAATGAACGGCAGAGATGCGCGCTGTTTACCACAGCTCGCAAAAAGGCAGTTTAAATTTAAATCGCGTTTCTGTGTGTGAATGAATGATGATGTTTTAGCAAACTGTATTGCTATACTGAGATGAAATATACTGAAATATGTTGAAATAAAATGTAGGCTATTTGTATAAGCAACGTATTAAACTGCAAATTAACATTTATATGCCCTAATATTTCATAAAAACAACGTTACAGTCAGACGAAATATGAAAGACAACATTTTGTTGACTAGATTTGGGTACAGTTTTTACTGTAGAATATACTGCCACATCAAATAAGCTTTTGTTTAGCAATTTCTGCTCATATGTTATATATATATATATATATATATATATAAAATACTATTTTTGTCAAAAATAAAGTCATCAACTAAGATGTTAGCTGTTCCAATGTTGGCTACATTCAAACTAATGAATACATATGATAAAATGTAGGCCTATAATCATTTTTTACAAAGAAAGAGTACACTTGAAATATTGTTGAAATTGTAATTATTGTTGTAATTGTAACCTTTTTAATAAAATAGCAAAACATATTTACAAGATAGATGTAAGCAAAATCTAAAAATGGTCAATATAAGTCTTCTTCTAAATATATCTTTTGTCCTTGCATTCATTCTTGGCTCAGTCAGTGTCACACCTGAATGAATGGCTCATTATGCAAGACGTTATGCATAATGGGTGGGACATTGTATTCTCAGGTGTAAACCACTCCTCGTTCACGCCCCCCTCGCATATTGGCTTTCCAAGCAAAACCTGTCTTACACAATTTAAATCAATGTATTGTTTTATGTGAACGATAAAGCAAGACTATTTTCACATAATTTTGAAGCCAGAACTCGAAGCGACAACAT
Source organism: Abramis brama (assembly GCF_963993115.1). Taxonomy (NCBI): domain Eukaryota; kingdom Metazoa; phylum Chordata; class Actinopteri; order Cypriniformes; family Leuciscidae; genus Abramis; species Abramis brama. The sequence continues at coordinate 4,448,689 of NC_139972.1, forward strand.
CCATTAGTCAAAAGTCTTGTGGACACATATTTAGTATGAGTTTTGTGGTCCTATTTCAGCAACTTTCATTTTTATTTTTTTAAATAACCACGCATAAACATTATTCTCTTAAAAATACAAACATCTACATACATGATGCTCACATATTATGGTAGCCCTGTTTGTGCTATATAGAGTGAATTTACACCTTTGCCATTATCATGTTTATAAATAACTGAAAAAAGCACAAATGTCAGGGCATGTCAAAACATCCCAAAGGCCCCAAAAACACCTTAGACCCCAGAGGGTTAAAATTCTAAATATAAATATTTATTTACATACACTATAAATGCATGCATTTGCAAATAAATTTCTCATACAAATCTATGTACGTTCAGGACACTGACAATAAAGATGGATAGTGAGAGATCTCAGAAAAATGCTTGCTATACACAAACAATTTCATTGTGTTGGTAGTTGATGGCCAACAGCCAGAGTCTAGCTCTGACAGCATTGTGGGGAAAGCCATGCAACACCCACAAACTCTTACACCATGGACACAAACACTTGCGAGCCATGAACGCCTCTCTGAACTACTACAAGATCTTACAGTTTGAAGGGTCTGTCATAGGAAAGCCCCACATGCTGTCATGAATAATTAGGACCAGCGTCTTCTCATAGAATAAGAATGATTATGGCACTGATGTGTCATCGATGTACTATAGTGTTTGGCCATGTCATAATCTGTGACACTGACACGATGTAAACCTGGAAAAAATCTCTACATTATCCAGTTTTCTACTATGATTTCACGTGTTCACACTTACAAATAATCAGATAAAGTAGTATGCGTATTTGGCGTGCTGTCCGAGGAGAGGGCTCTGAGATCGGTATTTTGGCCCAGAGTACTTCCGCCATATTTCTGGTAAGGAAACTAACCAGACGAGTGTGAGGAGACGTGTTGATTGCTGATTGTTGACAGCTGGTTGGAATGACGTGATGATTGGAATGATGTGATGATTGGATAGATAATTTGAACGTGTTCCTCCCTAACTTTGTTAATAGAACATCATTAAAATTAACGGACTGTGTTAATCATGACTGTGCTGCGATTGAGTGTGTTAAAAGTAAGGTGCTGATGTCAAAGTGTGTTTTTCAGTGTGACTATCAGTACTGCAGTAAGACCTTAATAAGGAGCAGCTCATGTGTTCAGACATTTACATATCAATGATATGAACTCACAGCAGCAGGACAAAGAAAGTAAACGCTTCAAACAGAAAATTATTAATTCTCTTACATCATATGAACAGACGTGATATTAAATTGTTGAATGGTAACTTGATCTTTCACATTAATCTGATATTAGTCAGGTCCGAATCTTCAAGATTGTGTAACCCTGTAGGCATTTTTGAGGAAAAGTTGTTATACCACATTTTTAGAAAGTTCAATGTCTCCTGAATAAGGATCCACCGTATAACATTGAAATAAGGGTCCCATTTTCTTGTAATTGTTATTGAAACAATAGGTGCATTATTCACAGCCGAAACACAACAGGTGGATAGGGTAAAATTTTTAAGTTATAGATATCACCATAAAACCTTTCCAGTTTTTCACTTACATAGAGACAGACATTTTTTGTATTACAAGTTTTCTGAAATGTCATGTTTACATATGCAAATGAGGCATACCAGTATATATATATATATATATATATATATATATATATATATATATATATATATATCATTCGAGGGGCAGGCATACCAGTACGCGGTTCTCCCTTTCAGGCTAGCCCTGTCTCCTCGCGTCTTCACGAAGGTTGTCGAGGCAGCCCTTGTTCCTCTCGACGACTGGCTGATCCTAGCTCACTCTCGAGACAAGGTTTGCGAACACAGGGACCTAGTGCTCCGGCACCTAGCTTGTCTGGGCCTTCGGGTCAACTGGGAGAAGAGCAAACTCTGCTCCGTGCAGAGGATCTCTTTTCTCGCTATGGAAATCGACTCGGTCGCCATGTGCGCGCAGCTTACGAGCGAGCGCGCGCAGTCACTGCTAACTTGCCTTCGTCAGTTCGAGGGCAAGAGTGCGGTTCCACTGAAACTATTTCAGAGGCTCCTGGGGCATATGGCATCCGCAGCCGCAGTAACGTTGCTCGGTTTGCTTCATATGAGACCGCTTCAGCTTTGGCTTCGCGATCAAGTCCCGAGGTGGGCATGGCAACACGGCACGCTCCGAGTCCCAGTGACTTCGACCTGCCGTCAGACCTTCACCCCGTGGACGAACCTCAGTTTTCTATGGGCTGGAGTGCCCATAGAACGAGTTTCCTGGCATGTTGTTGTATCAACAGATGCCTCCACAATGGGCTGGGGCGCCATGTGCAATGGACATGCTGCCGCGGGCTCCTGGACAAGACCCCAGCGCCTTTGGCATGTCAATTGCCTCGAGTTGCAGGCTGTACGTCTCGCCCTGCACCGCTTCTGTGCGTTGCTCAGGGGTCAGCACGTATTAGTCCGATCAGACAATACCGTCACAGTAGCGTACATCAACCGACAAGGTGGTCTGCACTCCCGCCGTATGTCGCAACTCGCCCGCCACCTCCTCAAATGGAGTCAGAAGCATCTGAGGTCGCTTCGAGCCATTTATATCCTGGGAGACCTGAACCGCGCAGCCGATCTGTCTCGGTTTCAGCCTCTTGCTGGAGAATGGAGACTCCATCCCCAGTCGGTTCAGCTGATTTGGATCAGTTCGGGGACGCACAGGTAGATCTGTTTGCCTCCCACGACTCGTCCCACTGCGACCTGTTTTATTCTCTGACCGAGGGCACGCTTGGCACGGATGCACTGGCGCACAGCTGCCCGCGGGGCCTCTGCAAGTATGCGTTTCCCCCAGTGAGCCTTCTTGTGCAGACTTTGCGCAAGATCAGGGAGGACGAGGAGCAGGTAATTTTGGTTGCCCCGTATTGGCACAACCGCACCTGGTTCCAAGAACTAGTACTCCTCGTGACAGCACCTCCCTGGCCAATTCCTCTGAGAAAGAACCTGCTTTCTCAGGGACGGGGCACCCTATGGCACCCTCGTCCCGATCTTTGAAACCTACATGTGTGGTTCCTGGACGGGACGAGGCAGGTTTGAGTACCCTACCACCAGCGGTGGTGGCTACCATCACTTCCGCTAGAGCATCGTCCACGAGACATGCCTATGTGTTGAAGTGGAACCTCTTCGTCAACTGGTGTTCTTCTAAACTTCAAGAACCCACGAAAGGCCCGATCAGTGTCGTGCTTTCCTTCCTGCAAGAAGGGTTGGAGCGAAGGCTGTCTCCCTCCACCCTGAAAGTGTATGGTGCCGCCATTGCCACACATCATGATGCAGTTGATGGTAAGTCCATTGGAAAGCACGACCTGATCATCAGTTTCCTGAGAGGAGCGAGGAGACTGAATCCTCCTCGCCCTCTTCTCGTTCCTCTCTTGGGACCTCTCAGTGGTTTTAACTGCTCTGCAGAGTGCTCCCTTTGAGCCTCTGTAATCAGTGGAGCTTAAGTTCCTGTCAATGAAGACAGTGCTCCTGGTTGCATTGGCCTCCATCAAGAGGGTAGGGGACCTGCAGGCATTTTCGGTTGACGAAGTGTGCCTGGAATTTGGACCGGCTAACTCTTACGTGATCCTGAGACCCCGGCCTTGATATGTGCCCAAGGTTCCCACCACACCCTTTCTAGACCAGGTGGTGAACCTGCAAGCGCTGCCCTCGGAGGAGGCAGACCCAGCCTTGGCACTGCTCTGTCCAGTACGCACCCTCCATGCTTACGTAGACAGAACGCAGTGTTTCAGGACTTCAGACCAGCTCTTTGTCTGTCATGGTGGGAAGCTGAAGGGAAAGGCTCTCTCCAAGCAAAGGTTGTCTCACTGGATAGTGGACGCCATTGCTTTGGCTTACCAGCAGCAAGGTCGACCATGCCCCCTTGGTGTGACGGCCCACTCCACCCGGAGTGTGGCATCCTCTTGAGCTCTAGCGCATGGCGCCTCGCTAACAGACATCTGTAGAGCTGCAGGCTGGGCGACACCTAACACGGCCTCTGGGCGACCCCCACGTGTGTAGTCCACTGTAAGCCTCTCTGAGCATGTGTCTTTCCCTTGGCAAGCCACCTTGCCACCCCTGGGTTTGAAATATTCCACCTGCGGCTGGACACCCCAGTGATTCTCAATATGCAGCCCCCTGGGGTCATGTGTATTCCAAGTCCCCCCCTTCGGGCTGGGCATAATTGCATATTTCCACTGATATATGCTTCCCAGTGTACCTTGGTACCTTGGCATAATTCCAGCAGCCATTAAAAAATGTCCCTTTCATGTTAATGTTGTTTTTTCATTGTTTACATGTTTAAATATTCTGAGAATGCATAGTTTAGTTCTAATGTTTAATGTTTAAACTGCAATAAATGCATTAAAACGTTTTTTTTTTTTTGGCAGCCATTTTGTTTTTATTGTTTATGCCAAAACAGTGATGTTTACAACTTGTTATACGGCAGAAATGGATTCAGCACCTAAAAATCATATAGAAACAACACTTGAAGAACTTTTCCTCAAAAATGCCTACTGCATCTTATCCAGGGCTATTTATCTATTTTGGGACTCGACTTTATCGCTAGCTTTTATCTAAATCATTATCGCTCATTTTGCTAGCCTGTTAACCTGCCATCCATGCTTGCCATATTTTCTACTTGAGCCTTTTCAGATCCATCAAATGACTGTGGTGAATTGGATCAGTCAACAAACACGGTGAGTCATGTTATCTTCTCCTGTTATTGTCACTTGCACTGCCTGCCACATGTACAGTATAGCCTTCTCTGTCAGCGAAGAGTGTTTCACATGTAATAAATGCAGGGAATTAGTCAGGCTGACAGAGAATATTTCAGAATTAGAGACACATATACAAACTTTAATTGAGGATAGTAAGAATGCAAGGGCTTTAGGTACTGCTTTGGATGCGATTAGCTAAATTAACTGTGTACATTGTTCGGTTCTGGCTGTAGAGTCCGTGCAGCAGTGCAACTGGGTAACCGTGAGACGGCATAGTCGTGGGGTAAAACACTGCTCTTCAGTTCCGATTAGAACATCAAACAGGTTCTCCCCACTCAGTGACGCACCCACCGAGAATCAAATTTAAAAGTGTTGGCTAATTGTAATCATAAATTCTCTAAGATTATAATTCACGTCTGCATTAATAATGTTTGACTTCACCAGTCGGAGATCACTAAGATTAACATTAAAGAGGTGTGTGAACTCGCAAGTACAAAGTCAGAAACTGTAAATCGCGCTGGACCCTTCCTGTTCACCGGAGTGATGAGATACTTAACAGACTGTCATCATCACTCAATGGCTGGTTGTCTAAGTGGTAAACAAAAAATAACATAGGATTCAAAGACAATTGGAAAAGAAAATAGTCCAAAACCCTGGTACAACAAGCAAAATTGGGCCCTCAAGAGAGCAGCCAGAAAAATGGAGTGCAACTGGAAGAAAACAAAACTAGAGGTTTTTCGCATTTCGTGGAGAGAGAGCACGATGCTAGAAAAAACTGCTAGATCTGCTTATTTTTCAACCCTCTTAGAATAAAACAAACACAACCCTAGGTATTTATTTGAAACAATGGCTAAATTAACGAAAAATAAAGCTTCTACCTCTGAAGTTTCCAAACAGCATAGCAGTAATGACTTTATGAGCTTCTTTACTTACAAAATTGATAATATTAGAAAGAAAATTATAACTATGCAACCGTCTACTACAGTATCGCATCAGACAGTGCATTGTAGTCTCCCTGAGGAAAAATTCCATTCATTCATTGCTATAGGAGAGGAAGAATTGTCTAAACTTGTTAAATCATCTAAATCAACAACATGTATGTTAGACCTTATACCGGCTATTAAAAGAGATGATTCCAGAGGCCATAGATCCTCTTCTTAATATCATTAATTTATCTTTGTTATCAGGATATGTACCAAAAACTTTTAAGCTGGCTATTATTAAACCGCTTGTTAAAAAACGGCAAATTGATCCTACAGAATTTGTCAATTACAGGCTGATCTTGAATCTACCTTTTCTGTCAAAGGTACTAGAAAAGGCAGAATCCTCACAACTATGTTCCTTTTTAAAAAGAAATAGTATCTGTGAGGATTTCCAGTCAGGATTTAGACAGTACCATAGTAATGACACAGCTCTCATTAGAGTTACAAATGATTTTCTATACTAAATCGGTACTAGGACTGTTGCTGTTCACGCTGTACATAATACCCTTGGGAGATATCATATCATGAATGCAAAGCTGATATAAAAAACTGGATTCGTAATTTCAAACTACTTCATTCTGAAAAAAACAGAGAACGGTTAGTTCATGCGTTCATGATCTCAAGGCTAGATTATTGTAATGCTCTAATGGGTGGTTGCCCTGCACACAATAAACAAACTACAGCTGGTCCAAAACACAGCAGCTAGAGTTCTTACTAAAACCAGGTAGTATAACGGTTCAGTAAACACTGCATTGGCTCCCTATAAAACATTGTATCCATTTTAAAATATTGCTGATTACTTACAAACCACTAAATGGTTTAGCTCCCCAGTACTTGAGCGAGCTCTTAACGCATTATGATCCTTCACGTCTATTTGCGATCTCAAAATTCTGGCCAGTTAATAATACCTACATTACCAAAATCGACTGCTGGCGGTAGATCCTTTTCCTATTTAGCACCAAAACTTTGGAACAGTCTTCCTAACATTGTCCGGGAATCAGACACACTTTGTCAGTTTAAATCTAGACTAAAAACACATCTCGTTAACCTATCATACATTACCAACACACATTACCAACTTCTATAATTCATATCATGTAAAATGTTAAGATGCATAAATTAGGTGAGCCGGAACCGGGAACACTTCCCATAACACCTGATATACTCGTTATATCATACGAAGAATGGCGTCTACGCTAATATTAGTCTCTCTGTTTATCCCAAGTTTTACCGTATTCTCCCTGATCTAGGCCGTATCCAGATCTGATGAAGGGTCTACGCCTAGACACGACGACAACGCAGCCCAGAAGTGTCAACTAGTGTCACGATTCATGTCTGTGTTCCTCTGTCTCATCCTATGTTTAGCAGTCCCCCGTTATGTTGATTAGTCGTCCCAGGTGTTTCTTATTTACCACGCCCCCTTGTTATCTTGTTTAGCTTGTTTGCCTTTGTATTTAAACCTCTGTGCTTCAGTTGTTGTTTGTCGGTCGTTGTTTCATGTAGCTGTTTCCTGTCCTGAGTTCTGTTGTTCTGTTTTTTGACCGAGATTTCTTGTTTGTTTTATTAAAGTAAGTGTTGCACTTGGATTCTATCTCCGCTTCGTCCTTGCCTAGACGTTACAACTAGACTCTCCCCTGTAAAGGCTTCCTTCCTTTTCCTTTACCTCTGTACAGATAAAACGTTATCAAAATGATTCCAGTTCCTATAGGTTTGCACATACCTATAGATTAAGCACGTAATATGCATGTGCATGCCTTCACCACTTTCACAGATTCACGTTTTTGAAGTTTACATGGAGATGATAAAATTCTAAATTTGCATCTTGGAACCTATTTCAAAGTTTGCGTTCTTGAGCCACCAAACACCTTTGTCATGCAAATGAACGACCACAATGCATTAAAAGATCTTACCTCAAATTCTCCAGTTTACAGTGAGTATTCTCCAGTACAGCAAAGAGTGGCTTTACTCCTGAGTCTCCTAGTTTATTCCCAGACAGATCCAGTTCTCTCAGGTGTGAGGGATTTCTCGGAGCTGAAGCCAAAGTAGCACAACCTTCATCTGTGACACCACAGTTCATCAACCTGTAGAGAACAATGACACTCTCTTCACACTCTCTGTAACCCATATGTTTTAAAGATTACTAATAAAGCATCTCTGTATGAAATAAAGTAGCTAATATTCATCTAATCATATTCACACTAAACAGTGTTATAGATGGAGATAGACACTGAGAAAAGATGAATTTGATCAATATAAATGTGGCTTATATACCGCAGTTAGCCAATGCCAATTCTTTCGTTTTGTTGGTTATGTTTATTTGTACGATTAAAGTTACATTTAATGTCTGCCTCCTCCTTCCCTGAACTTTGCTAATAATGAAATAGCCGCAAGTGCTGAAATGCTCATACAGGTCACTTTATTTGACTAATTTAAATTGTGGGGTAGCACAGCATTGTTTTACTTGGTCAAAACAATTTCATCTTTGTGTTATGTTATGTTATAACATTACTCTGTGTGTCTGCTTGATCGCTGGCATGAGACACTTGTTTCACATTGTAGTAAGCTAGATTGATTTTAGAACATCATATTAATAAAAGACGGATGACTTGTGTTGCTAAATGGCATTCAATTAATTAAAATAAATATTGTTTGGTAGAGAAAATGCTTTATTACTGTTTCTACAAATATTGCTCTTTCTGATTATGTTATGTTAGCCACTTGGTACAAACATGTTGCCTGTGGTAAATCAAGAAAACAAGGTATTCAAACAACAAGACTAACTGTGTTGAGCTATATAACAATGATTATTTTCCTGCCGATAAAGGTAACCAAACAGTTGCTCATACGTCTAATAAAACACATACGGCTAGATTGCACCAGCGCAAACCTTCTTTTAGTGTTAAAAAAACTACTGTCCGGATTTACTAAAGACAAGCAGTGAAAAATTAGCACTGAAAAGGTGTGGACGGTTATTTTTGCGGCTGACCTTTTTGCATATGCATTTGTAAGAGTTTCCCTTTGACACGCATAATTTTTGGGAGATGAGCATTTAAATTAGGGTTCACCAATCTCGGTCCTGGAGGGCCACTGTCCTGCAGAGTTTAGCTCCAACCCCAATTAAACACACCTGAACCAGCTAATCAAGGTCTCACTAGGCATACTAGAAACTTTCAAACAGGTGTGTTGGAGCTGGTTGGAGCTAAACTCTGCAGGGACAGCGGCCCTCCAGGACCGAGATTGGTGAACCCTGATTTAAATAAATCACACAAGGTGATTTACTAAGGTTTGTACTAGTCAATTTACTGGTATTTGCACCATTATTTACCATAAACCAGATGTTAATTTGCGCTGCTCTTGGTAGATTGTGCTAATCAGTATGGAAATTATCCCAGAACTTTCCACTCCCATCTGCACTTGCAATCACGCTAATTTGCCCTCTTTAGTAAAGTTCCGGAAATCGAGGGTAATGTGGATATGTCATTGACAGACGACACAATGACAGGCCGTTACACTGGTTAAAATGGAAGATTTCTCTGGATTTTAACATTTTTGGAAACATTTGGGATAATGCAAATACCCAAGTCAACAAAATATATATCATTCCTCTTCAGTTATCAGAAATTAATATTCTTCATTTTGCTTATCTTTCAGTACCTCTTTTTATCATCATATTTTTTGATAGTTTATTTGTTTGTGTACTATTTTTGTTCCATTAGTTTAGTTTTGTTGTGTGTAAATTGTCTCAGGTTACTTTTTTGTAACCCTGTTCCCTGAAAAAGCGGGAATGAGATGCTGTACTGGAGTGCTTTGGGAATGCATCTTTGTATGACCAGCTGTGAATAATGTGTGTAACACATCAATTAAATTGACATCAAACTTGACAGCCTCAGATGGTGACCTCACTGGAATGCACGCTTGTCAGAGGCTATAATTAGATATGCCGCAGGTGCATCCTCGGGAATCACTTTGTCTGAAGAATGGTCCTGGGACATCCTCAGTGCGGCAAAGAAATACAGCATTTCATTCCCCCTTTTTCAGGGAGAAGTGGAGAGGACATTGCGCTGTCCCTTGAGAGGCGAAGAGGACACCACTGCTTCGAAAATTCTCTCCCAAATCTGCTTTCAAGGATGTAATTCACCCTAAAGGACAGGAATTTATAGCAGAACCTGCACCTAAAGCAGAACCTGCTGCGCTGGCCTGTTCAGACGGTGCGAACACAGTCCGCCACAATGATTTATGTAGGTGACTACCGTAGTGTTTTCCACCCGCACTAGATCATGGTAGCCCCTTTACTGGTGGAGGAAGTACTTCAGGGCTAGAAATACAGCCCTCAATTCAAGGCAATTGATGTGCCAATCAAGATGATGACCTCACCAGATCCACTGGGCTGGGAGGCCACCTAAGACTGCTCCCCAGCCCGTATGGGAAGCATCTGTTGTCAGCATCTGACAACATTAGCATCTGCAATGACAACACGCACCTAGAGTTGGACTCAAGGTGAGAAACAGGAGTCTGAGCCACATAAAAACGGAACGAAGCCGCAGCGCATAAAACTTCCCATTTTCAACACAATCATCTTGATAGTTAGCATCTTGAACTTGAATGTTCTGAAGGAATGATTCAAGTCACGAAGATCTAAAATCGGATGCAACCCCCCATCATTCTTAGGAACCAGAAAGTACCAACTGTAGCAGCCTGTCTCTCTTTCTGAGAGGGGAGAATGTTCCATGGCCCCTTTGCCCAGAAGAGATTACAGCTCTCGTGACAGCAAATGCACCTGCTCCGGGACAGTAGTGGAGACCACGCCGTTGAAACTAAAATTTAAGTGCCCCCAACTAAGCAAGCCAAAGGTGACAGTGGCAAGTAACCAAAACTCCATCAACAGAATGGAGAAAAAAACCTTGGGAGAAACCGGGCCAGTTCTCCTCTCCAGTTCTCCTTATTTTTTATTATTATTTAATTTAAGACCCAAGAAGAGATAACCGACAGTATTTTTCATGCTGGCAAATTCTCCAAAAAGGGGTTCCAATTTCAATTCTTACTGTTGGGGGGATGTTAAATGTTCTCTGTCCTGAGAGATAGCAGGAAGTGACAGAACATTCAACATTTCACTGCCTCCCGAATCACCAGAGGTGGCGGGAGTGTTGGAGTGGTTTTGTGAGGATGTTGGGAAAGAGCTGGTTGATGTATCTTTACGCGCCCCATCCTGAGGGGGAACACCCCCCACAGACCTGGGCACAAGCCTATTAGGACTTCCTCTTCTAAGAGACAACAGTATTAACATCAGGTCTCTTTTGAGGCTGTTGAGTGCGACGAGCCGGCCCCCAGTCTTTACGAGGGGGAGCACGACCCACCACACATTCTTTATGGGCCTCTCTTCTCTGAGAAGGACCAGGTTGGGGCTGGAGGGACGACAGCCGCTCCCCTTGAGTGTGGCGAGGAAGAAACTTCACAAAAGCCACTTCATGTTTCTTAACCTCCCGAAATCTGCTGACTACTGTGTTAACAGAGTCGTGAAACAGACTGGAAGGTGAGGGGCGCACCCATTGAATGAGCCGCCGCCTAGTCTATGGCTTGACGAAGCTCAGAGAAGGCTTCTTCGTCGATCGTACCAGTCGCACTCAAATCCTTCAGCAGATTAGCCTGGTATGCTTGTAACACCACCAGTCTGACCTGCTGCTTGAAACGCTTTCCCCACCAGCATGGAAGTTGTCCTGCATGGCTTGGTAGGGAGATTTGGTTTCTTTAATGGGGTCATATGATGGTTCTTAAAAGAACATTATTTTGTGTATTTGATTTAATGCAATGTGTTTACGTGATTTTAGGTTCAAAAAAGTAATTATTTCAGATATCAAACACATTAACTGTGATTATGTTGAATTCTGTGATTCATGTAAAATTATTAAAATTATTAATTACAATCCTAAACACTCTGATTTGGTCTCACTATGAACTATTTAAAAATATGTCTCTCTGAGCACCAGATCATGGGACGATCAGAGAGATTATCTTACCTCAAATTCTCCAGTTTACACTGAGGATTCTCCAGTACAGCAAAGAGTGGCTTTACTCCTGAGTCTCCTAGTTTATTCCCAGACAGATCCAGTTTTCTCAGGTGTGAGGGGTTTAATCTCAGAGCTGAAGCTAGAGCAGCACAACCTTCATCTGTAACGCCACAATAACTCAACCTGTAGAGAACAATGACACACTCTTCACTCTCTCTGTAACCCATATATGTTTTGAAGATTAATAAAGAATCTCTGTATGGTATAATGTAGCTGATATTCATCTAATCATGTTCACACTAACAGTGTTATAGAATGAGACAGAAACCAAGAAAATATAAATTTGATCAATATAAATTTGAATTAAATGAGATTCCTCAGTTATCAGAAATTAATATTCTTTTTTTTTTTTTTGCTTATCTTTCTGCACCTTTATTTTCATCACCATGTTTAATTGTTTGTGTACTATTTTTATTTAATTAGTTTAGTTTTGGTCTGACTATAAACTATTTAAAAATGTGTCTCTCTGAGCACCAGATCATGTGGCTTTCCTCCTCAGGATCTTACCTCAAATTCTCCAGTTTACAGCGAGGATTCACCAGTCCAGTAGAGAGCTGATTCACTCCTGAGTCTAGTTTATTATATGACAATTCCAGTTCTCTCAGGTGTGATGGGTTTGATTTTAGAGCTGAAGCCAGAGCAACACAACCTTCATCTGTGACACCACACTTCCACAACCTGTAGAGAACAATGAAACACTCTTCACTCTCTCTATAACCGATATATGTTTTAAAGATTACTGATAAAGCATCTCTGTATGATATAATGTAGCCAAGCCAAGTTTATTTATATAGGACAGTTCATGCACTATGGTAATTCAATGTGCTTTACACAGAAAGGAATTAAAATAATCACAAAATAAAAGCAAGGACAATTAAAAGTTATAAAAGGATTTTAAAAGGATATTAAAAGAGATATAAAGATGATACAGTTATAAAAAGAATTAAGAGTAAAAATATTATACATAGATAAACTTTTCATCTGGCAAAACACTGCATGTGTATCATAATTTGCACAGCTGCTTGTTTTGCTGTGAGATTTTTCCATGTTGATTGTACCATGTCTGTGGTGTTCTTCCGACTCGCCTAAGAAATCTATTTAACATCTCCTATAAACCTGATTTTTCCCTATTGTAAGGATGGATTCAAGAATTCAAACCTGCAATAAAACAATAAAATTCACTAATCTGAAGAAGAGATCTATGGGACAGAGAGCACAACACAACTGGCCCAATCTCATCTCTTCCCCCCATGCTTAGTTCCTGACTCTGCACACTATCTTCTCCCCTACAGGTCTCATTCAGTCATGCAAATCTCACAAACCTACTGTCTCCAGCTGTTTTATGAGAGGTCAAAATAAATACTTCTGGTGTGAATGGTAAAGGGGTTTCATTCCTGCAGCAGCAGAACAGTCAGAAAAAAGAAAGCAATGCCTGTTCTTCTGATGTGGGAGATGCCCCAATAAAGATTGTTGATAACCATTTATCTTTATCCCCCAAACTCAGGTGTCACCACTTGGGGCACGAGAAAGGGTCCAACGAAAGCTGAATAAATATTTGGGTGCTAGATGTTTATTGTTCTTTTGTTCCACTTGGGTATTTAAAGGGAATTGGCAAACCACTCAAGGAAGCATCTGTAAACAGAACTTCCCACACTGTTGCTGTGTGTCTCTATTGCCATGTATGCTGACTCTTTCAAACTATTTTTGATATTGCATTTTGAATTATGTTTGTATTGTATGCTGATCAGTTATGTATTGTGTATTCTGTTTAATCCTTTTAATTGATGCTTAATTCTGCCTGGCAAAATAAATGTTACATCTTGATTTATTCTGAAGTATTCTGAAATCATTATTTTAATGGATTATAAGGAGGCTGGTGCTACCGCAAATCTTATTTAAGGTAGGTCAAACTAAAGGCGCATGTATGAACGGAGCAGTAGGCACGTCATCTGAAGACCTTTTGATTTCTGTCTATCACTGATTTAGCAAGTTGTATGGAAATGGCTAAAATAAACTACACTTTTTTGTACGAGTGAGCAGTAGGCAACCGACTTAAGAGGTATTAGCAAACCCTACATCCACTGACTAAAATCAGAATTAGCAAGTTTGTGACCATGAGAAACACGATCCGGCCGACGTGATCTCTATGCGGCATTGGGTCCATAATTAATTAATAACTGAAAGTATGGCATGCCAAGAATAATCAAAGCTCTAAATTAAATCACAATTCATCTTTTGATCAGCTGTTAAGATAGAAAATCAGTAAAAAAATCTGAGTCTGATTAAATTATTTATGGTGTCAGAATTAAAATCACGCTGAATTCCCTTCAACCACGACACTGGATACCGTTTTTGGGCCAGTGGGTGGAGTTTACACTATAATCAGACAGGAGGAACTCTAGGACTGACTCAGGGGGGTCATCTTGGGTTCACTTCCCCACCAGTCCGCACCCCAAAGATTTGTTCAGAAGCTCTAGGAATGGAATCTATCCTGTCCGCACCCCACAGAACCTCAAGTTTAATTACACGTCAAACTCACTACTCCACCACAGTCCCAGGTCATCAGCATGGTTTCATCTCTCAATTTACCCAATTCAATCATTTATGTTTGTCTCTTACCCAATTCTCAGTGCCATTTGAGTTCAGTTTAGAATCAAAAGGAGGATACAAAAATAAAATACAGTGTAATCAGTCGGACGTACAGTGGCACAGTACTCATTCAGTAAATGCCAGCTGTAGCTGATATTCATCTAATCATTTTGTTATGTCCTGGGGAAGTATAATATGCACATATGTTTTGGGGTGTGCATTTTACCCTATTTGGGTGTGTTTTTGCCATGTGCTTTCTGTCTCTCTCCCTTACTTGCCTGTCTTGCGGTTAATTAGCCACAGCTGATGCTTGTAAGGAGTGTGCTACAAAGAGTAACCACTATAGCTAGCTGTGTCCCAAAGTTAAGGCTGCGTCCTTCGAAGGCCGTATTTGAAGGCCGGATGGCCGTATTTGAAGGCCGATTGCGTCACCGCGGCGCGACGAAGGACGTCCCAATTCAAAGGCTGCATCCTTGGAAGGTCGCATTTGAAGGCAGATTGCGTCATCGCGGCTCGATGAAGGCTGTCCCAATTCAGTTCTGCATCCCTCGAAGGCCGTATTCGAAGGCCGGTTGCGTCATCGCGCCGCGACGAAGGCTACCCTGATTCAAAAGCGACGCCAAATGCACCCTTCGTTTCCCCGTGAAAAGAAGGATACATAAATGGACACTTAGCAGCCTATCCTACCCTATTCTACCCCATAAGTCATTGCGCGCCGTTGACAACAGCATTTATTTATTTATTTTTAAAGGCGGACGAGACTAGAGATTGGTGGTGGACAGCAAATTCACATTTAAATGCAAGTATTATGTTTTCATTTACTCAAATAGCTAGCGAAACCAGAGTTAAAGTTTCTTATAAACTTCTTCTTAACTCCTTCGTCACCATTGCGTGGCTACATTTATCAGGTAGTTTCAGGCAAAACTTGTGGTAATAACGTTATTAGTTTAACGACCTATTTGTAATATTTGCACTTGTGTATTATAATAAATATCACTCACCCAATAAAGCCCAAAACAATAAGAAAAGCAGTAGATAAGGCAATGGGGTTTCACTTTTATGTGTTTTTGTAGTGCTGACTGTCATGCAAGCTATGTGGTTTGAACCAAATTTTAGTAGGCTATACAGAAATATGATTTCTTAAGTATTTTGTATGCATGTCTTGATGTGTCATATTTTGCAGTGTTAACAATGCACTTAAGATTGCTCCTCTGTGTTAAGTACCCTTTTCTGCTTTTTTAGAACAATTCAGGAAAAAATGGGTCTATATATATATATATATATAAAGAAAATTAATACACACATCTTTGCTGAAATGTATTGTCCTGTTGTTGTTAACAAGCCATGGTTCATTTGCTCTGCCTTTAGGATTGCAAGTGTCCTGGGACAGGAGAGGGTGTGAGTGGGAAACCCACTGCTGAAACTTGGCCCTGGTTTGTCCTCATGGATGAGGTGTTGGGACAGAGGCATTGCACCAACCCCCCTGTCCTCATCGCCTCAATCCCTGAGGACACACCAGGGCCGAGTTCAGTAGTGGGTACCCACGGTGAGGAGGAGCCAGAGGCAGCAGCACCAGCACCACCAGTAGCAGCACCAGTAGCAGCACCAGCAGGAGCACCAGCACCAGCACCAGCACGAAGGCGGCGAGACAGGACAAGTTTTTGGACTTGATCAGAGAAGAAATGCAACTAGAGAGGGAGGCAGAGGCGAGGAGAGCACAGGAGAGTAGGGAGAGAATGATTGAAAAATATATATATTTTCTACATATTCTTGTTTAACTTTTTTTCACTTTTATTTTTTAAAAGAAAAATTATGTACATTTATTTTTATGCAACTTTAAATGTATAAATAAAAGAGAATTAATTGTTCTGGACAATTTTATTTGAAAAAATAAAAAGGTATAGAATTTGTTTCATGTAGAAAGTATTACTGTCATTACAAAAATACTTTCTACATGAAACAAATTCTATACCTTTTTATTTTTTCAAATAAAATTGGTAAATGAAAATCATTTGTTCTATAGGCTACATTAAAGTACTTTTTCCAACTATTTACAAAATACGTTAAACATATCAAAATCAACATAAACATTTAATTTTACAATACATAAAATAAGAAAAAAATGATGTAGACTCTTATTGAGCTGAGCCGCTGGACCGGGATGGGCTGCCCCTGGTAATGCCTCCTGCTGGTGGGACATCATCTGGGATGGTCTCCAGAGTGTTTGAGTGCATATTTCCACTCCACTAAGTTGTCTACCAACAGGTTTGCAGGGCTGATTCAATCGACGGCTTTCTGAAAAAAATACTTTTAATAACTGCTGCATTTATATTAGGCTACTACTGCATTACTGCATAGGCTATGTTGCATTTTACTTCTGTATATTTTCAATATACAATAATATCTGGTTGTTACATTATATACTTTTGTGTAGTTTAATGTAATCATATTGTGATGTGAGGGAAAAAAGTACTTCAGTAGGTTACTTCACATTTGTAAGTGAATACTTAACGAAATATGCAGTTCCGAAAATTAAAGTAACAAAATGTAGGCTTATTGTCACAATATTAACAAATTGTTGCTAACTACAGCAGCGTCCCATATCAAAGGGCGCATCTGACGCGCTCGGACCGGTCTAGCTTACGAAGGATTGTTCTTGTCGCCTGGCAACCGTGACAGCTGCAGATGACGAGCGCGAGAAATACTGGACGTTTTATATTCAAACAGGGCTAAACCGAAAATACATGACCTGGCAGCGCTGGGGCTGAAACATCCTCACCATGTCCTCCAGTAAAATATAAAACATAAAAATAACAATAGCCAATTCTGGCTCCATAGCTGTTTACTCAGTTATCAAAATGAATGATCAGGATAGCAGCTGTCCTCTTGCACCGTTGCTTGGCGCCATGAGCGGTGATCGGGAACACCTGGTTGCACAATTAGGAAATCCTAGGAAGGCTACATGGTGCGTCCTTCAGAGGACGCATAGGCTGCATCCTTGAAGTCTGCGTCCTTCGAAGGATGCAGCCTTCACATTGGGACACAGCTGCTGTATCCCAATTCAGAGTGTGCATCCTTCGAAGGCTGCTAAAAATGTGTCTCTCTGAGCACCAGATCATGGGACTATCAGAGAGATTATCTTACCTCAAATTCTCCAGTTTACAGTGAGGATTCTCCAGTGCGGTAGAGAGATGCTTCACTCCCAAGTCTCTTAATTTATTCTCAGACAGATCCAGTTCTCTCAGGTGTGAGGGGTTTGATCTCAGAGCTGAAGCCAGAGCAGCACAACCTTTATCTGTGATACCACACTTACTCAACCTGTAGAGAACAATGACACACTCTTCACTCTCTCAGCTTAAAACATAGAAGGCCGCAAAATATACAGGGCTGTTTCCCAAAGCCAGTGGTGTGAAGTATTTGAGTAAATGTAATTAGTTACCAGACATGTTCACAAGTTCACAACTGCAGTGCAGTGTGTTACTAAGCAACTTGCAGGGGAGACCCTGAATTTCCTCAGTATTCTCAGATGGTACAGCATTGCCTGGCCTTTTTTTTTTTACTTGGGCTTGAATGAGATGATTCCAGGTCAAATCCTCACAGATGATAACTTCAACTGATAGAATGCACTGTAGCACAATACTACGATATTTCTAAAAAAAGTAAATCGTGGAGAAATGTTATCGTTCACACCCCTAGTGTGACAGATCGCTGTAGCACCTCAGTTAAAGCGGCAACACAGAGCATAAGTGAAAGGGTTATCTATTCCTCTTTACTAGTTATAGCATGAAAGAAACATGAATGAATATTAGGATCACTCAATCACCTCAACTCACAGCAGAGAATATATATTTACCTCAGCTAAAACATTAGCTAAAACATAACAGTAATTAATTTTAATAATTTCTCAGTTTGTAAAAATGAACAGAAAAACATTTAAAGTAATGCTCTTACAACAGAAGCCTAGCAGGTCAGATAGGTGGAGGATTTAAAACCTGAAGTGTGACACTCATAGTTTTTGTTAAACCAATCATTTATAAATGTTATAAATTTATATTATAAATTCCAATGTTTAAACAGTGATGATTGTTATCAGTGTTACTTACTCAGCTGATCTAGTTGCTGTAACCACAGGCAGCAGCTTCTGAAGAACTTCATCTGCTGTGTTTTGTGCTTTCAGGGTGACAAATGCATCACTATTTGAAAATAAAAAATAAATAAGTTAATCATTAATGCTTACAATAGTAATAATTAATATTATAAGTAAATACTACATTAAATACCCTCAAATATTTTTCAATTAAAGGGTTCCTTGATTATGATTTCACTTTTTTAACTTTAGTTAGTGTAATGTTGCTGTTTGAGCATAAACAACATATGAAAAGTTACAACGCTCAAAGTTCAATGCAAAGGTAAATATTTTCTTTTACAGAAATTGCTTTTTAAGGACTACAACAAATGGCTGGTAGGGACTACAAAGAGCTTCTTCCCAGGTTGGTGACATCTCAAACCCTAAAATTTACATACACCCTGCCCCCAGGAACACGCAAAAAAGGGGGAGAGGCCATGTTGGGTTGCTTTAGAGAACATTACAGTATTGACGTAGTGTGTTAGTTTACTGTAGCTTTTGTAAGCAAGTGCTTTTGTAAGATGGTTCACCACCCCTTAGGAAAATTATCCATGATTTTGTGATCGATTACTGTTTGTATTACCACCGTTTTCCGACAAATATGATTAAATGGTGGATAACATTGTGTCTATAATCTATCAGAAACAAAAAAACAAACAAACATACCACTCTGCAAGCACGAATTTCACAGAATGGGAGAAAGGAGGCGGGAACCAGCAAACATTTAAAGACTTTTAATAATAAAATAAAACAAATACAAAACGAAAGTAAAGGCAGCAGCCCCTCACGGACAACTGTTGCCAAATATAATAAGCTTTTTTTTTTTTGAGTATCTAACTGTGGAAGCTACTAAATGTATTAAGCCAACACAGATTTGTTTATTCTTCTTCTTGTAAATGTTGCTGTGGCCGGTCTATTAGTCTGCATTTACACTACAACAGTGCACAGATCCATTTTGACATATCGGGCCCTATTTTAACGATCTGAAATGCAA
Source organism: Abramis brama (assembly GCF_963993115.1). NCBI lineage: Eukaryota > Metazoa > Chordata > Actinopteri > Cypriniformes > Leuciscidae > Abramis > Abramis brama. Next base: position 4,468,211 of record NC_139972.1, read on the forward strand.
GTATCAAATGCAAAACGCAAGTAACTTTGTGGGCGGATCTCGGGCACTGTTGCTATTATACCGATGCGATAAATGGCTCTTGCGCCCGACGCAAATCTAAAATGGGTTGGTCTGAAGTAGCTTCATTATTCATAGGTGTGGTTTGGGCGTAACGTGAAATTCCCTTTAAGAGCAGGCACGCTTGTTCCAAGGCGGATTGCTATTATAACGGCAGATTTGCCAGGAGCACGCCAGGAGAGGTTCACACCCGAGGAGACCGACGTTCTCGTCAGGGCCTTAAAAGACAGAGAAGTGACATTGTATGGGGATGGGAGAAACCCACCCATATTAGCTTCGGTTAAACAGCCATATAATAATTTGGGTAAATGTGTAAGCTAGATTTATGCCTATTTTTTTCACATCTTCATGGACACAACAATGATTTCCCTTGTGTGTTAAATTTTTTCTTGTAATAATGTATGATTTGCAAAAATGAAAACTGCTGCTTCTGTTTAGATGAGAGAATAAAAGTTTATGCATGCTGTGCACATGCTAGGCTACATTATGGCCAAGCATGCACCCTTAAAATAGCATATGAATAACATGCGCAACACGCCACTGACTTTAGACTAGGTTTTAACTGGTCAGTGGAGGAATTGTTTTCTAAACCTGCAAAATAGCATCAGGGAACGTTTGCGCCGGAACACGCCTCCTCTTCTTGCTGCACCGCCCCGGGAGCGCAAGTTCATTCCCTAATTTATCGACGTGCGTCTGTGGAGGGAAAAGTCTGCTGTGCGCGGGTGCAAAATAGGAATGATACATGCGTCGGTGTACAAAGTCAATTGCGCTGGGTGCAAGATAGGGCCCATCATATTTTTGTGTCCCGTCCGTTGCTTTGGTTATCTCTGTCAACCATTGCAATTTCAGGAGTGATTAAAAAAACAATAATTTAGTGAATTCACTCCCATAATCAGACATCCCACCTCTCCCAGAATTTCTGGGAGTCTCCCGCATTTTGATCTTGGGTGCGTCACTCATCCGCATCACTCCCGGATAACAGAAAATGGGCAAAGAGGAAACTACGCCCAGCTAGCTCGACGTGATCATGTTAGCTCAGGCTAAGGAGCTAATGCTATATGCTACTGGCAGTACAGTTGCAAATGCTGTGCCAAGTGTGCGACAGCACAGGGCCTCACGCTAAAGTAACAGCTGACTTGATGTAAAACCAATAGTTAAAGTTCATGTTTTTGCCCTTAGAAATACTATAATAGTTAAAAGACATAGCACTGTATTATTCTGTTAGTTAAAAATGTATTATGCAGTAACTTACAATACTGATCTGAGTGCACGCGTATGTGTGTGTGTGTGACACAGTGATTCATGCGCATACATGTCAGTCAGCGCGGCATCGCACGTCAAGTTCGTAGAGAGCTTTATTCAGTCCATTTTGAATTCTGATTTTGGTCGCCTCTCAAATGGGTTAAACCATAGATATTACCTCAGAACTTCAAGTAAATGCACTAGAAATCCGCGCTCATTCAAGGATGTGCATCATTGCATGAACAAAGAGAAAGCAATGACACCTGCAGGATTTCATCTGACGGTACTTTTTATTTAACACTAATAAAAAGTTAAATAAGCATATATAGTCTATCTGTTCCGTGAGAACAACGGTACCGCAGAACGAGTGTAGCCTCTATATCTATAGATGTTTTTAAATCTGAAAACTCCAAAAAGCAACAAAAACTGCATGTTCACAGAGGAAAACAACTGAAAAACAGCACTGGTTGTTCTCTCAATATTCGACAACGACGGAATCCAAAGGTGTGGGTGGAGGAAATAACCCCCCAAAAAAAAGCACAAACACAGCAGAGATGCCAAGTTCAGTGACTGGAATTAGCTGAGGTGACGTGACACATAACAGACAGCAGACAAACGGCTATCAGTGACAGCAGCCGCAATCCACCTGTCACTCAGGTGGCCACGCCCTTAATTATGCAGAACTTTAAGGCTTAATATAATTTAAATGGATGAGCTATACAAAAATTCACCCCCCTCACAGTTGCCATGAAGGGCAAAATTAGCTATATAGAAGGCTGTAAAGGCTGAAGGCTGGAATATTTTTCCAGGCTGTAAACATTTTTTTCTGCTGTAAAGTTGGACATTTTAACATAGGGCATATATGGAATTGACTCCCTTTTGGAGTCTGTCCAACTGTGGCCAGTTGATGAACTGCAGTTTAATTAATTTCTGTGTTGGCTTCACAAAAGAGACTGGAAGGTTGCCGCTCTGTTTAACATGGCTTGTCAGGTGCTTTGACAGATGCGTGTGCTGTTTAATGTGTGACATGTTTCCTCAGCACAAAACTTTAATTTTGCGATTATATCCTTACCTGTAAATGTTTCAAATTCACGCGAGTATTTCCATTTTGCACAAAGGCTCACCCCTGACAGTCTGCATTAAACTTCAGACTTAACTGAATGAGCGCAAGTGCGCGGACGCACGTCAAACAGGTGGAGCGCATTAAAGAGGGAGACAATATTCAGTGCAAAAATAATCATTTTGCTGAAATATCTTTTGTTGGATGTTAAATTTAGGTTTAAAAGTCAACATGTAATTCAAATATTTTATGAGAGTGGTAAGTATAAAGGGATAACAGCATGTAATTGAATATAAATGTAAGACGCTTCTTAAATTTACAGGAAAAAAGAATGACAGTAACAGGTTCCCTTTCAGTCACATTCAACTGAACTGAACTGATGAATTGGGAAATCACCTGAGAGCCCCTTTTGGAGCCTTCTTTTGTAAACTAAACGAGCCAATGCACATTGGCGTGCGAGATTTGCATCACATTGCGATCGCATTTCAGCTTTTCATTTCCTCTCTAATATTATCAATCTTGTAAGTAAAGAAGTTCATAAAGACACATTACAGTTGTGCTGTTTGGAAACGTCAGAAGTTGAAGCTATTTTTTGTAAATTTAACCACTGTATCAAATAAATATCCAGGGTTGTGTTTGTTTTCTTCTAAGAGAGTCGAAAACTAAGCAGTTTTTAAGGCCATTCTGGATGAAATAATGCTTTCTTTCCAAAGCAAAAATCTCTAGTTTTCTTCCAGCTTAGCTCCACTTTTTGGGCTACTCTCTTACTCTCTACAATTATCTTTAATCTTCTGTAAGCGCAGAGGAGCAATTGTGTCTAATGTGTTGGAAAAGAAAGAGTCAATAGCTCCCTTTCGTCCTGGGAACTCCGACGTGTCGTCGGGGGAGTCCCCTGACGAATTGGGATCACGCTAGGGCGACACGCCTACCAACGCGGGTATAAAGGCGGAAGTAAACATTGCGTCAGTGCTTTTTGCTTCAGAGCCATCCAGTGTGTCTCTGTGTGAGCTGCTGCTCTTCGGAGAGTTATTTCTACGAGTCATCTTTGGGAAGAGGATTCTCTCTGGTGCTGGTGTGACAGCGCTCCAGCGACCATCGCTTCATGCCTGCTGCTGAGTTTTTTGTTTTCTCTTTAAAAAAAAGAGCTGTTTTCACAGCTGGTAGTGGGTGAGTGCAGCACACGGGCTTGCAGTTTCCCCGTTGTGTCTGCCGCGGTGGTCCCTCAGTGCTTCGGCACGTGTACAGAGAGTACTCCCTCTCTTTCTAAAAGAGCATCACGGGCGTTTCGCGTCCTTTCTGGATGCGGTCGACTTCTCCCTCAGGAAGATGGTCATAAACACTGCCTCTTGTGTTTGGGCTTAAGGCACGCTGAGGCAGCATTTGTGAACGAGTCATGTTCTCATTGCGGGAACATGACTCTGGCGATGCTGCGTTCGAGACTGAGAACCCTGAAACATGGGGGAGTCCCTTCAGCGAATCCCCGATCTAGTTCGTCTGCCGGTTCAGTTCGGCAGACGGCTACTTCGGTGATTCCTGTTGGTGCCTATGAGGATTACAGTGAAGAACGTCCCGTCTGGTGAAAGATCCTCACGGGCTTCTCACTCCTCTACTAGCTCGTTGCCATTGGCTGTCCCGGTGGAGCTTCCGGAGCCGCCTCGTGCGGTTCCGGTTGTCTCCCTCAGGGAGCTGCCTGAGGACCAGATATCGATCGCGGCATCGGAGGGAGAGGAGTCATCTTCTGGTGATGACTCAGCGGGACTACCCCCTTCGGGTGTGGTGGCTTCGGCTGAGTTGGATCCGGAAATGGCCGCTATGCTCGAACAGGCGGCCACGAATGTCAGGCTTGCGTGGAACCCTCCACCGGGTCCCGAACCTTCGCGGCTGGATGATTGGTGTCTCATGGATGACTGGTGGCCAGCCAAGACTTCCTCAACTCCTCATGCACTTCCGGGAAGAATGGTACCGGAGCAGACTGTGGGGCAACGACACAGCCCGCTCCGGTACCATTCTTCCCGGAAGTGCATGAGGAGTTGAGGAAGTCTTGGCTGGCCCCTCTGGCAACCAGACGTAGACAACCTTCCTCACCACTATTGATGGCGGAGTGGCGCACGGGTACGAGGGAATCCCCCCAGTGGAGCGGTCTATCGCGATGCAATTGTGTCCGAAGACCACTTCCTCCTGGCGGGGTGCCCCTTCACTCCCCTTCCGCGCCTGTAGGTTTTCCTCTGGTCTGACCAGGGATGCCTACATGGCGTGTGGAGACGCCGCTTCCGCCCTGCATGCTATGGCGCTGCTGCAGGTCCACCAGGCCAAGGCACTCCACGTTCCCTGGGTCGAGCGATGTCCACCTTGGTGGTCCAGGAGCGCCACCTATGGCTTACCCTTGCGGATATGTGGGAAGCGGGGAAGAACAAACTTCTCAACTTCCCCATATCCCAAGGGGGCCTCTTTGGCGACGCGGTGGAGAGCTTCGCCCAAGAGTTCTCCGCCACCCAGAAGCAGTCGGAGGCAATACGGCACGTCTAGCACAGAAGGCGGACTGCTGCTGGTCTGTCCCCTGTGGTTGTAGAGCCTCCGGCTGCTCGTCGCCTCCGGCTGCTCGTCGCCGAGGGCGCCCTCCCGCGACCGCTCCGCCTCCCGGGCAGCAGTCTAACCCGAGGCGGCGGAAGTCCGGTCGTAAGAGGGCTGCGCAGCCCGCTCCAACGCCTCCGGCCCCTTCCCAGAAGAAGAGAGGCGGGAAGCGTCCCTGAGATGGGCGACCTGGAGGAGGACCTGGATGCTGCTCGCAGGGAGGGTGCCTCTGCACAACTCCTTCCCCCGGGGGAGGGCCGGGTGGAGAATCCTTTTTTGGGTTTGATTTCTGTTCCGCCCAAATTTTCAGTAAAAGAGCAGTTTCTACCTCCTCCTCCAGGTCATCCACGGCCGAGACTGGTGGGCACACAGTCTCCCCCGTCCGAGAGGGCCAGAATGGCAGTGTGCGCCGCCCCCGAGCAGCACCACTCCCGTTCCCCTCTCCCCAGCTTGCGGGTAGCAGTAACGCAGCCTCAGCTGCGTCGCTCCGGCCTGCAGCTGGGCCCGGAGGCGCAGAGACCGGGTCACGAGGAGTCAGGGCCTCGTTCCTCATCTCTCCCCCTCCCCTCGCCACTGGGCAGCCCGCAGCAGAAGGCCCACGGGCCTTCTCTGCCGTCTGCCCCCCAGTGGAAGCAGGTCGGTGTCAAGTTCAACGCCCAGACCCCGCTCTCGGTCGCTACAATGCCACCAGAGCCGGGTCCCTGTCTTCCACCTCGCTGCCCCTCCGCGGGTACGCCGGTGGTTCGGGTGGGCTTGTTGGGACGGTATCTGGAAGCCTGGCTAGCGCTTCCGGGTCCGTCCCGATGGCTCATCCACACCATTCAGTTCGGCTATGCAATTCAGTTTGCATGCCGGCCTCCCAAGTTCAGGGGCATCCACTTCACCCGTGTGCGGTCGGTGGACACCCCTGTCTTGCGGAAAGAGATCGATGTCCTGCTGGCGAAGGACGCGATCGAGCCGGTCCCTCCTGCCGAGATGAGGTCTGGGTTTTACAGCCCCTACTTCATTGTACCCAAGAAAGGCGGTGGATTACGACCAATTTTGGACCTGCGAGTTTTGAATCGGGCCCTGCACAAACTCCCGTTCAAAATGCTCACGCAGAAGCGCATTTTCGAATGCATCCGTCCCCAGGATTGGTTTGCAGCGATCGACCTGAAGGACGCGTATTTTCATGTCTCGATTCTTCCTCGACACAGACCGTTTCTACGGTTTGCTTTTGAGGGTCGAGCGTATCAGTACAAAGTCCTACCCTTCGGGCTGGCCCTGTCGCCCCGTGTCTTCACAAAAGTCACGGAGGCGGCCATTGTTCCCATGAGAGAACAAGGCGTTCGCATTCTCAACTATCTCGACAACTGGCTCATTCTAGCTCACTCGCGAGATGTGTTGTGCGATCACAGGGACATGGTGCTTCGACACCTCAGCCGGTTGGGGCTTCAGGTCAACTGGGACAAGAGCAAACTCTGCCCCATGCAGAGGATCTCTTATCTCGGTATGGAACTGGACTCGGTCGCCCGGACTGCGCGCCACACGGAGGAACGCATCCAGTCAGTGCTCACCTGCCTCAGGTCCTTTCGAGGCAGGACAGCGGTTCCACTGAAACAATTTCAGAGGCTCCTGGGGCATATGGCAGCCGCAGCCGCAGTAACACCGCTCGGCCTGTTACATATGAGACCGCTTCAGCGCTGGCTTCACGATCGAGTCCCGAGGTGGGCGTGGCATAGCGGCACGTTCCGGATCAAAGTGACTCCGCACTGTCGCCAAACCTTCTCCCCATGGTCGGATCCTGCATTTCTTCGGGCCGGAGTGCCCTTAATCCAGGTTTCCAGGCATGCTGTGGTTTTCACGGATGCCTCTGCCATGGGTTGGGGGGCCACGTACAAAGGGCATGCAGTCTCGGGTCTGTGGACGGGGCCCCAGCTGCATTGGCACATCAACTGCCTAGAGTTGCAAGCAGTACGCCTAGCCTTGTGTCGCCTCAACGGGTTTCTCAGACACAAGCACGTACTGGTCCGTATGGACAGCACTGCGACCGTTGCGTACATCAACCATCAAGGTGGTCTACGCTCCCGTCGTATGTCGCGACTCGCCTCCCACCTCCTCCTATGGAGTCAGAAGCATCTGAGGTCGCTTTGTGCCGTTCATGTTCCAGGGGCGCTCAACCGTGTGGCAGACGAGCTTCTCACGGTAGCCTCCCCTGCCAGGAGAACGGCGACTCCATCCCCAGGCGGTCCAGCTGATTTGGAGTGTCTTCGGAGTCGCACAGGTAGATCTGTTTGCCTCTCCAGACACGACCCATTGCCAGTGGTTTTACTCCCTGACCGAAGGGACCCTCGGCACGGACACCCTGGCTCACAGCTGGCCCCGGGGTTTGCGCAAGTATGCGTTTCCCCCAGTGAGCCTTCTTGCACAGACCCTGTGCAAGGTCAGGGAGGACGAGGAGCAGGTCCTTCTAGTGGCGCCGTATTGGCCCACCAGGACTTGGTTCACGGAACTCATGCTCCTCGCGACAGCCCCTCCTTGGCCATTTCCTCTGAGGAAGGACCTTCTTTCTCAGAGACGGGGCACTCTATGGCACCCGCGTCCAGACCTCTGGAAACTCCATGTCTGGTCCTTGGACGGGACGCGGAGGTTCTAGGTGGTCTACCACAGGCAGTGGTAGACACCATCACTTCCGCTAGAGCCCCCCTACGAGGCGCCTCTATGCGTTTAAGTGGAACCTGTTCGTCGAATGGTGTTCCTCCCGTCAGGAGGACCCCCGAACTTGCTCGATCAGAGTCGTGCTTTCCTTCCTGCAAGATGGGTTGGAGCGAAGGCTGTCTCCCTCCACCCTCAAAGTGTATGTCGCTGCAATAGCCGTGCATCACGATGCAGTAGAAGGTAAGTCTTTGGGGAAGCACGACCTGATCATCAGATTCCTTAAGGGTGCTAGGAGGTTAAACCCACCTCGTGTTTTGCATTCTGTACCCTCTTGGGACCTAGCTCTGGTACTTAGAGCTCTTCACAGTCCTCCTTTTGAGCCTTTGTCGACAGTAGAGCTTAATATCCTGTCCGTTAAGACAGCGCTCCTGTTAGCTTTGGCCTCTTTCAAGAGGGTCGGGGATCTGCAAGCATTTTCGGCCGACGAATCGTGCCTGGAGTTCGGGCCGGGCCTTTCTCACGTTGTATTGAGACCCCGACTCGCATATGTGCCCAAGGTTCCTACCACTCCCTTCGCAGACCAGGTAGTGAACCTGCAAACGCTGCCCCAGGAGGAGGCAGACCCAGCCCTAGCTTTTCTCTGTCCCGTCCGCGCTCTGCGGGTTTATATTGATAGAACGCAAAGCTTCAGGACCTCAGATCAGCTCTTTGTCTGTTATGGAGGCCAGCAGAAGGGGAAGGCCGTCTCCAAGCAGAGGTTAGCCCACTGGCTAGTGGATGCTATCACCCGAGTGTATGAGTCTCTGGGTGAGCCTTGTCCTCCCAGGTTGCGAGCTCACTCTTCTAGAGGTGTGGTCGCTTCCTGGGCTTTGGCTCAAGGCGCCTCGCTGACAGACATCTGTAGAGCTGCGGGCTTGGCGACACCGAACATGTTTGCTAGGTTCTATAGCCTTCGTGTGGAACCTGTTTCCTCCCGAGTACTTGCTACGGCCAGTGGTACGAGGGAATAAGTTGTGTCGGCTTGCTACGCCACTCCACCTCGCGGCCGGATACGTGTGTCCTTTGCTCCGTATGGCGCCCAACGTCGGTGAGCCTCGTGAGTTCCTCCATCACCCCTCCGGTGCCAGGCGTGGCGGACCGCCCGGCGCCAGGTCTGCTACCTCTAGTAGGGAGTTGCTAGTAGACTGGATGTTTTCCAGTGGTCTCTTCAGTGACCCATGATGCCACATGCAGTTCAGCCGTGTCTTCCCCTTGACGGACTCGTTCTGTCGTCCCTGTTGAGTACGGTCCCACTTCCCTTGGATTGGGACCACCTCAGGGACTGCCATGTGTTTCACTATCCCACTGGGCTAGTACATATGTGTATTCCAGGCCTTCTTCAGGCAGGCTGGGCTTCCGCAGCGTCCCCCCCCCCCCTTTTCTGGGGGGGTTAGGGCACGCTTTCCCAGTGTTATCCAATATCCACTGAGCGGGTCTTGCGGAACAGCAGTGTGATTCCCTAGCTAGCTCCCGCAACATATTCAAGAAACGGAGACGTGTCGTCCCTTTGCCATGTTGCTGTACCTTTGCGGAGAACTGGACACTGTTCGGCTCCTTAGCGAAAAGCACTGACGCAATGTTTACCTCCGCCTTTATACCTGCGCTGGTAGGCGGGTCGCGGAATGCAAATCTTGTATGCCAATGTCCATTGGCTCGTTTTAATTCTCTCGAAGGTAATTGGCTCCCTAGCGTAATCCCACACACAACTAGACAATCTGAGATGTCATCGCTCTGCTACAAAATTTCAAAGACGTCAACATTGATTCCATGTGACAATATTAGATCTAAAGTATGGTTACGACAGTATGATCCTGACACGTGTTGTCTGACACCAATATAGTTCGGAATGTCTATAAATGCCAATCCCACTGCGTCTTTTTCCTTATCTGCATGGATATTAAAATCACCAACAATTAGGATTTTATCTGCAGCCAGTACTAACTCTGATAGAAAAACTATACATTCTTTGATAAAGTCTGCATGGTGCCCTGGTGGCCTTTTTACAGTAGCCAGCACAACTGTCAAATGAGATATGTCACTTATGGTGTCGATGGTGTCGTCTTAGCGGCCCCTAATTTAATAACAAATGATCGTTGCGACGGAAGCGAATCAATCAAAACTAACTTTAGCTGGAAAATAACTTTATTAAATAACCGCTATAAAGCCCAAACAATCTCTGTTACCTTAAATTATATGTTTATCTCTGTAAAGCTGCTTTGAAACAATCTACATTGTTAAAAGCGTTATATAAATGAAGATGAAGATGAAGAAGTAATATCTTCATTATTACTCAGAAGTCTAGTTTCAATATAATTATTTCGAAGTGTTGGTGATTTATGTAATACTAAAGTCAAGTCAAGTGACTTGACTTTAGTATTACATAAATCACCAACACTTCGAAATAATTATATTGAAACTAGACTTCTGAGTAATAATGAAGATATTACTATAAATTACAGCGACACCTCTCCCTTTAGGCTCATGTTTATAAGGGTAATCTTGGGGGGTGGATTAATTTAAAGTAATGTAATCGTCTGGTTTTAGCCAGGTTTCTGTCAAACACAGCACACCTAGGTTATAACCTGTAATCATATAATTTACAATAAGTGCTTTTGAAGAAAGGGATTGAATATTCAGCAACCAGAGCTTTATCATTTGTACATCTGTATAATAATAATAATTAGGGCTGGTTACACTGATAATCACGATTATTTTGCTCAAAATTATAATCGCGATAATCACGATTATTCTCATTTGAGAAACTATAGAGAAAGAGAATAGACAGTTAACCCATCCATCCATTCATCTTCTTCCGCTTATCCGGGGCCGGGTCGCGGGGGCAGCAGTCTAAGCAGAGATGCCCAGACTTCCCTCTCCCTAGACACTTCCTCCAGCTCTTCCGGGGGGACACTGAGGCGTTCCCAGGCCAGTCGGGAGACATAGTCTCTCCAGCGTGTCCTAGGTCTTCCCCGGGGTCTCCTCCCAGTGGGACGCGCCCGGAACACCTTCCCGGGAAGGCGTCCAGGAGGCATCCGAAACAGATGCCCGAGCCACCTCAGCTGACCCCTCTCGATGTAGAGGAGCAGCGGCTCTACTCTGAGCTCCTCCCGAGTGACCGAGCTTCTCACCCTATCTCTAAGGGATCGCCCAGCCACCCTGCGGAGAAAGCTCATTTCGGCCGCCTGTATCCGGGATCTTGTCCTTTCGGTCATGACCCAAAGCTCATGACCATAGGTGAGAGTAGGAACGTAGATTGACTGGTAAATCGAGAGCTTTGCCTTGCGGCTCAGCTCTTTCTTTACCACGACAGACCGGTACATCGACTGCATTACTGCAGAAGCTGCACCGGTCCGTCTGTCAATCTCCCGTTCCATCCTTCCCTCACTCGTGAACAAAACCCCAAGATACTTAAACTCCTCCACTTGAGGCAGGAACTCTCCACCAACCTGAAGTGGGCAAGCCATCCTTTTCCGACTGAGGACCATGGCCTCGGATTTGGAGGTGCTGATTCTCATCCCAGCCGCTTCACACTCGGCTGCAAACCGTCCCAGTGCATGCTGAAGGTCTTGGTTTGATGAAGCCAACACGACAACATCATCTACAAAGAGCAGAGACGAAATCGTGTTGTCACCAAACCTGACACCCTCCGGCCCCTGGCTGCGCCTAGAAATTCTGTCCATAAAAATTATGAACAGAACCGGCGACAAAGGGCAGCCCTGCCGGAGTCCAACACGCACCGGGAACAAGTCTGACTTACTGCCGGCAATGCGAACCAAGCTCCTGCTTCGGTCGTACAGGGACTGGACAGCCCTTAGTAAAGGACCCCGGACCCCATACTCCCGGAGCACCCTCCACAGGCCGCCGCGAGGGACACAGTCGAATGCCTTCTCCAAATCCACAAAACACAGACAGTTTGTATATATATAGACAGTTAACGGTTTGTATATATATATATATATATATATATATATATTTATATATATATATATATTAGGGCTGGGGGAATTAACGTTATTATTTTTTTGACGCGTTAAGAATCTCAAATTCTTAGTCAAAAAAAGTCAAAAAAATAATAACGCTATTAACGCAGCACTTTTTTTGCCTCATTTTAATGACTTCCTGTTGTGGAAAAGGCCGAAAATATGCCGTCCCGTCCCTCCGTGTTCGGCGATCAGGTTTCATTCTCGCGCAGCTTTCATGAGCGGGTCTTTTCCGCGCCGCGCTCTCCATTCCGTGTGTGTGTGTCGGCGCGCTGCTGCGCTCTTTGCTCAATGTTCTGCTCCGTGTTTGCGCTGCGCGTTCTGCTCTGTCATTAATGGCCCAAACGCTCCAATCATGTACCGATAACGCACTGGAAAAGCAAAGTCCGCTCAAATAACGTGAAATTTCTCAGTAGTAGACTTCTGTTTGCAATAGCTCTACTGAGCTGGTATAGTCATGCTGGGCAACAATGGTAAAATGACCTGCTCTGATCACATGCTCTGGCAATAATAGCTTTGTAGGACTATATTTTATTTTGATAAATAGTAAAAAAAAAAAAAAAAAAAAAAAAAAATGTTAAATTGATTATGTTGATTGATTATTGGAAAAGATTAATATATTGATATATTGATGTTTAATATTATTTTAATACAGGGCTATTTTCTGTTCCTTTTTTTTCTGTGTTGTTTAATTTAATTAGGTTATTCTAAGTTTAAATATTGATGATTACAAGCTTGGGGGAAATGCAATTAATTGCAATTAATTACAGCAAATTGTGCAATTAATTAGTTGGTTTTTTTTAATCGATTCCCAGCCCTAATATATATATATATATATATATATATATATATATATATATATATATATATATATATAATTGCATTATTATCAAAAGTGCTAATGTAATAGGCCTAATGGCCATTTCGCACATTCTTTACCAACCTACACTTCACCTAAAAGGCCTGTAGGTGGCACACCTAATTCATTTAACCAACTATGACAACTTCATCAGACAGCAAGTCAATACAAATTGCATGATTTTGATGAGCTCTTTGTGATGTGTCTTCACATTAGATCTTCTATGCGACATTTCGGTTGCAAATGAGACAAAGTAGAGATCCAGATCGCTCAGCAAATTCGTACTGCAAAGAAAAATAGTCTACTTGTTGATACACACTGAAAACTGTCAATGGCTGTCGTTTTCAACTGATTCACATCATGAGAACTGGTAAAACCTTAAACTTAAAAAAATAGAACAGTGAAACTCATTTAAAAACAGATTTAGTCACACAAACAGCACAAGTGGCTTGTGAAGGAACAGACTGGCTGTATAACAATTTCATGCAAACAGAACATCGCTGTGGAGATCAGTGCTTTTTCCGCAGTGTAGAGCGCGTGTGCGCAAGGTCTCAGTTAATCAAGAGAGGCAGATATCGTTATCGCGATTAAAATACGTTTAATCGTGCAGCCCTAATAATAATAATAATAATAATAATAATAATAACCTTTATTTTCTATAGCGCCTTTAACTGTACATCTCAAAGCGCTTTACAGAAACAATTAAAACAAGATAAATAGACCATATAAAATAATCCACAATATAAAATTAAAGCAACAAAATACACGATATAAAATAAAGCACAACGAAAAATGTATAAAAATATTCAATTAAAATCTACCCTAAAATAAGTAGATCCGACTCACCACAGTTGTTTGATGGATCGCGCGAGAAAAAAGACGCTTAGCACGGATGGCAGGCAATATTAGCCTCAGTGTGACAGACAATATTACATAATATCAGACATGTTGTGATGATTAAGTTATATTAAGCAATATAAGAGGCAGGAAAGATAAAAAATAGAGATGAAAAGCAATGCGGAGCAACAAACGCAATCCACTCAGGCATACAGGAAACCGCTGTGCAACAGTGAAAACGGGCCATCCGGAAACCATAATAACTAGGTACTAACCCTGAACCTACTCCTAAACCTAACCTTTACCCATGTAGTTACATTATATTAACCAGTACTTTCTTAGGTAAGTACACTGTAAGTACACATAAGTGAACATACTGTAAAATGAAGTGCAACCAAAAATCTTTATATTAGCCGACTCGTTTTCCATCAATTCTTTTTTGTGAATTGGAATGTGTGCAAAGGATTGTGGGCGATTGAAGGACATGAAGGATACACTTGATGCATCCTTAAATATGAGCTGAATTGAAGACGCGAAACAAAGGATGCCTTCTAAGGATCTTTGAAACTGAGACGGCCTTCAGAGGCGCTTGATGACGTGGCAGCCGAGATATACAGCATTACTAGGACACAGCCTCCGTTTGAGAAACACACGGAAATTATGTACAATATCCCAGAAATCAATCTTTGCCCCTTGATTTAAAAAACCTCTGATCTCTTTGTTTCTCTTTGTTCATAATGTTTAGACTGTAATGATTGTACTCAGTGTTACTTACTCATCATGTTCTGCTCCAATTAAGCTCTTCAGGTCAAACTGATGCATTGTCCGCTCTGAGGACAACAACACAAAAACTAAAGCTGACCACTGAGACGAGGAGAGTTTCACATTGCGTAATCCTCCACGGCTCATATGAGGTTCAGCTTCGTTCATTAGAGAAAGATCACCCAGTTCATTCAGACAGTGAAACAGATTGATGTATTTATCTGGAGAGGGATTCTCACTGATCTTTTCTTTAATATAGTCAACTGTTTTCTCATTGTTGTGAGAGCTGTTTGCTGTCTGTGTCTTTAGTTCTTGTAAGAGACTCTGATTAGACTTCACTGACAGACCCAGAAGGAAACGAAGGAAAAGGTCAAGCTGCCCATTTTTACTGTGTAAAGCCTCATCCACAGCTCTCTGATGGAGATCAGATAGGGAAACTTTGTCTCCATTAGTTGGTTTGGTAATCTGGTCAAACACATTGATGTTATTGTTGATAAAGGAGAGATGCACATATAGAGCTGCTAGATGTTCCTGAATGCTCAGATGAACAAAGCAGAAGACTTTCCCCTGATACAAGCCCAACTCCTCTCTGAAGATCTGAGTGCACAATCCTGAGTAAACTGATGCTTCTGCCACATCAATGCCACACTCTCTCAGGTCTTCCTCATAGAAGATCAGGTTGCCTTTCACAAGCTGCCGATAAGCCAGTTTCCCCAGTTTGACAATCATGTCTTCATCTTTCACTTTCTTCTCATAGTCCTTCTCATGTTTGATGTTGGTCTGAATGAGTAGGAAGTGTGTGTACATTTGAGTGAGAGTCTTGGGAATCTCTCCTCTCTCTGCTTCACTCAACATCTTCTCTAGAACAGTGGCTGAGATCCAGCAGAACACTGGGATGTGGCACATAATAAAGAGGCTCCTTGAGGACTTCAGGTGTGAGATGATCCTGTGGGCCAGACTCTGATCACTGATTTTCTTCCTGAAGTATTCCTCCTTCTGTGGGTCACTGAAGCCTCGTACCTCTGTCACTCGATGGACACACTCAGAGGGGACGAGATCCGCTGCTGCTGGTCTGGAGGTGATCCAGATGAGAGCAGAGGGAAGCAGATTCCCCACAATGAGGTTCGTCAGCAGCTCGTCCACTGAGGCTGATTCAGTCACATCACACAACCTCACATCACTCTGAAAATGCAGAGACAGACGACACTCATCCAGACCATCAAAGATGAACAACACTTTATACTCATCACTGGATATGTCCATTTCTTTTGTTTCAGGGAAAAAGAGATTAAGAAGATCGGAAAGACTGAGTGTTTTGTCCTTCATCAAGTTGAGCTCTCTGAAAGCAAGTGGAAATATGAGCTGGACGTCCTGATTCTCTTTCCCTTCAGCCCAGTCCAGGATGAACTTCTGCACAGAGACTGTTTTCCCAATGCCAGCGACTCCCTTTGTCAGCACAGTTCTGATGGGTTTGTCTTGTCCAGGTAAATGTCTAAAGATGTCACTGCATTTGATCTTTGTGTCCTCTGTTTCTGCTATTCTGGACTGTGTCTCAATCTGTCTCACCTCATGCTCATTATTGATCTCTCCACTTCCACTCTCTGTGATGTAGAGCTCTGTGTAGATCTCATTCAGGAGTGTTGGGTTTCCCTGCTTTGATATTCCCTCATACAAACACTCAAACTTCTTTCTCAGATTTGATCTCAATGTGTTGAGGACTTCAGCAGGTTTAGAGTCTTGGCTGTAAGATTAAAATACCAGATCATTACAAAAGTTAGAGAAGTAAATAGCCATAAATTACAAAACTGATTATTTGTTTGCTGTATTATGGGACACAGAACATCATTAGGTTTCTGAAATGTTTCAATTATTAATCATGTGTTTGAGTGATCAGTGAATTGCAGCACCTAAAATTAAACAACAAAAAAAAGTCCTACATTTTACCTGAAACCAGGACACATGCTTTCATTAAAGTCTAGTGTTCGCCTCACAGGCTTGTACACAACTTTGTTTTCAACTGGTCTGGGTGGAAGATTTGACCTTAAATCAGAATGAAGAGTGTAAAGAATCAGACACACTGATATTGATGTAATTGTGTCATTAACTAAGTAACAGACCAACAGCTTTTACAGTGTGTGAATGTATTAACAACACAATACATAGAGCTTTACACAAGAGCACAATGGTAATCATTAATAGACTGAAACTTACAGGATTTCAACCAGATCATTAAACTGCTGTATAATAATAATAATAATTTTTTTTATAAAAATCAAATACTATAAGTATATATTTTAAAGAAATGACATACCTGAGATCAGGCCATTTGTCTCCACTCTTAAACTTTATTCGTGAATCCATTGACCTGTCACTCTTCATAGACACACAGCTGGACTCTGGTTTTGATCTCTTCGGCTCAACTGAACTGGTTAGTTCAGAACTAAGTAAAATAAAGAGTATACAGACTTATGTTGTGCACTTTAACAGGAATCTTCTGTCTTATGAAAGACCAGGGAGTGTTGTGACACTTTTGCTTTAACGTCTGTAACTCAGTGGTGTTTTGTACTGTGTCTCAAACTTTGATTATAATTATTTGAGAAATGAACTTACTGGTTTGCAAATGTTAAGCATGATTAAAAAAAATTACCAAAGAGACTGAGAAAAACGGTGATATTAGGAATTCAAAACAAACAAATTGAAAACAACTATAAAATTATAGAATGACTTCAACTCAAGTGAACATCAACCACGATCACATGACTCTTCTCAATGCCATAATGGAGGACGGAGGCTCAACCGACTTAAGAGACCAATGTTTTTCTTTCCTTTGTTTTCCTTTAAAGATAAACCACCTTACTATACTCTTGTAACATTACTCTTGCTGTGAAGCATCACTGTTCTGAAGCTTTCAACAAATCTGAACCAGCAGTTAGAAAAATCTGCTTAATTTTACACCTACTCCATTATATAAAGGTGGAAAAAATCTCAGCTTACACTTACTTGATGTCATTGCTAGAATTAGACTGACTGATTGATACATTTTGCTTCTAATTCAAAAATGTCATACTATAAGCATAACTTTTGTAGAAATGACATACCTGAGATCAGGCCGTTTGTCTCCACTCTTAAACTTTATTGGTGAATCCATTGACCTGTCACTCTTCATAGACACACAGCTGGACTCTGGGTTTGGGCTCTTCTGCTGGACTGAACTGGAACAGAGAACAGATTCAGTTTAATCCTTTAGATTACTGTGTTCATTCTTTATTAGAGGAACCATATTAATATAAACACTTTCATCTTAAAGCATTTTGAGTAAACTTTATGATCTTATTATTTAATATTTCATGTTAGTTTCAAAACAAAAACACAGGCAAAAATAGGTAAAATTAAAATAACATGTTTTCTGTAAACTTTCTTTGATTTGTTTATTTGTGTGTGTTGGGGGGGGGGGGGGGGGGTGTTACACCTACTCCATTATATAGAGGTGGAAAAAATCTCAGCTTACACTTACTTGATGTCATTGCTAGAATTAGACTGACTGATTGATACATTTTGCTTCTAATTCAAAAATGTCATACTATAAGCATAACTTTTGTAGAAATGACATACCTGAGATCAGGCCGTTCTTCTCCACTCTTAAACTTTATTGGTGAATCCATTGACCTGTCACTCTTCATAGACACACAGCTGGACTCTGGGTTTGGGCTCTTCTGCTGGACTGGACTGGAACAGAGAACAGATTCAGTTTAATCCTTAGATTACTGTGTTCATTCTTTATTAGAGGAAACCATATTAATATAAACACTTTCATCTTAAAGCATTTTGAGTAAACTTTATGATTTTTTTTATTTAATATTTCATGTTAGTTTCAAAACAAAAACACAGGCAAAAATAGGTAAAATTGTTTAAAATATTTGTTCCTGTTATGTAATACATTATTTAACCGTGTTTGTTGAAACTACCTCCATCCTGGAGAAAGATCTTCCTCTCTTGATCCTTGTGAATCAGCCATGATGAAGCTGCAGGAGAATCTGATGAGTTTGATCTCCTCCACTGACTCTGAATGAAGAAACATTCAGACACTAAATTAAATCATTGATTAAACAACCTTCATAATTTAGCTGCACATACTGTATCTCGATTGGAGGAGAAAAGGGATCATGTGACTGCGTTAACTCAAGCTCATGGGCCTATTGACACCGCAGACAAACAATTAAATAACTGACACAGACAAACGCTAATTGAACATGTTCAGTCGGGTGAAAAAGAAAAAAAAATCAGTCCCCAGGACATGTATAAAATTGCATGAAAATTTTCCCTGGAAATCCAGAGTTCTTGCAAGAGCACAAGTTGAATTTGCTCAGCGAGTTTACTCTGGCGTCGAGTAATGATGCTCGTTAAATATGCCCTTGTATCCGAGCTGCACCAATCACATCGGGTTATCTGATATAGGCGGGCCAGAGGCGGGCTAAACAGATGACGACAGCACTGTGACGTCAAAGTCATTAGTAAACATTGCAAGATGGCTATGGATGAACACCAGTTGTTTGAAACGGCTTTGGCCGCTACAATGAACGAGTTAGACTTGGCTTTTTATCTAAAGAGGAACAGAAGATGGTGCTTGAATCGTTCCTTTGCAAGAAGGACGTTTTTCAAATGCATGCTTGGTGCCAAACTTTTTCCTCAGTAGTTTTGAGACAGTTTTGAGACTTTAGCTTATTCACCGTATCCCCCAGAGTTAGATAAGTCCATACATACCTTTTTCATCTCCGTGCGTGCTGTAACTCTGTCTGACGCACCCACCGCTAGCCTAGCTTAGCACAAAGACTGGAGGTAAACGGCTCCAGCTAGCATACTGCTCCCAATAAGTGACAACATAACATTTTCCTATTTACATGTTGTGATTTGTATAGTCACAGCGTGTACAAATAACAAGGTCACATGAGACACAGCCATCTTCTAACCTTATACATACTGGGAACTATATCCTCTGAAGGCGAAGCACTGCTACTTCTGCGGAGTGATTTACTCCAACTCTGAGCGAACTCTGCTCCTCACCACGGGGTTTCTCAGGTGCTGCGATCAAATCACTCCGCCCAAGTAGCAGTGCTTCGCCTTCTGAGAATATAATTCCCAGTATACGGTTAGAAGATGGCTGTGTCTCATGTGACCTTGTTATTTGTACACGCTGTGACTATACAAATCACAACATGTAAATAGGAAAATGTTGGCGTTATTTTGTCACTTATTGGGAGCAGTCGGGTCTTTTTTTTTTTTTTTTTTTTTACAGATCGGTCTTTGGTCTGACTCGGGCTCATTTAGCTTTTATCCTTTCATCGTGCCCATAATTTACGTGCAGAGCGCAGGCTAATATATGAAATAAAGTTACTTGACATAAAAAAAGGTAGGCCGTAAATCTTTATTTACTGCTGGATCACATTTGGATATATAATATTCTCTACTGCATGCTTATGCTTCTCTGGAATGGACAGTCTGTATTAATATTTGTGGGCATAATTGTCGGTGGTGGTAGTTATGTTTGAGGCCTATAATACAATTTTACCTAGTAGCATGTCTGTGTGTGTGTGTGTGTGTGCGTCTAGCAGAGACAGCGCGCATCAGAGACAGCGCGCGTCAGAGAGAGCTTAAAGTGATATTGATGTTGGTCTCGGGGTTGGGTTCGGGCTGAAAAATTGCAGACGTTTTCGGGCTGGGGCCGGATTAGGGCTTGAACACCACAGGCCAGGTCTCGGTTAGGCTGGATGTTTTGCCCCGTGCAGGGCTCTAAGCAGTATGCTAGCTGTAGCCGTTTACCTCCAGTCTTTGTGCTAAGCTAGGCTAGCGGTGGGTGCATCAGACAGAGTTACAGCACGCACGGAGATGAAAAAGGTATGCATGGACTTATCTAACTCTGGGGGATACGGTGAATAAGTCCCAAAAAGTCAGCGTGTTCCTTTAAATAAATTATATCATGGTTAAAATTTCATTGTTTTTGGTTCATTTACATCACCTTTAACAATAGATATTGTTTGAAAGAAGATCAAATATTGATATGTCCATATCTCTTACAAAAGAACAAAATATTTCATGCGGTGTCCTATCTTTTTCACAAGACTGTATATAATGACTGGATAGCTCATGACGTTCTAAACTGCCATCAGGCAGTGAAGCCACCGGAAGTGTTCGAGCGGCCATCTTACGATTCCCTACCAGCAGAGGCTCCAATGGCCGTTATACAGACAGGGTTCCCACTCTAAACCAAATGTCAAATTCCCTGACTTTTCCCTGACTTTCACTGACTAAAAAGATGAATTTCCATGATGAACGGCAAAACAGGCCGCTGTTTTGCGGAGCACCGAGCAGACAAAAAACAGCCACAGACAGTGTTTTAAATCCAACCAATTTCAAACTTTATTTACTTGTTCACTGATGTTTTTAGTATAATTCTAAGTTAAACACACAAACATAACTTTTCTTTTTTCTTCTTTTTTTTTTTACACGTTAAATGCATTGATATTTTTATGTACAATTTCTACAGAAATAAATGTATGGTTTCTACTCTTTCAGGGGTTAAATGCTCTGAAGGATTTTCTGTTTGTCATCAAGTTCATCATTCAGTCTTTTTATTTTTTCACATTTAGTTTTTGCAGACTGTCTTAGACTGTTTGACTGAGCAATGAATGTAAGATTGCCTACACTTTCTGCCTTTAATGCAAGGTCATCAGCAGATTGCTCCATGGCTGAGGCATCCTTCTGGAGGCGTGCTCTCTTTTTCTTCAGCTCATTAAAATGTTGTTCTTTAAACACTAGGCTATTTCTGTAAAATGGTTATGATGATTATTTATACTACCAGTCAAAAGTTTTGGACAGTAAGATTTTTTTATGTTTTTTAAAGAAGACACTCCCCAAGCTTGCATTTATTTGATCCAAAGTACAGCAAAAACAGTACAATTTTGAAATATTTTTAGTATTTAAAATAACTGTTTTCTGTTTGAATATACAGTAGTCAAGATTTGAAGTGGACCAAAAAAGTGCATCAAAGTTGTCCTAAGACAAGAACTCTTAAAAATCTTACTGTCCGAAAACTTTTGACTGGTAGTGTAGGTCTGAAATAATTATTTGATAAATATTTACATTTTCCTGGCATGTTTGCCTTAGTCGAATGCAGTCACCTGTACAGGGTTTAGGGCTGGGTATCGTTCAAAAAATTTCGATACCAATACCGATACCGATACCTTGATTTCGATACCGGTTCCTGAACGATACTTTTTTCGATACCAATTTTATGAAATCCATTTTAACAAGATTACATAACACATTACCTCAGAAAAACTTTGGTTTTATTTTTTCAGTTTGACTCATGCTCCTTAGTCAGTGCACAAAGGAACAAAAAAAGCACAAAGGAACAAAATATTCCTTATACATATACATAAGGTACAAAATATTTTTTTTATAAAGAGCTCATGCTCACCAAAGCTGAATTTGTTTGATCAAAAATACAGTAAAACTTGTAATATTGTGGAATAGTATTACAATTTAAAATCTTATTTGAATATATTTCAAAATGTAATTTATTCCTGTGTTGTCAAAGCTGAATTTTCTAAATCATTACTTCAGTGTCACAAACTATGATACATTTTTTCATGATTCTTTGATGAATAAAAAATTCAAAAGAACAGCATTTATTTGAAACAGAAATCTTTTGTAACATTACACATGTTTTAAGGTCATTTTTGATCACTTTAATGCATCCTTACTGAAAAAAAAAATTCTGACCAACACATTTTTGAACGGCAGTGTACATTCAGTAGGTCATTATTGCAATATAAACACTGTCAGAGTGATCAACAAGGTATCTCTTCATTTACCAGTCAAAGACGGAGCAACTTTCTGCTCTTATGTTTACTCCGTGCACTGTCAAGGGCTTCATCATATCTGTCGCGGTACCGGTCTTTGCAGCAATTATTTTACCGCAAATACTGCATCGCGCGCTGTTGGCATCGAGCCTGGAGAAATGTAGCCACACTTTTGATCGACTTTTCCACATCTTTAGGGTATTGTGAGTGTGTGTGCTCGCGTCTCATTGAGTATGTGCGCGAGTTTGTGTGCGTGTGCTTGCGTCTCATATGAGAATGTGCGTGGACAGTTTGTGTGCGTGCACGCGTCTCATATGAGTATGTGCGCAGAGAGTTCCGCGCGTATCGTGTGTGTAGAGTTTGCGTGTATGTGCGTGAGCGACTTTAGGCGTGTCGTTGTGCATTTCATATGTATTTGTTTGAGCACTGGCGTTGACGAGTTAACCCCTTAGGTATCGAAATCTGGTACCGAAAAACAAGTCATTTTTCGATACTCGATAGTATCGAGGCAATTCGGTCGGTACCTAAAAAGTATCGAACTCGGTACCCAGCCCTAACAGGGTTCCAGACCAACTTTTCCACTGGTTGTGCTGGTGCGACCAACTGAGAAAGTTGGTAGCACCAGATTTGGTCGCACCAAATAGTTTTTTTTACAACATGGAATTAATCAATGCACGCTGATGAATAGTTTTCCTAATCTGCGTACAATAGTTTTGCACTGATGTAAAGTGACTGACAGTGACACAAGACCTCATGTTGGCAAAATGTTTTAATCTTTTAAATGAAAACCATTAAAAATAACTATCAAAAAAACACGTATTTTTTTTAATGTTTGATTGTATTTTATTTAGTACTGTCAATCGATTAAAACAATTAACTAGCCTATTCGCGTTTAATCACACTTAACATTAAAGTTTTTAATATGTTTTTATATTTTAATAAGTTCACGTTTAATCTCCAAATTAATGTAGAAACAACATAAAGTATATATTTTAAATATTTGATCTATTAGGTAGGAAATATACATAAATTAAAGTTATCAAACACCTCTCAGTCTTCACTGTAATTTTCTCTGACTTTTTTCTTTGATTTTATATTTTTTACATTAATGTATCACAGAAGCGGGTTTATTAGGCTGCTGTCGCTTTAAGATCTGATGCACACAACGCGGATCTGGATCTGACAAGCATCCGATGTTGTCACAACTCTTTGCGTTCATTTAACACGTTTAAACTAATTTAATACTGTGCTTACGAGGATACTCGACAAAGTGAACATTTTGGCATACTTTTGTGTGTTTTTGTCCGTTCAAGCGTGAAAGAGAGGCGGCTGCGCGCTGTCTGAAGCGGCATTCTGTGCGCATGAGTCCTGTGTGTGTGTGTGTGTGTGTGTGTCACACAGAGAGATTTACAGACGCCAGTACAGATTTAAGTTCTTATTTTTGCGTTTTATCGCGCTTGAATTGTTTATTAGTACTTGAATGAATGATAGCGTGATAAAATACTATAGATCAGCCAATGGATGAAAGAAAAAAACTGATGCTGCATTAATTGCGTTAAATATTTTTAACGCGTTTAACTGAAAAAAAAAATAATCGCATGCGTTAACGTGTTCATTTTGACAGCCCTAATTTTTGTATAATCAAACATAAACATAATATGTAGGCTATTTGTTATATTCCTTTGCTCACTTGGTTCCTCCCTGTCCGCACCTGTGCTCTATCAGTTGTGTCTGAGGCTGTATGCTGGCTCGTTGGCTTGTAATTCCTGAATTCCTGATGTGTACGTTCGTTAATAAATAAACTGCAAGTGTCTTGCGGAAGAACATTTTGTAGCCGGAGTTACTTCTCTCCGTTAATGTCTATGGCGAGTCACGCAGGCACTGGGCAACTCCGCAGCCGAGCCGACCCCGGGATAAAATAGTCAGAATATAAACACTTATTATAGGCGTACCGTAGTGATTCAGGATAAGTCAAAAGCACGGTTTGGAAAATTAATTCATGATGTAGGCTACTCGTTCATTTTGAACATAAGTTACGGACTGCAGCAGCTGCTGATACAACGGCGTTCTGTTGCACTCGCACAAATGCGACCACATAAAATTTTAACTCGCACATTCTCAAAAAATGGTCGCAGTCTGGAACCCTGACTGTACCTGTTAACTAAGTGATTTCCAATTGAGCGGGAAGGGAATAAATATGGCGCTCAAAATAGCCTAAGCACAACAATACAGAAAGATGTGTGAAACAGCGCGATAAAAAAAATCGGTATAGAAAAATTACATTTTGATAAATGGAAACTTAAAATTTAAAGCAACAAACTAAATTCCCTGATATTCCATGACTTGGACAAAAAAATATAAAATTCCCTGACTTTCAATGTCTGGAATAGACCTTTTAAAATTCCATGACATTCCAGAAATTCCATGACCCGTGGGAACCCTGTACAGAGATTGGTAGCTCCGACGGCACTTTTAAGATGATCTGCTGTGCAGCAAACAAGTGTAACATGACGTTCACAAAAGGATGTAGAAAAACTGCCCACAGGTTGTAATTCAAGCCCTATAAGTAGTAATTTATATGCATAATTGTCGCTATTCCCGTGTTGTTTTCTCCGAGGCAAGAGTAATGCTTCTTCCAAAAAAAATAAATAAAAAACGATAAAAGTCAACAGTAGCCTATAAGAAACCTCAGAGCAGCAATAATCACAATTAAGTGTCCAATAGCGACACCATTTGAAAGCTTCCAAAGAGCTTTGTGCAGAGTCCGTTTACCGTTACTTACATTAACCCAAACAATTTGTATTTTGCATTTCCTGAACATGTACTTGCTAACTAATCAAACACTTTATTTGAACAAACTACTGATCTATAAAACACAATCGGTCTTCCGACCTTTTACTATCGTGTCAATTGATTTTGATATGCAGGAGGAGAGCAATACAGCGCTCCTGTTGTCTGAAGATGGTGTGTGTGCGCGCGCGGCCGGGGCTTTCTCTTTCTCTGCTCGTTCTTATATGCGCCCTGTCCACTGATTTAAATAATTTGTTACGACGACTTATTTGTTCCCTCGTTTTAATAAATCGTGGACACGTTTAACTAATTCCATCCCTCATTTTGATTTAACGAATTACAACGTGGCCACAATATAGTAAAACGAAGGAACAAATTAGCAAAATGTGCTGAGGTAGCCTATTATTAATTTGTGGTCACAAAACAATATTCACATGAATATTCACCAATTCACAAAAATATTTATTTTTTAATAAATATAAACTGTTTTTCTTACCTGTGAAGATAGCTCTTCAGTGAATGCAGACTAGTGTTCTCGTACAGCTTTTTATTCCTTTTGCAAAGAAATTGCCGTTTTTTTATTTTTTAATAAGCAGGAAAAATTTCCGACTTTAAACAAATACCCATCAAATGTTTAGGATGTTTGCGTTGTAAGAATGTACAGGGAGACTTTAGAATTTAAAACGGTGTCTCGTTAGCCAATGTTTTCTCAGTCAAATCATAAAATTTCCTATTGATTCAATAGAACGTGTGAGCTCACCATAGACAGTAAAAGAATTGGACACAGCGACCCCATTGGATTCAAAGGAGAAAAGTGAAGTCAATTAGAAGCACTCACTTCCTGATGGCTGAGCGTACTGCGCAGACTCAAACTGAGCTTGACGACGTGGATATGACGTGAGCAACCTGTCTGTCTTCTAGTAGCTGCAATAGCATCCAGCTGCAGCCCCGCAGACTCACCTCCGGCTAGACACCACTGGCTGGACACCAGTGGATAGACAGCCTACGTCATTTCCATTTTCTCCGTCATTTCCGTTTCGCCGCTAATTTCCGGTTTCACCGCTGGATGGACAGCAATTTTATTTCCTATTTTCACCTCTGGATTGACATATATTTATTTTATATATTCACCTCTGGATAGACAGCATATTTAGTTCTCACCTCTGGATGGACAGAATATTTATTTTATATTTTCACCTCTGGATAGACAGCATATTTAGTTCTCACCTCTGGATGGACAGAATATTTATTTTATATTTTCACCTATGGATAGACAGCATATTTATTTTCTGTTTTCACCAGTGGATAGACAGCATTCTTTGCAGGCTTAATTGCACACGTCTTTTCCGTATTGTCATTTTACTTTTATGACTTAAAATATATAATATAAAAGCTGTGTGCAAATTGAAATATGATCTTTATCATATCTCTTTACATAAAACAATTCTCAATAATATACTTAATATTATAACATCAATAATTCATGCAAACTGCATTCACAAGAACCACCTTGAAAATATATATTGTTCAGATCATATCACTATTTTTTGTGACTTAAATTCAGCCTAGATCAACGGACTAACGTTATAACGTTTTGTCAATACAACAGACTTGTACATGTTAATTGACCACAGTTTTTTGCCTTGCCCATTTGGAAATTCAATTCTTATTTTTTTTTTTTTGTAAATGTAACCACTTCTGTTTTTAAAATATACGTAGATTCACATGATCAGACAATTTACCAAATAATCCAGATCAAATTAACACTTCATGGTTTTGCAATATTTATTGGAAATTACACATGGTACAAATGGTACAATCTTCACACATCCAAGTGAAAAAAAACGTATTTACAATATTAAATCATACCACTCAAAGAACGATTTAATTGGAAAATCTATTGTAGCAACCTAGCTCTAGAATTGAGGCACAACAGAGTTCACTAATACCTTTAAAAAAAAACACGACACAGTACCTTGAAAACAAGACGATTTTTTTTAACTAGCTAGTTTGTGCATTTGAATTCTGACATGACCTATAAATCATCGACAGTTTATTATTTTTTCTTACCGCTGACATCTGCATCAGTGGCTCACACACAACTCTCTCATTCGTCATGACGTTATAACATTTCGTCTTGTCTCGTTTTGGTCAACGAAAATGAAGAGACATTTTAGCATGGTTTTTATTTTGTAAATCACATTTAGTCTCGTTTTTATTCGTCAGGTGATAAAGGTTCGTTGGCGACAATATTTAGTCATAATTTTCGTTGACGAAAGCAACACTACATAGAACACTAAAAATAGCATTTTCTGCATGTCCCCACCCTCTATCTCTAAACTTTACCATGAAATATGATTAAAATTGTTTGCATTGTTGTGTGACTTAATATCCACTCTATGCTTTAAAATGTTTTTTTTTTTTTTTTTTTTTTATGAGAAAATAATATTTTAGATAAAATACACATTGTATTCGTGTCCCCGGGTTTTCACTTAGTCATATATAGTGATTTTTTTGTCACAAATATCACTTATTTGATCATATAACCAACACTTTCTTTCAAATAAATACTTTCTTGTGGGGAAAACAAAAGAATGAATTGACATGCTTTTAAACATGCTTTTTAAATGGCACATGAGTTTCAGTAACAGGACTGAGAAAACATGTGCCATCTTCTGCTTAGAAACCTTGTAAAAAATTAAATAAAGTTGCCTGAGATTGACCAATACACATTTTGAATAGTTAAATATGTGTAGTATTAAATTCAGTGTTGAAAAAGATAAAAAATAAAGTTTAATTTTGAAGAGTTATAATATAGTGTATACTTTATTAAATAACATTAACAGCGTCTCCTTACCTTCTCTATCCTCAAACGTTTCAACATGATATAGCTTATTTTCCAAGTTTTAGCTAATGCTCCTTTTAATTCTCCCATATTAAAATGGACATTTTGTTATTCATCCTCACAGTTTTCCTTTCTTCTTAGAGCCATATTTTTTGTTTTGGTGTTTTCTCTCTCTCTGCCTTTTCTTCCCTCCTACAAATAATAAGTCAGTATTCTTTTACATATGAATGTGTACATTGATTGTACCCAAAATGAGGTTGTGTCACGGAAGTTTGTGTGGCACAAGGAATACACATAACAGGGCTTAGGCCCAGGCAGTTAGCAGATTACGCCACGATGGGACTTACACCCAGAGAATTAACTATTTTGTTCTAACCAGGCACTCAAGTTCGTTGATGGATCAGCCAGAGACAGTGGTCCAGTACAAAAATAGAATTTTTATTTTTACTTTTAAACTAAATGAACACACACAATATTCACTCCAAAATTGATTGAGATTTTACAGCAAACACATAAGGGAATTTTCACAGCAAACAACATGCACTGTATACCAAATCAAATAATAAAATACACACCCACTCACTATACTCTATTCGCAACACACACACCCCCGAGAGAGGAGGGGAACAGGGCAGAATCTTACCAGTGGGAGGCTAGTGGCTCGAGCAATGAGCATCCATGAAAAACACCCCAATCACACGTGTCGAATTTCACACACACACACACACACACACAGCAAGAGAAATGACCACACTTGGTGAACACGCAGCCACAGCACACACCAAGGGACCTGCCGCCACAGCAAGGGGCACTGCTCCCACTGGCAGTTCTCAGCACCTGGACAAAGGACAAACACGTGGAAGTTAAACAAAAGTTACACACACAAAAATTACAATAAACAAATGTCTAATAAGCCACCCGTTCTAAAGCCCAAGGTGGTACTAAGGTTAGCAGTATGAACAAAGACTAACAAATCACACAATAAATCAAAATAAACAATTAAACATGGACAAAACATCATAACCCATCCATAAATCAACAACGGGACAAAATTGCCCTATGGGTCGACCACTTCAAGGTCTTCAGTCAGTGTGGACAAATCACAAAAAAGGTCAAACAAAAGAAAATCAAAATTAGGCCAATCCTCTTGGATATCAGCAGCAGGAAAAGGCCTCCATACAAGAGTTCAAAGAAATAAATAAACACAAAAAACACTTAACCTTTGAAAGAATAACAACAACAAAAAAACAATTAAAGTGGTGCCAGTCCATCAAACACACTCTACACTCAAACACTGATTCACAACAATGACAGGAAGAAGGATCAAACAGTGTTAAACCACTGCCAGCCAGCCGCCTGTTAACTTGAGTTAGCTCAGGTCCGATAATCGTTGGTCCCGTGTGGAAAGGCAGCCGTGTACGACGAAATCCGTGAACAACACGTAACGTGAAAAGCATAAGCCAACTGTAGCCAATGTAGCCAACTGGCGGCCGCACCCCTGGTTAAAGGGTAACTAAACCCTAAACCAACTTTTTTTAATGATCTGTAAGAATGGGGCTTTATTAGTGCTGTTCATTGATTCGAGTAACTTTTTTGACATTTGGGTATAAAGTGTTTTAATTTTACAATATATGGTGTAAAAACGTCTGAGTGCTGCCCTCTTCAGGTTGAACGGTGGCTACTGCAGTTGAATTTTCCTATTGGATGTTTGCGGTGGCAAGTGACGTAAGCGGTGGCAGGTGACGTAAGCAGGTTCCAGCTCACCACGCCCCTGGTACGAGCTCACCACGCCCTTGGTATGAGCTAGCGTAGATTTATCTGTATTTAGTACAGTGGTCAGGAGGGTATGTAGGTGTAGGGTTGCCGGTTGCAACAGCACTGCTGGACTGCAGTGCATAGCTTTCCAGCAGACTTGGAAATTAGGCGTCAGTGGTTGCATGCACTTGGCCTGGAAGACCGTGAGTGTGAAACCTGCATTTTACGTGGAATTGCTTTTCCAACGCAATAGAGGTGAACATGGGCTTATCCACACAGCTCGCGCTGAAAAGCGACGCAGTGCCAAACGCTGCTCCTCCTGCATGGACTCCACCACCGCAGCGGTGTCTTAATGTGAGTGATCATATATATTTTAATCACAATTTATTGTTAGGCTAAAGTTAATCCTCTGGGGTCGACAAACGCGTCGGCGCATTTTGCTGGATTTTTTTCACATAGCGGCAAAATATGAATATGCCTACAGAGAGCGCGCGCTATTGACATCAACTCGATAACACTCATCAGATGCATGTACTTTACGTCGTCTCGCGACCCTGTGAGCAAACTCTCCATTTTAGAGAGTCTGACAGCAGGTCTCAGGTGCACGCCCCCCCGCTCACGGTTCGTCCCCTCTATCTCCGCTGGGGTCTGCCCACTTTTCTAGCATTTTTCAAATATTGCCAGTGGGTGGAGTCAGGCTCTGACCAGGGGTTTAGTTACCCTTTAAATAGCACTCCATAAAATGCACAGGATGTCCATTTACAAATATATCCCACATTAACCATTCAACTATTACTCAGTATAGCAACATACCTATGATTAACAGCGTTGCGTCACAGGCCCCGAGCTCTGATCGCTGACAGCAGGGCGCACACTCAGCTGGTAAAAGGGCTGCTGCCGCACCGGGGATTAGGGATGGGGAAATGAAGCCTCATGAATCACTGAAGCTTTCCCCTAACTGTTCCGGAAAAAGATTCAAAGCTTTGAGAGTGTCGAGAACAGCGCCACCTGGTGCTTATTTAAAATAAAGCAGCCAGAAGCCTGTGTTAGAAGCTCTGGCAGATGAAGCAACCACAACACACGTTATGTGTACAAATAAAAACCTTACATGTTTGTGTTTGATTTGTTCATTAAATAAATTATTTTACCCATTAAAGTGTGACAATTAAAATATAAAATGAGCTTATATGATTCAATAAGATCTAATGTAGGCCTTCTCGCTCTCTCTCTCTCTCTCTCGGCTGCAAAGATGAAGTTGACGATCGCCATATTCGTAGTGAACGCACCTATAGAGAAATGCACATAATGGATTACATAATCAGAGAGTAGCCTTTTTCTTTTCGTTTTGAATTATTTTGTTTAAAGACATTTCAAGCTTTGTGTATTTGATGTATTTCTCATGTCTGTGTGAGGCATACACTGAGTTTCGTTAAGTTAGGATGAGATGCGCTCCAGTTAACGTGCAACGCAAGTGACCGCGCGGGCACCTCCATGATTATTGTCTGTTATATTTGCTTCTTATTCATTAAATCCAGGCAATTGGTTGATGAAAATTTGATTAAAATTAAGATACAATTTATACAAAACGAAATTCACTTTAAAGAAAGGGTTTGACATTTTCACAAATTCCAGTGTCCTTCCACACCTCCATCCCCAGTTTGCAAGGAAAAAACAAGGCCTTGAGCCCACTGTATCCTTGTGCAAAACGCACACATACATAAGATTTGTGGAATTCTATGTATAATAATCAGGGATGTACTGTTTGAAGATTGACAGGGAGAGGACAAGCATAGGCTATTAGGACTGTACTTACAGGTTACAAGCGCCACACTGTTTTTTTTTTTTCCATTAAAAGGTTTGAGTACAATCGGTAAAAATCAAAAGTTAGGAACAACACAGCCAAAAGTGGGTATTGAAGATCAACACCTGCATATTGTACATTTTAAACACAACGGTTATTTCAAATAATATCTAAAGAGTACAGCACATTCACAGTTCATTTTCTGTGCGAGAATCACAGTTCATTTTCTTCCTCCAAGCAGAGAAATGTACACTTATGAACTTATAAAAAAAACAACTTGACTACTACCATCCACAGAGTAAATGTAATCCCTTGCTGTCTGGTTTAGATTTCGTTCGTGTGAACATCCATACGCAGCACAAAAGTCCGGCATCATCCATGAATTCGAAGTACAGGCGGAGATAGCAGCGTTACCTAGCTACTTCCTATGACAAGACCCCTGTTCCAAGATGGCGGCGGTTTTGATGCATGCTTAGAACCCCAAGGCGACATCTAGGCTGCGTCCGAAATCGAATACTTCCCTACTATATAGTATGCAAAAAACAGTATGCGAGCAGAGTAGTATGTCCGAAATCATAGAATTCGAAAAACAGTAGGCGAAAAGTACCCGGATGACCTACTACATCCGGCGAGATTCTGAAGTGCACATACGATGGACACTTTACTATCCCATGATGCCACGGGAGAGGAGTTGTCGTTGTTATATTTGAAAATGGCGGAAAACGGAGATGCGGCTGTTTTCAAGTGTAAGTACTTTACAAAACACTTTTTGTTTATTTGTGGTTAAATTGTATTCGTTTAACATCATATAAGTAAACGATTGACTTGTTAAAAGTTTAAATAATGTAAATCGAGGGTACAAGTTTGTGAATTGGCTGCAAAATGACAATTTCATCATTATTATTACCGAACAGAACGAGCTAAGTTAATGCCTGTCAGCTAAGTTAGTTAACACTGTTTTATTTAAACGACGTTGTTTCTCAGTTAAATGAGAGAGTTACAAAACTTTTATTTTTTTAATTTTACAACGATTTTATTTCTCCTTTACCAGTGTTGATATGTAATATGTGTTGGCTACATAGCAAGCTACTGTTTCAAGTGTAACGTACCTCAACTTGTCCATGTAACATTAATATTAATATAATATAGATTGACCATGGTTCATCTCTAATGTTAAATTCTGTGTTGATTTTGCAGGGGGCTGATGAACACACCTGTGTTCTTATAGAGTGGAGAGTGGCTAATGAAAGAGAGGAAAGAAAAGAGAGAGCGACGAGAGAGAGGAAAGATTCCTTCAGCTTTTAGAAATAATTGCTAAAAAAAAAAATTCATAAAGAAAACAAATGTTACACACTCTCTTTCCATTTATTTGTTAGTAAGTTAATTTTGTAATGCTGTTTTAGCAAGTTTTATTACAAAACACTTAATTCCCAGGGATTTACAGTAGTTAGATTTTCAGTTGTAAAGTGTTTAATGTGGCATTGAGTAATTAATATTTTTAAAGGGTGTTGTGTGTGCACTTATTTTGTGGCAGATTCCAGATGTTTTTTTGAAACAAGCAAATTGCAGGTATATCTGAAAAATATGAGTGCCACACTGAAGAGAAATACCCACACACTCCAGACACCTTTAAAATGTATTTGCTTTATTTTTGTATATTATTTAACTTTTAAATGGATACAGAATACAAAGCTTAAAACAAAAATCACAAAACTTTGGCACATAGTAGTATAAAAGAGCTTAAAGCACCACCAAAAGCAAAAGTTTTAAAACTTTTTTTATTATTAAAGTGTCATCTTGAGGGAAGAAAATGAACTTAAAGAGCTTCAGTAAGGTAATCTTCTAAAGATCTAAAGGGACTTTCTTACTAACAATCTCATTTGTTGGGCATCACTTTAAAATAATTCAAAATCTGTTTCTTTAACAAGATGAGAACTTTACACCCTGGGTAATTTTTGGATTTCCACTTGCATTTTTCCTTCCCAAATTTAAAGTAAATAATTTGTAAAAAATGTAGATAGAACACCAGCACCTCGATGTCGCAATCAGTGACTGGATGGACTACCGTGAAAGTCGGAGGTCGGGGTGGAGGTCAGCTCCATCTTTAAGATGAAGAATTGGCGCAATAGGTTGTAAAGCTCACAATCTGTAAACGTGTTTATAGTTTATTTTAGAATACAATTTGAATCGACAAGACACTTGTTTTCTGTGTTGGATTATTTATAAATATGTATGTATGTATGTATTATATGTATATGATCCATTTCTTATATGTGTGTGTGTGTGTGTGTGTGTTATATATATATATATATATATATATATATGCACACACACATATATGAATAACGTACTTAAGATGTAAAAGCCTCTAAGTGCCATCTGAAATTTTCTTCTAGTTTGATTATTTTTATCAAGCTTGTATGTTTATGGTTAGTTATTTCACTTTAATGGCAATGAAAAGGACCTATTAACTGTCATTAAAGTGAAATTACTGACCCTAAATAATACAAGCTCGATAAAAATGCTCACTTTAGAAGAATTTTTTTCTTTTACGTCTGACTGAAGTCTTCATATATACACATATGAATGTGTGTGTATTGTATCTGACCTCAGTGTGTTACCCTACTGTTCACTCTGTCTGTCTCTCTGTGTGTGTGTGTGTGTGTGTGTGTGTGAGCAACTGACCGACGACTCTGAATTGTGAGCACGAACGACGTAAAAACGCAGACGAAAGCGGAAAGAAGAACTAAAAACATTGCAGTCAGTGGAGCGGGCTCTTTAAATTTTCCATTCATACTAACTGTATTCATACTATATAGAACGTACTTTTTTAACGGTCGCGAAGTACGTTCTAATTTAAATGTAGTACCTAAGTTACTCACATAGTACGCGATTTCGGACGCAGCCTTAGTGCAAACAAACCAGCCTACGCGCATCGAGGCTTCAGTGTCATATGTAACATCACTACCGGGGATTCTAATATAGCACGAAACATTCCCTATAAGCCCAAGTTATGAAGTCAACGAGTGGAAAGAGAAACGAAGCTAACCATACCTGCGGCGCTACAGTAAAACAGATAACCAAGGCAGACGTTAGGTCGCTGGGCAGGTAAACAAGACAACAAGTCGCGTACCGGTGACATCACTTGTCAAAAGAAAAGTCCCGGTTTATAAAGGGGTTTAGCCATAGAAAGTAAAATAAATGGACACAGCGACCCAATAGACTTAAACGGAGAAAAGTGAAGCAAATTAGAAGCACTCGCTTCCTGATGGCTGAGCGTACTGCGCAGACTCTTCTTCTTATTTTTCTTCCTTGGGTTTTTAAGGCAGTTGGTATCCAAAAAGTTACATTACTGCCATCTGCTGTCTATTATCATGTCACTTATTGATTATATTCTTCTTTCCAGTCCAGTCCTCTTTAAAAAATAAAACAAATATTGCTTTCCTTGCTCACTCACTGCGCAGACTCAAACTGAGTTTGATGACGTAAGATGTGACGTCGCGTGGTTATGACGCAATCGTTAGCCTATTTTTACAAAAACTGCTTCTACTGGGCCATAACGTAAGATACAAGGTAATGGAGACTTTTATACATTGTCGCGTTTCTTTAGAAATAAACAATGGACAAATAGAGTCTTTAAACGCCTCAGATGTAAAGTTACTCGCTGTCAAAGTGACGCCAAAATGAATGGGAGTCAATGGAATGCTAACAGCAGGTGGCTTGTTAGCCACTGGCGGCCCTCGGGGATGCTACGCTTTCCCTAGGGTTTAGCCCTCGCGATTGGCTCAACTGCCCAGAACCACCACAGCACAAATTAAGTGTCACTTAGGGAGGCATGAGCCAGACAGCTGCATCATGCTACATTTGCATGGTTCATAATTTCTCTCGAGTGGATTTCTGAACAAAATACTCGATTATCTCTAGATATACTGATATCTAATCAACCTTAAACATGTAAGGAATAATATTGAACTCACAGACAATGAATCTCGACTTCTCAAACGATCTTGTCGAGCAGAGATCAAGTTGAGCAGTTTACAGTTTTCCAGCTGCGCCACAATTTTCAGAACCAAGAGACAACATTCCAGTCTCTCTC
This sequence comes from Abramis brama, assembly GCF_963993115.1. Taxonomy (NCBI): domain Eukaryota; kingdom Metazoa; phylum Chordata; class Actinopteri; order Cypriniformes; family Leuciscidae; genus Abramis; species Abramis brama. Next base: position 4,503,401 of record NC_139972.1, read on the forward strand.
TCTTGAATCCAAAACTATAGTGACAAACTGCAGTTCATCGACTGGCCACTAGAGAAAGGCTGCAGAAGAGAGTCAATCCCATAGACCCACATGTTAAAATGCCCAACTTTACAGCAGAAAAATAATGTGTTTACAGCTTGGTGCAAAAAGTGGTTTTGGTCTATATTGCTAATTATAGCAGACAACTGTGAGGGGGGTGAATTTTTCAATAACTAATCCGTTTAAATTATATTAAGAACACAGAGAGAGAGAGAGAGAGAGAGAGAGAGAGAGAGAGAGCATCTGACTGCATCTGACTTTCTTATGTAATGGTGTTTGTTTTTCCAAAGAAATTTCAACTGAATTTGATTAATATCCTTTATCCACCTGTCCGAGATACCTAAAGAATATGCAGGGTAAATAAGCCTAGCTTCGGTTTTCTACCAAAAATAGAGATATCCCTTTGTAACCACACATTTAACATTAATTTTTTTCTCTAATAATTAGTGTCTTTATTAACCCCTTAATCCCTTATGTGATTTATTTCTTTTTTTTATTTCTAATAAATTTGCAAAGATTCCAAACAAACTTCTTTCACGTTGTCATTATGGGGTATTGTTTGTAGAAGTTTGAGGAAAATATTGAATTTAATCCATTTTGGAATAAGGCTGTAAAATAACAAAATGTGGAAAAAGTGAAGATGTGTGAATACTTTCCGGATGCACTGTACAAAACATTCAAAAGTCTTCTTTATTTCATAATGGGAAGGGCTGGGCTCATGTTTGTGCTTCAAGTAGTATAGTCACATTACATGTACGACACTTGAATGGCATTTTCTTGTCAAAATTCATGCTGCTCCCCCAGATATTACATGGCATAATAGTAATAAATCAAAAATCACCCAGTCTTTTGATGAAGATGATTGCTATAAAAAAACAATAAAAAACTTTGCTATGGTCAGTAATTTAAAAGCTATTTAAATAATATTGTGGCTGACATGTCAACTCCGAATTTGCTTTGTAAAATGTAAATGATGAACTAGGAATTCTTTCGTGCATGGCTATACTAACAAGAAAACGAATAAATAAACGAATAAAGCTACATGCATGCAAGACAACAGAAAACTAACGGATGTCTAAACTTTATCTAAACCCGTGTCATTGATGCCAAACAGCTCATCAATAATAGTCCAGTCATTTTATGAAAAAAGGTTGAACAAATTTCAACAGAAGCAAACTCAACTGATTTTGTATCCTCAATATGTCCTGAGTAAGGAAAAAAAAGTCCAGAAGAATCCCATTAGGGGAAAGTTTCGAAAAAGACCCAAATATAGCCTATTCATACGCCTATTCATTTTTTTTCTCACGTGAATAGGGTCAAATTTTTAACCTTTAGATATCATCATGAAATTTACTGAGTTGATTACTTACATCAAGACAAACAAAAAATGTATTACAAGTTTTTTTAAATGGTTTGTTAACATGTACAAACGGTGCATAATTTAATTATGTATGTACTAATTTGCATAAATACCACAACAGATCTAAACATTGGGTATAGCCAGGTGAAAATGTCTTGTTGAATCTTGTTGACACATAACAGTAAAATACTTAATGTTAAGGTCTGAAAGGAACCCATTTAGGCTACCCATGAGCATTAATACATAGAGGCAGGAAGAAGTACTTTAGAAACCAGCCTATGAAGCAGAACACCGATGAGAAGAGCATCTCTCCATCACACCTGCACTGAACTCTCAGATGCTACTGATGCCACACTAAACCCTGGGACCACATACATCACATTTACACATTTACATTTTTTATTTTCATGCTAATTTCTGAGCTGAAATAAAAAGCTCATATATCTGTGAAATGTTCACATCCATGTAGTTTGTATTTAGATTTAAAAGCCTTGAACATTTAATTCATTACAGACATAATCCTTCTTAATTATGATATGGTTAATTATGATATACTCTTCTTAATCATCTTAACCGTGGTTTATTATACCGAATGCTTTAGATACACAAAGACGTTGAACTCGTATTTCTATAAATGGGAGAAAGTGCAACGCTCAATATGGTGAATTAGTCCCGTCTTCTGAAAAATGCTGGGTTTTTTATAGCCTGGTAATACCAAACTCTGCTACTTCGCTTTGCTTCGTAGACAGAGTCTGGAATGGCATAATAGAGAAGTGTTTTCTCTCTCGCGGGGGGGGCGCTTGTCTGAAGTTTAAAATCATTGGTTACCCGTAAGCCAATCACATAACGTTTGGTTATGGCGTGTGTTATGCGCATGCTCAGCCGCATCTAACTTCCACTGTAAACACACGTATGATGCGAAAACAAAAACCATTGAGCGAAATACCGGAGTGAACATGGCTGTGAACGACTTTTGCAGATTATGTGAAGTAAATCTACGCATCCACGGTACAATCAGCGTCTACGTCACGGCTCTCAGCCCGCCCTCTGTTCATTGATTGGCCCGGCTGTTTTCAGGCCGGAGGAAAACGGAAAGCTATGACGCTATCTCAGACTGAGTACAGAAGCGAAATGAAATTGAGCGGAAGTACGAAGTCTGACGTAGTCAGGCTAGGTTTTTTATCATGATTTAAGTGTTTAGAAACTAAATTTATGAGCTTTAACTGTTTTTGTTTGTTTTTCATGAAAAATAAATCTTTCATTAATCTTGCTTGCCCTCTGCTGGTACAACACAAACATATTCAGGCTCTATATTTTTCTCTGTAAAAAACTTTAAATTAAAAAAATTTATTCTGTGCGTTTATACAAATAAAATGGTTAATCTATGAATGAAAAACAGTTTTTTGTTACAAACTGCTCTGAGACAAGAAGGTTGAGATCCAAATACAGTTTATTAGAGTAATCCAGTAATACAGATTTTCTATGAATGAAAAACAGTATTTTGCTGCTCTGGAATAAAAAGTGTTTCACTGCCGCCTCATCAGGTCTGTCAGAGGATCGTTGAAATCTAAATGAAGTCTTAATTTATAACAGTGAAGTCACTGTATCTTCAGTCTCTGTTGATTCTGTTGACTATGAGTCTCTGTAGTGGATCCTTATTCACCATCAGAAGATCATCAGAAGATCGGTCATCTAATAGCAGTGTTTCCCCTACCATTATATAAGGGGGGCGCCCCGCCCTCCTAACGGCTCCCCCCGCCCCCCTTGAAGGTCAAGTAAATTTGATTTGATTTTCTTTATAGCGCCAGATTAATTTTTTTTATTTTATTACAAAAACTAAATAGCCCTTAAGTAATATGTTATTTATCTTATTTCCACGATGGCATGTCTTTTCTGTCTGTGTTTGCGCGTTTACGATTATCCAAATGAGTGCGCAAGCGCGCACACTCACACACAAACAAACACTTGCGTCAAATACAGATGAGCACTAGCGGACAGAGAGCGCGCGGCGGGAAATATGTCGCTGAACTGAAGATGGCAACACTCACTCTACTGCGAGTAGCAGCCGGAGTAGCTCTCCTAACGCCCGTTTCACAAATATTTCGTTTGCAGTGTGTATGCGGTGAGTATTGTTTTCCGTACCCATGTTTACAGAGCTTTCACACTGCACGTGGATGCAGTCCGTGTCGATGATCGATCCGTTCCAGTTGCGGTGCGTATACAGCAGTGCAGCGATCGTTTCCGCACCGAGTCTATTTTTGCCGTTTATATACTGTCTATGATTTTTGCTGTTCTGCAAACGCTGAATTAAAGTGACAGCGCATGTTTCGTGGTCAAAATTAACACAGATTGACCTGAAAATGTAGTCATTTCACCATAAGTGCGATTAATTAAATAAAATGTATGTATTTATACCATAAATGTATTTAATTAAATGCTACTTTTTTCATTTTAAGACCGGGGTAAAGCAAGGAAAACTACAATTTACCTCAACAAGGCGACATAATGACATTCGTGGAGGTGGAAAAACAAGTTCTTTGTGACATGCAAGATTTATTGTATTAAAATTGAAATGCAAAAGATTTTAATATAAATACATGGTTAAATATTTTACCACTTGCTTGAGCAACTTAATATATAATTATATAGAAGTAATGCATTGAATAATACATTGTTTAAAGTGTGTTTAAACGTGAACGCGCGTTCACAGCAGTGCTGCGCCTGACAGGATTATTCTCTCCAATGCATCATAGAAATAAAAACTTCTCCCATTTAAAATTTGTTTGTCATATAAATGTATTAACTAACATTAACGAACAATGAATGAGCAATATATTTGTTAGTATTTATAAATCTTTTTTTAGTTGTTAGTTAAAAAATAAAACTATTTAAGCTCTGGTCCATTAATATTAACAAATACTTCTATAAATTTAACAAACGTTATTTGCAAAAGTCAATTTTAAAAAGATTTAAATATGTTTATTTTATTTTTTTAAAGAGATATCTTATGTCAACATTTTTTTTTAAAAATTTGTGTTTTATGTTAACTTTTACAAAGCATTACCCTCCCAGACAACCAATTAATGTGATTGATAGATAGATAGATAGTGTCTGTGTCAATTTTCCTCAACCAACCAACCAACCCCCCCCCCCCCCCCCCCCCCAAACCTGTAAACCTAGGGGAAACACTGAATAGGCTACTAGAAAGTCCTAAAATAAAACAAACAGTCACATGCAGTATGAGACATTACGTCTGTCACATCTTTTCATTAGAAAACTTAGGACTAACTAGATACGTTATATCAATTTATTCTCAATCATGAAATATAGCTTCTATCTGATGCTCAAAGTCACTTTAAAAAAATCAAAAGGACATGAAAGGTCACTTTCACACAACGGCTGTGACAGCTGATACAGAACCAGCAGAATTGATCATTACACTCACTAGAGATTTAATATCAGTTAATAACAAAAAGCCCAAATCTCAGATTAATCCCACACAAGACAGTTAAAGGGGTAAAAGCTGAAAATAACATTAATATTATTTTCACAATCAGTCACAACACTGAGCAGAATCAAAAAATGTGTATATTAAAGGTGCAATAGGTGATCTGGGAAATGCTAACTTTAGCCTGCTAGCATTGAAAACATACGATCCCTCCCTGCAAATCGACATCCAAAGCCACGCCTCCTCCAAAACACATGAATTAATATCCACATCCATTTAATAGCACAGATCAGAAGCGAGACAACCAGAGATAACGTTATTGGATTACATGTATCATTCACCAGTATGAAAACTTTACAGTACAGTGAGTAAAAGTACTACAATAGCGAACGTAAACAACTGTTTGCCTGCCACTAGCTCTGTCTGCACAGTAGGGATGCAAAGATTATAGATTTTGTTGGTACGATTATAGTCTGAGAAATAATCACGGTTTCACGATTATGAATTAATTTCACAACAATATATAAAATCGCATGAACACTCTTTAGAATTTAAAGTGTTATTTATTGCTGCCTTTTGAAACAGAAATAACAGTTACCAAATAATACAGCACAAAATAATAATAAAGACAAAATTCCATCTCTCACTTTGGAATTAAAGAAAGGTGACCTCTGCTCTGTAAACATCCATGTCAATATTAGGGGAATAAACTGTACTGTTGTTGTCATCAACTGTCATCCATATGTATTCATTTTAATAATCTTTTTAATAATTCATCTAATTTATGTGGGATGTGGTCAAGAAAACCATGTCTATTATTTTGGTTTGTTTGTTTGAAGTTTTAGTAAAAATGATAAAAAGAAATTGAGAACATCTCTCATGCACTGTTATTAACAGGTCCGGAGCCACAAGGGCACTGCCCCCTCAGATCTGATTTGTGCCCCCTCAGTTTGCCCCCTTCACCACCGAAACACGATTGATTTGAACCAACTGACGCATACGCACACGACCGGTGCGATTAGATTGTTCAATGCGTCACTGATAAATTCAAACTTTATTTCGCACGTTATTTTTAAAATTTTATTTATTCGTTTATTTGTCAGGGACAATGCAGCGCACATTATTACATACATAATTATCACAGTCAAAGCCATAACAATATGTGTAGATGTGTTGCATAAAAGGTTTCTAGCCAATAGGCTAATTTGCAACCCCAGTCCCTGGTCAGGCCTTTCTAAAAAGATAATCCAAATATATAATTTTTAAAAGAACTACATAGTGTGAGTTACACAATCATGCAGCAAATACATTATATACTAACATTAGCATTTCACAGAATCGTGACCACATTACACAAAACAGCACATCACGTAACAAAACAAGCCCCAAGCACCCAGCCGTTCGCACCTGCTCACCTATACCCACCCCAATAGTGAGGGCCTGGGCCGCTACAAAATTATCTCCCATCTCCCAGTTAGCTGACACTGAGCCAGAAACGGACGCACTCAGTGCTTTTCATATATCGATTCACATCTATTCAGTGTTTTTAACCACATATTGTTTATTTGAGGTTTCAGAGATTTAAATAGACATTTAAACTAAGTACTGTACTGAACTGAACTGAAGTACTGAACAGCTTCGGAGTCATTGGAATGGTTATATGACTTTTTTCAGGTTGAATGGTGGTCTTCTCACACCCCCCTAGCGCCTTTGAGCGGAAAAAACACCCTTGCAACTTTGGGCCGGCAGGCCGCTGGCCTCAGCGTCAGGAAGTATCGCGTGATACCAGGTCTCGCAATATAACGAATTGCTTTACGGCACTGCACACATACACTATCTACATTTATATGCTAGCCTTCTGTGTATCATACATACCTCAGTGGACATGGCTCTGTGCGTTCGCCGGCTTCTTTGAAAACAAATGCACTTGACCAGAGGGAGAAGATGGGAGGGGGGCGAGTCGCCAATGAGTTTTGATGACAGTGTTGTCAAATATCTATTCCGAAGCTGTAGCTCTATATAGAAACCCGCGAGCAAAAAGCGAGAAAACAGCGAAGAAATTGCCAAAACTCAGGGGGGTAATGTTTCAGAAAACACTGAAGCTTCCCTGGGCGCCGCCATTGACCGCCATCACCTGCTGTTAGCATTCCATTGACTCCCATTCATTTTGGCGTCACTTTGACAGCGAATAACTTTACATCTGAGGCGTTTAAGGACTCCATTTGTCCATTATTTATTTCTAAAGAAACACGAAAATGTATAAAAGGCTCCATTACCTTGTATCTTACGTTCTGGCCCCGTAGAAGCAGTTTTTGTAAAAATAGGCTAACGATTGCGTCATAACCACGCGACTCTGTGTCGCATAGTAGAGAAATTACAGGAGGAGAAGCTCGCGGGCAATCGGGGGGACGTGGAGGCAAAATGACAAAATAATTAATCAGAATACTTAGCAAAAGTTGCTCCTGCTCCTAGCTCATGGACACCTCCTACTCACACTCTCCGTCTCTGCAAGTTTCGGAAGGGAATGATTCAGATTTCTCTTGGCACAGCTACTAGAAGACAGACAGGTTGCTCACGTCACATCTACGTCGTCAAGCTCAGTTTGAGTCTGCGCAGTACGCTCAGCCATCAGGAAGTGAGTGCTTCTAATTGACTTCACTTTTCTCCGTTGAATCCAATGGGGTCGCTGTGTCCTTTTCTTTTACTGTCTATGCCAAAACTGCATAGCACTGCTTTAAATGAATTAAACAACCTTCATAATTTAGCTGAACATATCTTGAGTGTGGGAGAAAAAGGAGCATGTGACTGCATTAACTCAAGCTCAGTCATACATGTTTACACATATGCTGTTAAACTCCTGAAAAATCACAGACATCACCAAACACAGAAGAAACCTTGAAGTGAAAGAAACCCTTTATTAAAGATTTATATCAAACAAACAATCACTTAAAATGTCCTTCAGAGATTCATATTAATATGAGGAAGTCACCACACATGAACACTCACCTTCATCAAATTTTTACAAGATAAAGGTTCTCAAATCCTCCAGCTTTAACATCATAAAGCTACACAGAAATTCCTGCCGTAAGTATGATTTTGGCACTCCAAAAACCCCAAAACATCCCTCAGACGCACGAATCCAGTGGAGAATTTGGCCGCCCAATGGGGAAGTGCTGATGGTCTTTTTGGGCTACTTTTGTTGCACAGTTCTGGCAACCCTACCTACAGTCCTTCTTTCCCGGGCCGCAAAGATTTTGTTCTTTTTTTCTTTTTTTTGGGCCTCAAAGGATAGAACGAGGAAAGCCAGCACCAGCCAAGAGAAAACGAGATGGAGAGGATGAGCTGATTGAGATAATTACGGAGGACATGAAGTTTCAGAGAGAGACAGAGGAGAGGAGAGATCACAGGAGAGCAGGGAGAGAATGAACAGATTGTTTTCTCTTCTTGACAGATTTGTAAATGAAACAAAAAATAATTGATGTGCATTGTAAAGCAAGATATAACTTATAAATGTAATAAAGAAATTATTCTGTACACTTATTTTTGTCATGTCAATTAATTTGTAAATGAAACAGAATAAATTGTTCTATACATTTTTACTTACAGTACTTTTTACAAGTATTATCAAGATACGTTACGTTGAAGATAAGAAAAACAAAATACAAGTTTAAATTAACAGTATACATAAAACAGATTGGAAGAAAACATTTTTCTGTGGACTTTTATTGAGCTGAGCAGGAGTTTTGTTACTGGACCAGGATGGGCTCCACAATAGAAACCATGGTAAGGCCTCTGCCGGTGGGACATCATCTGGGATGAGTACATATTTCCACTGTCCACTAACAGGTTTGCAGGGCTGACTCAGGGATGGGCTGCCAGTCACTGAGATGTTCTCAGAAAGAGGGAAGAATAAATTAAATGAACTCACATCCTCAAAAACATGCAAAACTGTTATATGAGCTGAACTCTGCAGGACAGCGGCCCTCCAGGATCGACATTGCCTATCCCTGATCTATACGACATATTTTTAGTGTTTCTATTATATACTGTTCATATTTTTTTAAACAATATCTAATATCCATGTGTAAAAAGTTTTTTTATGTCAGTTTTTCATAAAAAGTAAAATTTTTGCGTCTGAGATGAAGTGGACTTGAATAACAATCTAAAGTACTTAAAATTCACACTTAAATCCAGAGCAAATGTACGTCGTTACATTCCACTCTTGGTTATTTGGAAAATGAAACTAACAAAATTTATTGTCATATTAACAAATTGTTGCTAGCTGTGTCCCCGGAGTTGTTCAATGGGACGGTCTTGTTTTGTCGCCTAGCAACTGGTGACAGCCGTTGTGATGAACGGCAGTAACATTTGTACTGGACTTTTTAAGTTATAACTGCCTAAAAACAAAAGCAAACTAAAAATGTTCACCATGGTCAATTTAATAATAAAGTTATAAAGTCTAAAATGTATAAACTAGCCTGTATAAAATCACATGCTGGTAACATATAAGTCAACATTTGAACCTTTATTGTATTTTTTTCATTAATTTTTTCATCATTAGATACATTAGATTACTCGATTTAACAGGTTTAATTCATCTATTTGTAAATATCATGATATTGATTAAACTTGCTCATGTTGTGGTCTTGTTGAAGAAACAGCTGCCCATTTATTTAGTGATTGTAGTATAATCAATAAATTTAGGGTTGATTTAAGTTCTTAAGTTTAACCCTACTAATGTGACCCACAGTTTTATCCTTAAAGATATTATTTTTTATTACGAAAACTCAAAATCGTCATCTCTTGAATATGTTGTTAATTTCTTTATTTATATCTTTATTTTATATGCAAAATTTTCACCCACAAGCAAAAGTGGCTTAAATCTCCTTTGTTTTCCTCTTTTTCTTGTTGAATTTAACTCTCGTTTCATCCCTGAGGCTTATAAATAACAAAAAATGCGTTTGTTTATGTGTGTATATATTGATGAATTATTCAAAGATATTTAACCTTGTCATTGTGCTTTTTTTCCTGTGTATATAATCTCATGCTATGTTAAACACAAACCCATGATATTTATGTTTTCTGTTTTGTTTTTTTGTTAAAGATACAACCAAGGTATCTTTCCCTGATATTGTATGTAACTATGTTCTGCAATAAAAAAATTATATGAGCGACAGGTGCACTAACACCTCATAACACCAGTAACTCCACAACCCTACCTAGAACAGTTTTCCCCAGCATTTGCAATGTCTGCACAAAGGAGAATGAATTGCATTGCTAGCCCACCCCAAAACTTACACACAATAATAATGATAAATGCTGACCAATACTTAATTATATTACTTTTTTACTGAAAATGATTTATTTCAGTAAAACAAGCTAAATGTAATGTTTTGTCATTTTGTCATACCGCTGATGTGAATACATCTCAAATTTCATTCAAACAATGAATTAATGCATAAATTAAATAATTATATTTTATTGACTGACAACAATAGGAAACATGAATAAATGAGTAAAATAATTAATAAAAGTAACCATCACAATAAATAAATGAATATACAAGTCAACAACACATGAAAAAAAAGCTTTATTCAACTATCATTAAAAACTGTCACAATTAAAAATATTTTATAATGTAATTGCCCAGTTAATCTCCAAATTAATGTAGAAACAACATACAGTATATTTAAAATATTTATTTAATAGCATCTTTGATTTTTTAATTTTTTAAATGTAAACATTATTTATAGTCATTCAACATAATTACAGTATAATTGAAAGCTGAACATTTTATTAGGATTTAAAAATGTAACAAACTTTTAATGTAAGTGAACTTAAAACTATTCTCCCATAAACCCATTATAATAAATGTCATACTTACCTGTGCCCTTCCTACCTGTCTAACAGGTAAGAAATATACAGAAATTGAATAAAGTTATCAAAAAGTCTGCACTGCATAAATTATAAATTAAATATAGATTAATCCTTATTAAAGCTACAAAAGTTTTAAAAAAAGTTCAAAGTTTAAAAGCATTAGCATGAATAAGAGCATGATAAAGTAACACTAGCCAAAGGATGACAGAAAAAAAGGATGCTGCATTAATTGCGTTAAATATTTTGAATGCATTAAACTGAAAAAAAAAAATAATCGCATGCATTAATGTGTTAATTTTGACAGCCCTATTAAAAACGTGATGTACATACTCAAGTTTCCATTATGTGTGAGCTTGAACTGATTTTTTTTCTTTCATAATCATGAAAAATAAATCTTTCATTAGTCTTTGTCTCCCTCTGCTGGTACAACACAAACATATTCAGGCTCTATATTTACTCTAAAAACTCCAACATTTTTGTGTTTATACAGATAAAATGGTTAATCTATGAATGAGAAACTGTAATTTCCTGTGAAATAAAAGGTTTTTCACTGCCACCTCATCAGTTCTGTCAGAGGATCGTTGAAATCTAAATGAAGTCTTAATTTATAACAGTGAAGTCACTGTATCTTCAGTCTCTGTTGATTCTGTTGACTGCGAGTCTCTGTAGTGGATCCTTATTCACCATCAGATGATCATCAGAAGATCAGACTGTCATCTAAAACTAGTCCTAAAATAAAACACACAAACAGTCACATATGCAGTATTTTCATAAGAAAACTTAGCAAGAATATAATCATCATGGAGCTGACCGTGCCATGGGAGGACCGCTTGGGAGAAGCCCACGAAAGAAAGATGACCAAATATGAACAGTTGGTCACAGACTGCCGAGCACAGGGCTGGAAGGCGAGATGCATGCCTATCGAGGTTGGCTGCAGAGGATTTGTGGGGCGCTCCCTCCACAAAGCCTTTACTGCGCTGGGCATTGCAGGAACAACAAGGAGCAGGGCCATCAAGAACACCACCGATGCAGCCGAGAAAGCCTCGAGATGGCTCTGGATCCGTAGAGGAGCACCATGGGGGCAAGCGAGTGCTACCTGAACACAAGTCGCGGTCTGATCAGCCGTGGCTGGGTCGCCTGGGCGAGGGTGTCTGATGTTGAAAGACCCGAAACACCCGAGGACCCCAGGTTACATCACTGATGATGTGTTCAGGTGCATCTGAAGATGTGTTTCAAGAACTACCTGTTCTGGCAAGGCCAGTGACTCCCAGGAATAGACTGGTTGACAACCAGGAAGAGGCTGGTGACTACTGGAGAGACAGTTGGCAGCTTGGGAAGACAGCACTTGGGGTGGGAAGGGTTGGCAGCCCAAACCACATTCTCCGAGAGGAGGAACCCTTTTTGAAGCTACAGATCGACGCATGGATGTATACCCCCAGGGGAACCCGAGAGGGGGGGAGAATGAGAACCCCAATCTGACAGACCCAAGGTTACCGACTAATGGCAAGGGAGAATCGACAACGACCGCAGTATGCAGGTGCGGAAAAACCTGCAAAAACAGCCGTGGCCTGAAGATCCACCAAGCCAGGATGAAGTGTTTGGAGAACGAACATGTGTCACAGCGCACAGATGCTACATCTGATGAGACGCAGGAGGAGCCGAGCCAGGAAGCACCCCATAGTGCTCAGAGCCTCCGTGTGCCACTAACCGTCCCTCAAAGTCTTCTTCCCAAGGCGCGAATCAAGTGGCCACAGGCCTGTAAGACGGCAGTCTGGAGGCAGTTCGACGAGGACGTCGACAAGGTGCTCGAAGCAACAGAGAAGGGTGATGTGGATCGAAGGCTGCAGGCAATGACGACCATCATCTCCAGCCTAGCTCAGGAGAGGTTCGGTGCCGAGGAGAAGCGATCAACTCCAACCACCTACTCCATGAACCACAGGGCAGCGAAGATCCACAAAATCCGGCAGGAGTTGAAGTCCCTCAAGAAGCAGCACAAGGAAGCCAGTGAGGAGCAACGCCCCCCCCTGGAGGAGTTGAGAGCTGTCTTGAGGAAAAGGCTGATGACCCTGCGCAGAGCAGAATGGCACCGAAGGCGTCGAAAGGAGAGATCCAGAAAGAGAGCTTCGTTCATTGCCAACCCGTTTGGCTTCACTAAACAGCTCCTGGGACAGAAGCGTGACGGAAAGTTGCTCTGTTCAAAAGAGGAAATTGACCAGCATTTGCACAGCACCTACAGTGACCCTCTCCGGGAGGAAGAGTTGGGCCAGTGCAACATCCTTGTAGATCCACCTCCCCCCACCAAGGAGTTTGACAGCAGGGAGCCACTGTTGAAAGAAGTCCAGGAGGTTGTGCGTAAGGCACGATCTAGCTCTGCCCCTGGACCAAGTGGAATCCCATACAAGGTCTACAAGAACTGCCCCTTGCTACTCAGGCGACTCTGGAAGATTATTCGAGTCATTTGGAGAAGAGGAAAGGTGGCACAGCAGTGGAGATTTGCTGAGGGAGTCTGGATCCCCAAGGAGAAAGATTCCAAGAAGATCGATCAGTTCAGAATAATCTCATTGCTGAGCGTGGAAGGCAAGATCTTCTTCAGTATAGTAGCAAGGCGTCTGACCAACTTCCTCTTAACTAACAACTACATAGATACATCTGTGCAAAAGGGAGGAATTGCTGGAGTCCCAGGTTGCTTAGAACACACGGGAGTGGTGACTCAGCTCATCCGGGAAGCTCGTGAACACAAGGGAGACCTCACAGTACTGTGGTTAGACCTAGCCAACGCATATGGCTCTATCCCCCATAAGCTGGTCCAGACCACCATGACCAAGCACCATGTGCCACATCACATTGCAGATCTGATCTTGGATTATTACAACCATTTCAGGATGCGAGTCTCTGCAGGAGGTGTGACATCAGATTGGCACAAACTGGAGGTGGGAATAATCACAGGCTGCACCATCTCTGTGATCCTATTTGCGGTGGCTATGAATATGATTGTCAAATCGGCAGAGCCTGAGTGTCGGGGGCCCCAAAGCAGAGGAGGGGTCCGCCAACCGCCAATTAGAGCATTTATGGATGACCTGACAGTCACCACAGAGTCAGTGCCAGGAGGCAGGTGGATACTCCAAGGGCTGGAAAAGCTCATGCGGTGGGCTCGGATGGAGTTCAAACCAGCCAAATCCCGTTCGCTAGTGCTGAAGAAGGGCAAGGTAACGGACAGTTTCCATTTCAGCATCAAAGGGGCAAAGATACCATCACTGTCAGAACAGCCGGTGAAAAGCTTGGGCAAGGTTTTTGACAGCAGCCTCAGAGACTCCGCATCAGTCCAGTCAACCTGCCAGGAGCTGGACAGCTGGTTACGAGCAACAGACCGTTCTGGCCTCCCCGGCAAGTTTAAAGCGTGGATTTATCAACATGGTATCCTGCCAAGAATACTCTGGCCGCTACTTGTGTATGAGGTTCCCATTTCCACGGTGGAGACCTTGGAAAGGAAGGTCAGCAGCTGTCTCAGGAGATGGTTAGGGTTGCCCAGGAGTCTCAGCAACATCGCCCTCTATGGAAACACCACAATGCTCCGGTTGCCTCTGAAATCCCTGGAAGAGGAGTTTAAAGTGACTCGGGCACGTGAGGTGCTGATGTATAGAGACTCCAACGACCCAAAGGTGGCCCAGGCAGGAGTGCTGGTGAAGACAGGGAGGAAGTGGAGCGCCCAAGCCGCTGTGTTGGATGCACAGGCTCGACTGCGGCATAAAGAGCTTGTAGGAGTGGTGGCCCGAGGCAGAGCAGGCTTGGGGATGTTCCCAACACCTCCTCGACATAAAGAGGTGAAGGGGAAGGAGAAACGCAGCCGAATACAGGAAGAGGTCAGAGCTGCTGTGGAGGAAGGAAGGACAAGCAGAGCAGCTGGAATGGGGCAACAGGGGGCCTGGACCAGGTGGGAGCATGCCATGGACCGCAAGGTCACCTGGACGGAGCTCTGGCAAAGCGAGCCGCACCGCATAACCTTCCTGATTCGGGCAGTGTACGACGTCCTGCCTAGCCCAGCAAACCTCTGTACGTGGGGAAAAGCAGACACACCAACTTGCCAACTGTGCCCAGCTCGTGGAACGCTGGAGCACATTCTGAGCTCCTGCCCAACAGCGCTCGGCCAGGGTCGTTACACTTGGCGTCACAACCAGGTGCTGAAATCTATTGCAGACACCATCAGCAAAGAGATCAGCAAAGGCGGCCGAGGGAGCAACACCACTCGCTCAATTGCATTTGTTAGGGCAGGAGAACAGCCACAAGCAGGGAGGAAGGCACCAGCAGGGATCCTGGCATCAGCCAAGGATTGGAAACTCTCTGTGGATTTGGAGAAGCAGCTGAAATTTCCCCAGCACATTGTCAGCACAACTATGAGGCCAGACATCATTCTAGTCTCAGAGAGCACCAAGAATATAATCATCATGGAGCTGACCGTGCCATGGGAGGACCGCTTGGGAGAAGCCCACGAAAGAAAGATGACCAAATATGAACAGTTGGTCACAGACTGCCGAGCACAGGGCTGGAAGGCGAGATGCATGCCTATCGAGGTTGGCTGCAGAGGATTTGTGGGGCGCTCCCTCCACAAAGCCTTTACTGCGCTGGGCATTGCAGGAACAACAAGGAGCAGGGCCATCAAGAACACCACCGATGCAGCCGAGAAAGCCTCGAGATGGCTCTGGATCCGTAGAGGAGCACCATGGGGGCAAGCGAGTGCTACCTGAACACAAGTCGCGGTCTGATCAGCCGTGGCTGGGTCGCCTGGGCGAGGGTGTCTGATGTTGAAAGACCCGAAACACCCGAGGACCCCAGGTTACATCACTGATGATGTGTTCAGGTGCATCTGAAGATGTGTTTCAAGAAAGAAGCACTAACTAGATATACTACATTAATTCATTCTCAAACATGATATTATAGCTTCTATCTTATGTCACTTTACAAAATCAAAAGGAAATTAAAGGTCAATTTCACACAACAGACAGCTGATTCAGAACCAGCAGAAATTATCATTACACTCCAATTCAAATTTAATATCAGTTAAGGAAATTGTACTAGGTTCATAAACAACCCAAATCTCAGATTATAACACACATACAGACAGTTAAAGGGTAAAGGCTGAAAATAACATTGATTTCATTTTTACAAACAGTCACAACACTATGAGCAGAATTAAACTGAGTTTAAAGTTCAGAGACATACAGAAACCAAAGCTGGATTTAAGACTCATCTGATGATCTCAGGAAAAACATTCACACACATGTGGTGTTACTGAACCTGATACAATTTCCTTTTATTTCCAGTGAGTAAAACAGCCATGTGAACTTTAAATGAAAACATGATGGAAATTGTTATTATTGTTACCATAGTTCCTCCAGTTTATAATGTGGATCGTCCTTCAGATCAGAGAGCAGCTTTACTCCTGAGTCTCCTAGTTTATTCCCAGATAGATTCAGTTTTCTCAGGTGTGAGGGGTTTGATCTCAGAGCTGAAGCCAGAGCAGCACAACCTTCATCTGTGATACCACAATAACTCAACCTGTAGAGAACAATGATTCACTCTTCACTCTCTCAGATCAGACACACAGATTAGATCAACAAGGACTTTCTAATGATCACATTCAAACTAACAGTGATGTTTATTATAATAATAAAGATGATTTTGACTTGATTTTTTTTTTCTTCAGATTTCTATAGATATGGCAATATATTGTTATTGTGAATTCTTTTGGCCACGATAATCATGTAGTGATAAATCTGATATTGTGACAGCCCTGGTTCAGGCGAACCACAGACCACTTCCCCCTTTTGTGTTGCAGCTACACATTTTGAGGCAATGCTCACACTTTTGCAAGGAGGGTCTGTTTGCACAAGCATTGCAAGGTAAGTTGATTTACACCAAACATTTGTGATTTATAAAACAAAAACTCTTCACTGTAACCCTTTCTACTTTATTCTAGGGGATAATAATATATTAAGTTCTAAATGTTCCTTTTCAGGTAGACTCCTCACCCCTGCCTTCTATCGCTGGCAGGATCTGACGGTTCAAGCAGGAATGGGGCTTACACCAAAGGAAATTTTGTATGCACATGTATCTTTATATTAATCCTTATTCACTCAGAGTCTTAATGGTAGAGATGATCTTACCAAAGTTCTTCCAGTTTACAGTGAGGATTTGCCAGTACAGCAGAGAGCAGATTTACTCCTGATTCTCCTATATTATTATATGACAGCTTTAGTTCTCTCAGGTGTGAGGGGTTTGATCTCAGAGCTGAAGCCAGAGCAGCACAACCTTCATCTGTGACGCCACAGTCCAACAACCTGTAGAGAACAATGACACACTCATACAACATACAAATCTATGTACCTTCAGGACACTGACAATAAAGATGGATAGTGAGATAGAAGATAAAAATTCTTGTAGCTCTCCTCAGAAAAATGCTTGTTACACACAAACAATTTCATTGTGTCGGTAATTGATGGCCAACTATCCGCCCGCAGTCAGAGTCTATCCCTGACAGCATCGCGGGGAAAGCCATGCAACACCCTCAAACTCTTACACTATGGACATAAACACTTGCAACCCATGAACGCCTCTCTGAACTACTACGTGATCTTACAGTTTGAAGGATCTGTCATAGGAAAGCCCCACATGCTGTCATGAATAATTAGGACCAACGTCTTCTCATAGACTAAGAATGATTATGACACTGATGTGTCATCAATGTACTATAGTGTTTCGCCATGTCATAATCTGTGACACTGACACAATGTAAACCTGGAAAAAATCTCAACATTATTCAGTTTTCTCTTAAAATTTGTGAATTTGAGTTCACACTTACAAATAATCAGATAAAGTAGTATGCGTATTTGGCGTGCTGTCCGAGGAGAAGGCTCCGAGCTCGGTATTTTGGCCCGAACCCAGAGTACTCCCCCCATGTTTCTGGTAAGGAAAGTAACCAGACAAGTGTGAGGAGACGGGGTGGTGGAGGGATGTTGAAACTGTTGAGGAACATAGGTGAGTCGACTGGCTATGTATGTATATATATATATATAGGCCTCCACTTATGATGATTGGGTAGATATATTGATTATTGATTGTTGACAGCTGGTTGAAATGACGTGATGATTGGATGGATAATTTGAACGTGTTCCTCCCGAACTTTGTTAATAAAACATCATTAAAATTAATGGACTATGTTAATCATGACTGTGCTGAGATTGAGTGAGTTAAAAGTAAGGTGTTGATGTCAATATGTTTTTCAATGGGACTATCAGTACTGCAGTAACACCTTAATAAGGAGCAGCTCATGTGTTCATACATTTACAGATCAATGACATGAACTCACAGCAGCAGGACAAAGAAAGTAAACGCTTCAAACTGAAAATTATTAATTCTCTTACATCATATGAACAGACGTGATATTAAATTGATGAATGGTAACTTGATCATGTTGTTTCAATAGTTTCCTTGAACGGGAACATTGCGCTACATTGAGAACTGACGCTGTGATGAAGGACGTGTGAAATCAGCCCAATGGCGGGTGACGTCTTGACCAGGAAACTACAAAGCATGCCCAAACCAAGCAACGCTAGCTTCTGTGTCTTCAGTAAGCGCTATCTGTGAACTTGTTTTGTCTTATTTGGTGTTGTCTGTCTATATACAAGCATATATATCATTATAGGAAGCTTATATCCCTGGTTGTCAAATCCGGGGAGCAGACATCCTGTCGAGGCAGGGGCTGAGGCCCGGGGTATGGAGGCGCCACCCCAAGACCTGTTTGCGTCTCTGCAAGCTCCGTACAGCTTTCTGTTTTGAATCTCTATTTACTATCATTCCTTGTTGTTTATATTGCTAAATATAACTTACTCATCACCACATATCAGATATTGTCTAATATTGCCTATCACATTAATCTGCATAATAAGCATTTCGATAGCCTGTTAACCTGCCATCTGTGCATCCGTGCTTGCCGTCTTTTCCACTCTACTTTTACGAGTCCATCAAACGACTGTGGTGAGATGGATCAGTCAACAAACACGGTGAGTCATGTCATCTTCTCCTGTTATTGTCACTTGCACTGCCTGCCACATGTACAGTATAGCCTTCTCTGTTGGCGACGAGTGTTTCACATGTCATAAATGCAGGGAATTAGTCAGACGGACAGAGATGATTTCAGAATTAGAGACAAATAATATCCTATCATAACTTTAATTGAGGATAGTAAGAATGCAAGGGCTTTAGATACTGCTTTGGATGCAACTAGCTTAGTGAACTCTGTACATTGTTCGGTTCCGGCTGTATAGCCCGTGCAGCAGGGCAACTGGTTAACCGTGAGACGGCATAGTCGCGGGGCAAAACAAAAACCTTTGTTGCTTCAAAGAAAGAAAATGCCTTGTTGAATTCACCTTACAATAAAACGAGGTTGATCGTAAAATAAAGAGCTCTGTGTCTGCTGCTCACTCCAATTCGTTTCGTCAACAGTTCATGTTTAGATAATGCCAGATTGTTGACAATCACACTGCTTAAAACATTCTAAAACTCTACAAAACCAGTTGAAACAACTGGATTGAACACTTCAATTGAAGTTTTGTGTGAAAAACCTTTAAATACAATCAATAAAACTACAATATTTAGGCTATAATTTAATAAGATATAAGGCCTACATTTGGACACATCGAGAGATTTATCTTTAAAATAATTTTGCCTTTGCCTGCTCATCAGACTATCCGACTATCGACACTCTCCATTTAATAGAGGGACGATTAACACTTTATTGTCATGGCTGCACCCCCACTTAACTGCTCCTCCAACCCCCCCACAGGCAATCTGAGTTTGAGACTGACTTAAAACAAAGAGAAGTCGCTATTCACACTTAAATCGCTATTCTAGACATTAGCATTAGGCTATTAAAGTGTTGATAATGAAGGAATTCAATAATATAGGCAACATGTAGTGATATTTCTGTCATAAAAGTGTATTAACTTCAATAATTGGAGAATTAAAACGCTACTTTGGTTTGGGCCAGCTTTTTCCAAGCAAAACTAAATACAATCTTCAAACGCATGTTCATTTGTTGTCATTAACAAAATGTTCAACTCAATTTTAAATTCCACATGGATCTTTGGATCCTTGTCCTTTCCTCATTGGGAAGCGCTCTTACACATGATAGCTAAACATGTTTGAGTAGATCCTCTGTACCTCTTGGTTTCATATGGATTACATAGCCTAATCAGATAACATTTATTAAATATTTAGACATTTAAAGGCTTTAGACATAGCGTATTTCTTATTGTACTGAGCTGAGGCAAGTGGCTTTCGGTTCATTTTTGTGACACGCGTTCCCGGAGACAGAGACAACAGACGAACTTTTGTCGTTAGTCCAATATGAATAAAAGTTTACAGTTTTGAAAGATGTAGGCTACTCTACTCTTATCTGTATGACCAAAAAATTACGGAGTATATTAGCCTAAGTTCTTTTAGAATGAACGCCCCGCCGCGTTTGTCCAACACTAATTCAACATGCCAGAATAAAACCCGACTTCAGACCAATGCATAGCGCCACTCGGCGTGGTGTGCCAAAACAATTATAAACTTCAAAATTTAATTCAAAACAATCTCAAAACACTTTGTGACCTTTTGAAAAGCCGTGCATGCATTAAGGCCACTGGAACCACAAAAGTAACTGAAACGCTGGTTCTGATTTTATTGTTTGTCGTTAAAATAATTCCGCAGAAGCTGGGATATTTAGATCAGAAGGAAATTCCCATCCCCCTGGCAAATTATATATATATATATATATATATATATATATATATATATATATATATATACAAAAAAACTGCTTTTGAAATTACGATTGGAATTATTATATACGGATCTAAATTCAGTCATTCTGTTGGATAATATTTGTTCCTTAGTGTAAAATGGAAATGCATGGAAATTTTATTATATATATATATATATATATATATATATATATATATATATATATGGAAGTTTTGACTGGAATTACGGAAATAAATAAACTTTTCCATGATATTCAAATTTTTTGGAAAGGGTCTGTGTATATATATGTATGTATATATATATATATATATACAGTGAGGAAAATAAGTATTTGAACACCCTGCTATTTTGCAAGTTCTCCCACTTGGAAATCATGGAGGGGTCTGAAATTGTCAGCGTAGGTGCATGTCCACTGTGAGAGACATAATCTAAAAAAAAAAAATCCAGAAATCACAATATATGATTTTTTAACTATTTATTTGTATGATACAGCTGCAAATAAGTATTTGAACACCTGTCTATCAGCTAGAATTCTGACCCTCAAAGACCTGTTAGTCTGCCTTTAAAATGTCCACCTCCACTCCATTTATTATCCTAAATTAGATGCACCTGTTTGAGGTCGTTAGCTGCATAAAGACACCTGTCCACCCCATACAATCAGTAAGAATCCAACTACTAACATGGCCAAGACCAAAGAGCTGTCCAAAGACACTAGAGACAAAATTGTACACCTCCACAAGGCTGGAAAGGGCTACGGGGAAATTGCCAAGCAGCTTGGTGAAAAAAGGTCCACTGTTGGAGCAATCATTAGAAAATGGAAGAAGCTAAACATGACTGTCAATCTCCCTCGGACTGGGGCTCCATGCAAGATCTCACCTCGTGGGGTCTCGATGATCCTAAGAAAGGTGAGAAATCAGCCCAGAACTACACGGGAGGAGCTGGTCAATGACCTGAAAAGAGCTGGGACCACCGTTTCCAAGGTTACTGTTGGTAATACACTAAGACGTCATGGTTTGAAATCATGCATGGCACGGAAGGTTCCCCTGCTTAAACCAGCACATGTCAAGGCCCGTCTTAAGTTTGCCAATGACTATTTGGATGATCCAGAGGAGTCATGGGAGAAAGTCATGTGGTCAGATGAGACCAAAATAGAACTTTTTGGTCATAATTCCACTAAACGTGTTTGGAGGAAGAAGAATGATGAGTACCATCCCAAGAACACCATCCCTACTGTGAAGCATGGGGGTGGTAGCATCATGCTTTGGGGGTGTTTTTCTGCACATGGGACAGGGCGACTGCACTGTATTAAGGAGAGGATGACCGGGGTCATGTATTGCGAGATTTTGGGGAACAACCTCCTTCCCTCAGTTAGAGCATTGAAGATGGGTCGAGGCTGGGTCTTCCAACATGACAATGACCCGAAGCACACAGCCAGGATAACCAAGGAGTGGCTCTGTAAGAAGCATATCAAGGTTCTGGCGTGGCCTAGCCAGTCTCCAGACCTAAACCCAATAGAGAATCTTTGGAGGGAGCTCAAACTCCGTGTTTCTCAGCGACAGCCCAGAAACCTGACTGATCTAGAGAAGATCTGTGTGGAGGAGTGGGCCAAAATCCCTCCTGCAGTGTGTGCAAACCTGGTGAAAAACTACAGGAAACGTTTGACCTCTGCAATTGCAAACAAAGGCTACTGTACCAAATATTAACATTGATTTTCTCAGGTGTTCAAATACTTATTTGCAGCTGTATCATACAAATAAATAGTTAAAAAATCATACATTGTGATTTCTGGATTTTATTTTTTTAGATTATGTCTCTCACAGTGGACATGCACCTACGATGACAATTTCAGACCCCTCCATGATTTCTAAGTGGGAGAACTTGCGAACACCCTGCTATTTTGCAAGTCTGGAGACTGGCTAGGCCACGCCAGAACCTTGATATGCTTCTTACAGAGCCACTCCTTGGTTATCCTGGCTGTGTGCTTCGGGTCATTGTAATGTTGGAAGACCCAGCCTCGACCCATCTTCAATGCTCTAACTGAGGGAAGGAGGTTGTTCCCCAAAATCTCGCAATACATGGCCCCGGTCATCCTCTCCTTAATACAGTGCAGTCGCCCTGTCCCATGTGCAGAAGAACACCCCCAAAGCATGATGCTACCACCCCCATGCTTCACAGTAGGGATGGTGTTCTTGGGATGGTACTCATCATTCTTCTTCCTCCAAACACGTTTAGTGGAATTATGACCAAAAGTTCTATTTTGGTCTCATCTGACCACATGACTTTCTCCCATGACTCCTCTGGATCATCCAAATGGTCATTGGCAAACTTAAGACGGGCCTTGACGTGCTGGTTTAAGCAGGGGAACCTTCTGTGCCATGCATGATTTCAAACCATGACGTCTTAGTGTATTACCAACAGTAACCTTGGAAACGGTGGTCCCAGCTCTTTTCAGGTCATTGACCAGCTCCTCCCGTTGTAGTTCTGGGCTGATTTCTCACCTTTCTTAGGATCATTGAGACCCCACGAGGTGAGATCTTGCATGGAGCCCCAGTCCGAGGGAGATTGACAGTCATGTTTAGCTTCTTCCATTTTCTAATGATTGCTCCAACAGTGGAACTTTTTTCACCAAGCTGCTTGGCAATTTCCCCGTAGCCCTTTCCAGCCTTGTGGAGGTGTACAATTTTGTCTCTAGTGTCTTTGGACAGCTCTTTGGTCTTGACCATGTTAGTAGTTGGATTCTTACTGATTGTATGGGGTGGACAGGTGTCTTTATGCAGCTAACGACCTCAAACAGGTGCATCTAATTTAGGATAATAAATGGAGTGGAGGTGGACATTTTAAAGGCAGACTAACAGGTCTTTGAGGGTCAGAATTCTAGCTGATAGACAGGTGTTCAAATACTTATTTGCAGCTGTATCATACAAATAAATAGTTAAAAAATCATACATTGTGATTTCTGGATTTTTTTTTTTAGATTATGTCTCTCACAGTGGACATGCACCTACGATGACAATTTCAGACCCCTCCATGATTTCCAAGTGGGAGAACTTGCAAAATAGCAGGGTGTTCAAATACTTATTTTCCTCACTGTATATATATATATATATATATATATATATATATATATATATATATATATAATATAAGCAAAAACCGATATGGGGGTAACAGAGTTTTAGAACTACAAATCTCCATGCATTAATAATATAAACTGCATTAATAATATAAAAATTACTGTAGTCCGAATTTACTCAGGGCAATGCCCAAAAGTTTGTTCGTCCAGCAGTGTGTGTTCGCTCACGCGAGCGAGAAACGCTCTTCATTCGTCTCATTCCTCAACAGAATAGTAAAAATAATCAGCTTCATTGCACCTAATTTATTTTTGTTTATTATTTTTGTTATTAATTTGTTTTAGTTTTTTTTTATTATCACGCTGCTCCCCTGGGGAATAGGCTTTTGCCCACCTACATCTACAATATGAAACATAGGCTATATTGTTGTCGTCTCTATTTTTAACTTTTGATTTTATTTTTCTGTTCTAAAAAAATTGTTCTATTCTGTTTACCATAGTTGTAGTATTTCATCCTTACTGTTAATTGACATTAACCCCACTTACATTTCAAAATGCGGCACAATATCCCTTTGTGCCACCTGGCAGTCATTTCGCAAATGACTTTGAAATGCGACTGGTTTATTTTTACCGCGGTAGTTTTAATAGGCATTCTGGTTGACTACCTACTGTACCTCTGAAGTTTCCAAACAGCATAGCAGTAATGACTTTATGAGCTTCTTTACTTAAAGATTGATAATATTAGAGAGAAAATTATAACTATGCAACGTCTACTACAGTATCGCATCAGACAGCACATTGTAGTCTCCATGAGGAAAAAATTCATTCATTCATTGCTATAGGAGAGGAAGAATTGTCTAAACTCTTTAAATCATCTAAATCAACAACATACATGTTAGACCCTATACCGACTAAGCTATTGAAAGAGATGCTTCCAGAGGCCATATATCCTCTTCTTAATATCATTAATTGATCTTTGTCATCAGGATATGTACCGGAAACTTTTAAGCTTGCTATTATTAAACCGCTTGATAAAAAACTGCAACTTGATCCTACAGAATTAGACAATTACAGGCTGATCTCGAATCTACCTTTTCTGTCAAATATACTAGAAAAGGCAGAATCCTCACAACTATGCTCCTTTTTAGAAAGAAATGGTATCTGCAAGGATTTCCAGTCAGGATTTAGACCGTACCATAGTAATGAAACAGCTCTCATTAGAGTTACAAATGATTTGCTCTTATCATCTGATCGTGGTTGTATCTCTCTATTAGTGTTACTTGATCTTTATTCATTGTTCATTGTTTTGAACAGACTCGAAAATTATGTTGGCATTAGTGGAATTGCATTGGCATGGTTCAAATCATACTTATCTGACCGTTATCAGTTTGTAGTAGTAAACAAAGAGATGTCATAACAAATCACAAGTTCAGTATGGGGTACCACAAGGCGCAGTACTAGGACCGTTGCTGTTCACTCTGTACATGCTACCCTTGGAAGATATCATTAGGAAGCATGGCATTAGTTTTCACTGTTATGCTGATGATACTCAGCTGTACATTTCTTCACGCCCTGACGAAACTTACCAATTCATACAATTAAAGGAATGCATAACTGATATAAAAAACTGGATTATTAATTTCCTACTACTTAATTCTGAAAAAACTAATTATTGGAGATTCTAATTATTGGACAAAAAAACCTCTGCACGCAATAACCTAGAATACTGTCTAACAATTGATGGATGTTCTGTCAAGTCTTCATCGTCAGCTAGGAACCTGGGTGTGCTCTTTGATTTCAATCTTTCATTTGAAAGCCACGTTTCTAGCATCTGTAAAATCGCATTCTTCCATCTCAAAATTATATCTAAATTACGACATATGCTCTCAATGACAGATGCGGAACAGTTAGTTTATGCGTTCATGACCTCAAGGCTAGATTATTGTAATGCTCTACTGGGTGGTTGCCCTGCACGCTTAATAAACAAACTACAGCTGGTCCAAAACGCATTAAAAAAACGCATCTCTTCAACCTGGCATACACATAGAACACTATACATTCCTTTTATTCAAATCAGTTTTAGGCTGCATAGATTAGGTCAGCCGGAACCGGAAACACTTCCTATAACACCTGATGTACTCGCTACATCATAAAAAGAATGGCATCTACGCTAATGTTAGTCTTTCTGTTTATTCCGAGGTTAACTGTAATCAGCGGACCCGGGCTGTATCCAGATCAGATGGTGAACCCGCGCCTAGAAACAACCACAACAGTCAGCAGAGGTTGTCAACTAGACTCTCCCCTGTGAAGGCCTCATCGACACGACAGCCATCGGCACGGATCCTCAACAAACTCGTCTCCATACCGGTGTGATGACTCTGATCTTCAACCAGATGGAACTGGATAATACTCTGAATTTTCCAATCCAGTCTGACTTCTGACCTGTAATGCTGCCTGAATCATAATCATACACTGTTCGTTAGTTGGCCATAGGAGAACTGGCCCCTCAACTGAGCCTGGTTTCTCCCAAGGTTTTTTTTTTTCCATTCTGTCACCTAATGGAGTTTTGGTTCCTTGCCACTGTCACCTTTCTTCGCCTTTGTCGCCATTGGCTTTTGGCTTGCTTAGTTGGGAACATATAATTTAATATTCAACAATATTATTGATCTGCCTGCATTGACACCATTATATTATAACTGAACTGAGCTGGACGATGACATCACAGTTTTCTCCAGACTGGCTATATATATAAATTAATTGAATTAATAACTTTTTTTTCCTTTTCTTTTTTTTTTACAACAAAATGAATCATCACTGAGCTTACTTAAGTTGGACTGTGACGCTATTTTCTTCTGGAAACAAACTTGTTGCATTATTTTCCTGTTATCTCTGTAAAGCTGATTTGAAACAATCTGTATTGTAAAAAGCGCTATATAAATAAAGGTGACTTGACTTGACTTTGAGCCTATTGATCAAGTTCCTGACTCTAAAAATGTTGTTCCTCATTGCTATCACGTCTCTCAAAAGAGTAGAATTTGCGACCTGTCGGTTGCCCCTTCATTCTTGGAGTTTGCACTTGGTACAGTGAAGGCATTTCTTCACCCTAGGTTGGGTTACATTCCCAAGGTCCCCACTAATGCTGCAGGCCTTCTGTCCTGCCACCATTCAGGATCCGGACAAGGAAAGAAACAATCTGCTCTGTCCTGTTCGGCATTAGATGCTTACATCCACAGAACTGTTTGTCTATTTTGTGTCATCCGGCAAGGGGTCCCCAGCATTGAAGCAGAGGATAAGCAAATGGATAGTTAAGACATACGAGTTGGCAGGGCAAACTTCACCTCAGTCTGGGCCCACTCTACTATTTTATCTGGTGTATCCCTACAAGATGTTTGTGATGTGGCAGGCTGGTCTTCTCCGTACACATTCCTTAGGTTTTACAACCTAGACTTGAACTCTACACCAGTGTCCCAGGTGCTGTCATCTTAGAGCTGCTCTTCTCGATTTCACACAAGACAGGCACCTGTCATAATGGTGGCATGGGTATAAACATTCCCACAGCATAAATTCTCGACACAGCGTGAGTTCCCTTGAAAGGGAATGTCTCAGTTGCGACTGTAACCTTGGTTCCCTGAAAAAGTTATATTTCCTACTACCATACTTTCTGCATGCCTGTCTTCATCCTATCAGAAGCTAGCATTGATTGGTTTGGGCATGCTTTATAGTTTCCTGGTTGTGGCGTCACCCGCCTATGGCGTCCTGTGACGCCATTGGACTGATTCCATATGTGCTTCACAACGCAATCACACAGCGTTCTGACAGTGTCAATTATTTTTCTAGTTTTTTAGTTAACGTTACAGTCAACATTTTGCTTGTAATGAATGTAATAGATTGTTTTCCCTGCAATTTATTCCATTTTGATGTTACTTTATGAATTATTGAAACAGCAAAATTCACAGTGACTCAGTTTCATGTGTGAGTCACATATGATCTTACCACAGTCTTTCCACTTTACAGTGAGGATTCTCCAGTAGAGCAGAGAGTGGCTTCACTCCTGAGTCTCCTAGATTAGACAGATACAGTTTTCTCAGGTGTGAGGGATTTGATCTCAGAGCTGAAGCCAGAGCAGCACAACCTTCACCTGTGACACCACACTTCATCAACCTGTAGAGAACATCAACACACTCTTCACACTCTCTGTAACCCATATGTTTTAAAGATTACTAATAAAGCATCTCTGTATGAAATAATGTACTAATATTCATCTTATCATATTCACACTAACAGTGTTATAGATGAAAACAGGCAAAGAGAAAAGGTGAATTTGAGCAATATAAATGTGGCTTATTTGCCGCAGTCAGCCAATGCTGATTCTTTTGTTTTGTTGTTTATGTTAATTTGTACGATTTAAGTTATATTTAACGTCTTCCTTCCCTGAACTTTGTTACAGTTACGTTTGATCACTTAAAATCACAATATTTTATTTTATTCTATTCTAATGAAATAGCCTTAAGTGCTGAATTACTCATACAGGTCACTTTATTTGACCAAATAAAATTGTGGGGTAGCACAGCTTTTTTACTTGGTGAAAACAATTTCAACTTTGTGTTGAAAGTTATGTTATAACGTTACTCTGTGCATCTGCTTGGTGGCTGGCATGAGACACTTTCACATTGCAGTAAGCTAGATTGATATTAGAATATCATATTAATAAAAGATGGATGACTTGTGTTGCTAAATGGCATACAATTAAGGCGAGACACGGAAGGCAAAAACATCATTTTTTTTTTACTGGTCAATTTTGAGATTTTTGGATATTTGTCTTTAATAACATGTCTTCTTTCAGACTTGAAAAAAAGTCAGAAATAGACATTTAGGTCTTTATTTTATTACACTTTGTCTGTTTGCGTCTGTAGATTTCTCATAAATTCAACAAAAGTTTGCGTTCTTAATCAACATGCTGCTCCGCGATCTCTGCTGGCAGCCTGTCATCACAAGCACCGTTAGGAAGCTCTCTCTCTTGTGTACAATCCTGTCGGATCCAAATATGGTCATTTCCTTTTTATAAGCAACCAATCGTGAAAGTAAAAGGGCTGAATGCGCAATCTCATTGGCTGATGAAAAATCTTTAAAGCCTGTTTTCTCAAAATGACTGTTCTCTCATACTCCAAGTCCGAAATCTCCACTTCAGTAGCACCTATATACACCAAACTTTCCAGTCTTGTACCTAGTTATATTATGAAGACATTTACAGAGGGATTTGTAAATATATTATTCCTAGCCTGATTTATATAACATTTTATTCCAAAAAACATGGCGAAAATCATTTTTTTAAGGCTATTGACAGTATTTTATGATTTACAGGATAACAAAAGTAGATATCCATAAATCCCTCTGTAATTTTTTTCCCATCTAATATGTGAACACATTGAAAAAATAATTTTTAACCTGGCTTTATCCAATACTCAGATTTCGTTTTTTTAAATATATGCAAATTAGTGCATATTTGATTAGATATTGCCTAATTTGCATATTTAAACATTAAATTACAGAAAACTTGTAATACATTTTTTTCTCATCTTAATGTAGGTAATCAACTGTGAAAGTTTCATGGTGATATCTGCTAGTTAAAAATTTTACCCTATTCACCTGTAGTGTCTCGCCTTAATTTTAAAATATATTGTTTGGTAGAGAAAATGCTGTATTGCTGTTACTACAAATATAGCTCTTTCTGATTATGCTATTTTAGCCACTTGGTACAAACATGTTACTTGCTGTAAATCAAGAAAACAAGGTATACAAACAACAAGACTAACCGTGTTGAGCTATATAACAATGATTAGTTTTCTGACGATAAAGGTAACCAAACAGTTGCTCACCTGTCTAATAAAACACATAGGGCTAGATTTACTAACAGCTAGTACCAGTGCAAACCCTCTTTTAGCATTAAAAAACTACTGTCAGGATTTACTAAAGACAAGCAGTGAAAAATCAGAACTGAAAAGGTGTGGACAGGGTTATTTTTGCGGCTGACCTTATTGCATATATATTTGTAAGAGTTTCCCTTTCAGACACAGAATTTTTGGGAGGAGAGTATTTAAATGAATCACACAAGGTGATTTACTAAGGTTTGTACTAGTCAAATTACTGGTATTTGCAACATGATTTACCATAAACCAGATGTTAATTTGCACTGCTCTTGGTAGATTGTGTTAATCACCATGGAAAGATCCCACTGCATCTGTGTTCTTTAATTTTGCAAGTCATCAGTTGATCATGTGTAGAACTTTCCACTCCCATCGGTGCTTGCAATTAGGGCTGTCGCGATAACCGCAAAATTGTAAAACCGCGCTACTGAGAAGCCAACCGCAGAGGAATGCAAGTAACCGTAGCAACCGCGATATTCGCATGTTTTCTTTTTTCAAAAGAAAAGCTTTCCGTGACCAAGGAAAGCAAAATATTTGTCGTGTCATCCTCTTAACGTTTAAGGGGATTTACCATGAATGGCATCAGCGACAGCGCTGGTCAGCATTCCACAGCGCGAGGAAGCTG
The DNA here is from genome assembly GCF_963993115.1 of Abramis brama. NCBI lineage: Eukaryota > Metazoa > Chordata > Actinopteri > Cypriniformes > Leuciscidae > Abramis > Abramis brama. The sequence goes on from NC_139972.1 coordinate 4,533,548, forward strand.
CGGGAATCAAAAAGCAGCGAGTCACGCATTGAATCAATGCCATTTAAGCGTCAGCTTCAGCGTTACCCATGCAACGCATTGCTGGTCAGCTCAGCCTTGAAAAGTGGAGCTTAACAACTTGTTTCATTACTATCTTTTAAAGAATCAGCGTTTTTTCACAGCGACACAATGACACAGGCTGTTACACTGGTTAAAATTCCAGAATTCTCTGGATTTAAACATTTTTGGAAACATTTGCGATAATGCAAATTCTCAAGTCAACAAAATATATAACATTGCTCATGAGATTCCTCTTCAGTTATCAGAAATTAATATTCTTCCTTTTGCTTATCTTTCTACACCTCTTTTTTTATCATCATGTTTTTTGAAAGTTTATTTGTTTGTGTACTATTTTTTGTTCCATTAGTTTAGTTGTGTGTAAATCATCTCAGGTTACTTTACTATAACCCTGTTCCCTGAAAAAGCGGGAACGAGATGCTGTGCTGGAGCGCTTTTGGAATGCATCTTTGTATGACCAGCTGTGAATAATGTGCGTAACACAATGAAATTGACTTCGTACTTGACAGCCTCAGATGGTGACCTCATTGGAGTGCATGCTTGTCAGAGGTGCATCTTCAGGTATCACTTTGTCTGAAGAATGGTCTTAGGACATCCTCAGTGCTGCAAAGAAGTGCAGCATCTCGTTTCCCGCTTTTCAGGGAGAAGCAGAGAGGACATTGCGCTGTCCCTTGAGAGGCGAAGAGGGAGAGAAGAGATTACAGCTCTTGTGACAGCAAATGCACCTGCTCCGGTATGGTAGTGGAGACCACGTCATTGAAATTCAGAGGGTGGTGAAATTAAAATTGAAGTGCCCCCAACTAATCAAGCTAAAGGCGACAGTGGCAAGGAACGAAAGCTCCATCAGCAGAATGGAGAAACAAACCTTGGGAGAAACCAGGCTCAGTCGGCCTGTTCTCCTCTGGACACTTTTTTTTTTATTATTTAAAAAATAAACATTTTTGTAACTGTCTTTAAGACCCAAGAAGAGATAAACGACAATATTTTTCATGCTGCCAAGTTCTCTGAAAGGGGTTCCAATTTCAATACTTCCTGTTGGGGGGGATGTTAAATGTTCTCTGTCCTGAGAGATAGCAAGAAGCAAAACATCACCAGAGGTGGCGGGGGTGTTGGAGTGGTTTCGTGAGGATGCCGGGAAAGAGCTGGTTGATGTATCTTTATGTGCCCTGTCCTGAGGGGGACCACCCCCACAGACCTGGGTGGCCGACAGCCCCTCCCCTTAAGTGTGGCGAGGAAGAAACTTCACAAAATCCACTTAATGTTTCTTCATCTCCCGGAATCTGACGACTACTGTCAAACAGACTGTAAGGTGAGGGGCGCACCCATTGAACGAGCTGTCGCTTAGTAAACTCTGCGTCTCGACGAAGTTCAGAGAAAGCTTCTTCGTCGATCGTACCAGTCGCACTCAAATCCTTCAGCAGATCTGGTATGCCTGTAACACCGCCATGGTGTGCAGCGCACCACCAGCCTGACCTGCTGCTTGAAACACTTTCCCCACCAGGATGGAAGTTGTCCTGCACGGCTTGGTAGGGAGATTTGGTTTCTTTAATGATGATGCAGATGCAGATGCCAGGGAGAGATAGCTCACGAGTGTCTCTGCAACCTGAGGCATCATCGTATAACCGTGTGCTTTCACGCCCACGATGTCTCAAATATGTAGACATCGAGAGCACAAAGACCCGCAATGTATAAGGTTTCCCTTACTCCCTCAAAGAAGAGGAGAGACCGTTGTTGAGGTCCCTCCTCCTTGCCACCCGACAGAAATCTGTCCTCTAATTTAGAGCATTTGAGGAGCTCTTGTTCCTGTGGCCATTCTAGTTGCAATCTGATCAATGCACAAGTCAACATCTCGAGTAGTTCCTCTCACTTTGTCATTGTGGGAGGAAAGGTCAAAGGCGGCAAACTCACATTCCACTCCAACCGAAACGAGAGATTCAGCGTCCTCCGCCCGAGCCGATGAAGTGCAGGGGCACGCTTCAGAGCCAGGCAAAAGGACATTGTGATCTGGAGAGGACATTGTGATCTGGAGAGAGAGTGAGCGATAGGGACTCACCCGTTTCTTGCTTCTCAGCCAGATCACGCGAGCCCCATGATCTCAAAGTGGGTGCTAATCCTTGGAAATAAGCAAAGCGAGCCGAAGCACTTTAACTTTAACGTTTCACAATGCCCGCACTCACCATGCTCAAACACAAGAGCTGCATGCTCTTCCCCCAAACACACAAAGACTGGTGTGAATTCAGGCATGAGCTGTGAACACAGAGACACAAACCGCTTACCTTGCACATCGCTCATTATTCTTTTCTCTTTCCATTTCTTCTTCAAAGAATGAGAGGAGAAAGAAAGAGTTTTCTGTGCACTACATAGCGAGACTAACTCCCAGCAGGGAGACAGAAAGAGAGCTTGTCACACACACACAAACAGTATGGTTCTGAAGACAAAGAAACCTTAGGATGCACCTACGGCACATCTAATTATAGCCTCTGACGAGCATGCATTCCAATGACGTCACCGTCTGAGGCTGTCAAGTTCAATGTCAATATCATTGACGTGTTACACATGTTATTCATAGCTGGTCATACAAAGATGTATTTCCAAAGCACTTTAGCGCAGCATTGAGTGTAGCTTTTGAAAGGGAACATTCTCCAACAAAGGTGTTGTGTGATGCAGTAGCGAGGCCAGGAATTTTAAAGTGAGCGGACCTTGGTGAAATAGAGCCGACCTCAATGCCTACTCTCAGATTACATCATTATACAACACATGGGATAAAAATAATGACAATTACGTTTTTTTTTTAAAGTAAAAATCAAGATTAGTTAAATGTGATTTTTTTGTCAGCCAACAGATTGATGAAAACAACAAAATCCATTTATAAATAAAATAACCAATGAACATAATAATAAACAAAGATAAATAATCATAGGCAGAGCATCAATTACAGCATGTTTTGCAAAGTTGAGCAATGTAGCAAATCACAGACATGTCTGTAGATTTCTTGAACACAATGGCCAATCAGATGTGTTTAAGTTAGAATCCACTCATCGGTCAAAGTCAGAGTTTTTGTCCGGTGCTGAGTTCTGCACGCTCGTAAATCCTCTCATTACAACAAAGTGTAGACATTATGTAAAAAACAGATTATTTGTGCAGTGTGGAGAGCTTCATTGATTGTAACAGAACTTTGTGAGATTTTCATCGTGATGAACTAAGATGAATGACAGCTTTCTAGTGATCATAAAGGGCATGCTCTTCACGCACTTTCTAGGCTATATATAATCCATTTAGAATTTAAATAAATCTTTTGTTTTTTATTCTTGACCAGCGGCCACGTACACACTGCAAAGTTTGGGGAGTGACATCCGTTAAATTCATGTATTTGAGCAATTATTACTGTTATTTATGCGTGATTTTGCCCCTTTCCTACAAGTAAATTATTTAGAGTCTCATTTGATTGGGGGGAGCAGCTGTCAATTTGAGTGGGCCAGTGCGACCCTGGCCTTATGTTGCCTTGCCACTGAAGTGATGAGAGAGCTTTAGCAGATTTCAAACACATTAACTGTGATTATGTTGAATTTTGCAATTCATGTAAAATCAATTATTAAATTATTAAAAACACTCTGATTTGGTCTCACTATGAACTATTTAAAAATATGTCTCTCTGAGCACCAGATCATGTGACTATCAGAAAGATGATCTTACCTTAAATTCTCCAGTTTACAGTGAGGATTCTCCAGTGCAGCAAAGAGAGGCTTCACTCCTGAGTCTCCTAGTTTATTGCCAGACAGATCCAGTTCTCTCAGATGTGAGGGGTTTGATCTCACAGCTGAAGCCAGAGCAACACAACCTTCATCTGTGACACCACAATAACTTAACCTATAGAGAACAATTACCAATGACACACTCTTCACTCTCTCTGTAAACCATATATGTTTTAAAGATTAATAAATTATCTTTGAATGCTATAATGTAGCTGATATTCATCTAATCATGTTCACACTAACAGTGTTACAGAATGAGACAGACACCAAGAAAATATGAATTTGATCAATATAAATCTGAATTAAATTAACTCCTCAGTTATCAGAAATTAATATTCTTCATTTTGCTTATCTTTCTGCACCTATATTTTCATCATCATGTTTATTGTTAGTGTTTATTTGTTTGTGTACTATTTTTATTTCATTCGTTTTGTTTTGGTCTAACTACAAACTGTTTAAAAATGTGTCTCTCTGAGCACCAGATCATGTGACTATCAGAGACAGGATCTTACCTCAAATTCTCCAGTTTACAATTGATATTCTTCAGTCCAGCAGAGAGCAGCTTCACTCCTGAGTCTAGTTTATTGTATGACACTTCCAGTTCTCTCAGGTGTGATGGGTTTGATCCCAGAGCTGAAGCCAGAGCAGCACAACATCCATCTGTGACACCACACTTCCACAACCTGTAGAGAACAATGACACACTCTTCACTCTCTCTGTAACCCATATATGTTTTAAAGATTACTGATAAAGCATCTCTGTATGATATAATGTAGGCAAGGCAAGGCAAGGCAAGTTTATTAATATAACACATTTCATACACTATGGTAATTCAAAGTGCTTTACACAGAAAGGAATTAAAATAATCACAAAATAAAAGCAAGGAAAATTAAAAGTTATAAAAGGAATTAAAAGAGCTAAAAATGATACAGTTATAAAAGGAACTAAAAGAGTAAAAACATGATACATAGATATACTTCTCATCTGGCAAAACACTGGTGTATCATATTTTTCACAGCTCCCTGTTTTACTCTGAGATTTTCTGATGGTGATTACACTGTGTCTGTGGTGTTCTTTTGGCGTGCCTATGAAATCTATTGGATGTCTCCAATAGACCTGGTTTTTCCCTAAGATCGGACAGGAGGAGCTCTAGGACTGACTCAGGGAATAACCTCGGGTTCACTTCCCCACAAGTCTGCACCCCAAAGATTTGTTCGGAAGCTCTAGGAATGGAATCGATCCAGTCCGCACCCCACAGAACCTTGAGTTTAATTACATGTCAAACTAAACTAATAAGTAATTTATGTTTGTCTCTTACCCAATTCTCAGTGCCAGTTGAGTTTAGTATAGAATTAAAAGGAGGATGCAAAAATAAAATACAGTGTAATCAGCTGGACATACAGTGGCACAGTACTCATTCAGTAAGTGCACAGCTGTAGCTGATATTCATCTAATCATTTTGTTCTGTCCTGGGAAAGTATAACATGCATATATGTTTTGGGGTGTGCATTTTACCCTGTGTGGGTGTGTTTTTGCCATGTGCTTTCTGTCTCTCTCCCTCACTCTACTTGTCTTGCAGTTAATCAGCCACAGCTGATGCTTGTAAGGAGTGTGCTACAAGGAGTAACCACTATAGCTGTGTCCCAATTCAGAGTGTGCGTCCTTCGAAGGCTGCTAAAAATGTGTCTCTCTGAGCACCAGATCATGGGACTATCAGAGAGATTATCTTACCTCAAATTCTCCAGTTTACAATGAGGATTCTCCAGTACAGCAGAGAGAAGCTTCACTCCTGAGTCTCCTAGTTTATTCTCAGACAGATCCAGTTCTCTCAGGTGTGAGGGGTTTGATCTCAGAGCTGAAGCCAGAGCAGCACAACCTTCATCTGTGATACCACACTTACTCAACCTGTAGAGAACAATGACACACTCTTCACTCTCTCAGATCAAAACATAGAGGGCCGCAAAACATATAGGGCCATATCCCAAAGCCAGTGGTGTGAAGTATTTGAGTAAATATAATTAGTTACCAGACATGTTCACAAGTCCCTAAAGGCTAAGGTCCAGTCAAGTCTCAAGTCTTTGTTATATTTTTAGCAATAGTTCCTTCAGCTAGTTATTGTATTTAACAGTGTTTTGAAATATCAAAACTTATTTCCACTTCAAAAATGTCTAATAAAGCACACAAAGTGTTACTTAACCCTCTGAGCCCGAAGAACGCGTTTGAACAACTTCAAAATACACATTTTTTGGCCATACATATACGTTTTTATACATCTTTATAAACTATAAAGGGTCTTCTTTTATTTGTGTACACTCGCAATAACAACAAATCCTTGTGTTTTTGTAAAATAAAGAAAATAAACAGGGTGCACTTTCAGCTGTCGCTGTCTGAATAATGAACTGAAACTCAGCGAATACTTATCACACAAACATAAAACATACGTCTAAAGAAAGCTTGAAATATCTACTTTGAAATAAAATAATTCACATTTAAAACAAATATTCTACTGCCATGTAATCTGTAAGAAACTAAAGAGATGTACAGTTTCTCCAGGCTCAGCTAATTATCGTTAATGTGGTTACACCCACACGCAGAGCGCGCTATAAGATAATGTGTTGAGGTGATCTATGGGAAATGGTAAACACCCCCAACAATGCTTTAAAAATCATTAAGTTTCATCATAAGTTTCATTCACTTTCCTGCGTGTTTGGAAAATGGCACGCTGCACAGGTGAGGAAGCTCTTCGGCTCATCCTGGATATGACGAAGAGATCGCATTTTCCTCAGAAGAGCGGGACAGAACGTTTGCATTTTGAACAGCGACTTGATCCAGCCGTGGCTAAAATTTCGGATTAGTACGTTTTTATTTATATTCGTTGGAATATTTCCAGACTTCTATTTGGACATATTTTTAAAATGCAAGTTATTCCTGTGATGTAAATTATTACTCCAGACTTCAGTTTCACATGATCCTTCAGAAATCATTTTAATATGCTCATTTAAAATGCAAGTTATTCCTGTGATGTAAATTATTACTCCAGACTTCAGTTTCACATGATCCTTCAGAAATCATTTTAATATGCTCATTTGATGCTCAAGAAACATTTCTTATTATTATGAAAGTTGAAAACAGTTGTGTGCAAGTTTTTTTCAGGTCTCTTTGATGAATAGAAAGTTCAAAAGAACAGCATTTATCTGAAATAGAAATCTATTGTAACATTATTCATTACCGTTCAAAAGTTTGGGCTCAGTAAGAGTTTAGTTTTTTGTTGCTGTTGTTTTTTTGAAAGAAATTAATACTTTTATTCAATGAGGATGCCTGATATTGAAAAGTAACAGTAAAGAAGACATTTATAATGTTAAAAAATCTTTCTATTTCAGATAAATGTTCTTTTGAACTTTCAGTTCATCAAAGAATCCTGTTGTTTTTTTTTTTACACAACTGGTTTCAACATTGATAATCAAAAATGTTTATTGAGCAGCAAATCATATTAGAATGAATTCTGAAGGATCACGTGACACTGAAGACTGGAGTAATGATGCTAAAATAGGAATAAATTGCATTTTAAAATATATTTAAATAGAAAACATTTATTTTAAATTGTAAAAATAAACTGTTTTTGATTTATTTTGGATCAAATAAATGCAACCTTGGTGAGTAGAAGAGACTTCTTTTTTTTAAAAAAAAAAACTTCTAAAACTTTTGAACGGTAGTGGAGGTTTAAAGTTTTTAAGTAAAAGTCTTTGTGTAAAGAAATTGTATAGTCAGATTACTACTTTAAACTTAAACTTGATTTTGTGAATAAGCCAAAACAATACATTCAATCATTAAGTCTCCTCACATTCATTCTCTTTAGTTCCCTCTGTCACATTCCTCATTGATATTCCCAGGGGAGGGTCTTTGTCTCTTCAAGTGTGATTCACAGTATTATTCATGATGGTTCACACCCTCCTTGCATACAGTCATTCTGACAATTAAGTGTCTTACAAAAGTTAAATGACTATTGTTTTGAATGAAGGAGTGATCAGGATGGTTTTCACATTGTTTTGAAGAAAAAAACTCTAGGCAACAAGATCCAGTTTTAAAAAGCCTTGTAAACAAATGTTTACTATGTGTTACATGGCCTTATTTCAGTGACTTAAAATTTTAGTTTTTTTAAAAAAAAAAACATGCATAAACGTTATTTTCTCAAAACTACAAACTTGTATGTACATGTTGCTCATATATTACTGTTACTGTTTGTACTGAATACAGTGTAATCAGTCTTTAGCCATTAATATGTTTTTAAGCAACTGAAAAAAGCACAAATGTCAGGGCATGTCAACTACTTCAGGGCCCCAAAATACCCTAAGGGAGAGGAGGGTTAAATCATTCATTTAATTTTTATTCGCAAATCAAAAACTATTACTTTTAAACTATATAACATACTATTTTGGGATGTAGGGACGGTCACCACGAGAAAAAAAAACATGCTGTGTATTTTGAGCTATTCGAGTTGCCGTAGTTTGCTGTGGTTCTCAAGCAATGATGAGTAATGTTTCATATGTACTACTGTACACCCAAAGCGTTGTACAATCGTATTAGGGGTCTCTCCTCAACCACCACCAGTGTGCAGCATCCACTTGGATGATGCGACGGCAGCCACAGTACAACGGCGCCAGTGCGCTCACCACACACCAGCTATAGGTAGAGAGGAGAGAGAGTGATCGAGCCAGTTCAGTGGATGGGGGTTATTAGAAGGCTATGATTGGCAAGGGCCAATGGAGGGAATTTGGCCAGGACTCTTTACGAGAAGTGCCATGGGATTTTTAATGACCACAGAGAGTCAGGACCTCGATTTCACATCTCATCGAAGGACGTTAAAAAAACATAATACCCTGACTCAACAAACCGATCTGTGGGAATGAGTCAGACAGACAGACCAAAATGACTTGTTTTTCTTGAGTCTCTGTCTTCAAGTGTAAGTCAAGTCTCGAGCCACTCGTTCATGAGTCCAAGTCAAGTCACAAGTTTCTTTTTTTTGCGACTTAAGTACGACATGAGTTTCCATCTCTGTTAATTACTGTTATCCCGGCATTTCGGTCTAGTTTGGCTTCAGTTCTGTGTCGGGATTCAGACACTCATGCTCCACTTGTTTGTATTCTGTTGTGAGCGCACAGGATGAGTTTTCGCTAGTTCTTGTGCGCTCTGTCTTGTCGTGTGAGTGTGCGGTTTCAAGTTCGCTCGGACCATACGCTCTTCTGTCCGTGCCTGTTGTTGTGATCTGTGTAGCACGCGGTTCGTGTTTTCATTGGCCATGTGTTTCATGTCGTGTTTTGTCTTGTGCTGTGTAGCACGCAGCTTTTGTTTTTCACTGGCTGTGTGCTTTCATGTTGTCATGTTTTGTGTGAACACATGGCTTATAAGTGTTATCATTAGCTGTGTGTTCATGTCTTGTTTTGGTGTGAGCACATAGCTTGTGATTTGTTTTACTGACCATGTGCTTGTGTTTTAGTCATGTTTGTTGTGAGTACATGGCTTGTTATGTATGTTTCCTTGTGCCATGTGCTCTCCTGTCGATTGTCTAACCCCGCCCATCTTGTTACCTGATTATTGGTTCATTTGTGAACAGGTTATCTATTCCTATTTACTACTAGTTATAGCATGAAATAAACATGAATGAATATTAGGATCACTCAATCACCTCAACTCACAGCAGAGAACATATATTTACCTCAGCTAAAACATTAGCTAAAACATAACAGTAATTCATTTTAATAATTTCTCAGTTTGTAAAAATGAACAGAAAAACATTTAAAGTAATGCTCTTACAACAGAAGCCTAGCAGGTCAGATAGCTGGAGGATTTAAAACCTGAAGTGTGACACTCATAGTTTTTGTTAAACCAATCATTTATAATGTTATAAATTATTATGTTATAAATTCGAATGTTTTAACAGTGATGATTGTTATCAGTGTTACTTACTCTGCTGATCTAGTTGCTGTAACCACAGGCAGCAGCTTCTGAAGAACTTCATCTGCTGTGTTTTGTGCTTTCAGGGTGACAAATGCATCACTATTTGAAAATAAAAGAAAATAAGTTAATCATTAATGCTTATAATAGTAATAATTAATATTATAAGTAAATACTACATTAAATACCAGCATACTACATATGCTGTTTGTATCTGCAAAGTTACAACGCTCAAAGTTCAATGCAAAGATATTTTCTTTTACAGAAATCGCTTTTTAAGGTTTACAACAAACGGCTGGTAGGGACTACAAAGAGCTTCTTCCCAGGTTGGTGACATCACAAACCCTAAAATTTACATAAACCCTGCCTCCGGGAACACGCAACAAAGGGGGTGAGGCCATGTTGGGTTGCTTTAGAGAACATTACAGTATTGACGTAGTGTGTTAGTTTACTGTAGCTTTTGTAAGCAAGTGCTTTTGTAAGATGGTTCACCACCCCTTAGGAAAATTATCCATGATTTTGTGATCAATTACTGTTTGTATTACCACAATTTTCCGACAAATATGATTAAATGGTGGATAACATTGTGTCTATCTATCAGAAACAAAAAACAATCAAACATAACACTCTGCAAGCACAAATTTCAAAGAATGGGAGAAAGGAGGCGGGAACCAGCAAACATTTAAAGACTTTTAATAATAAAATAAAACGAATACAAAACGAAAGTAAAGGCAGCAGCCCTTCACGGACAACTGTTGCCACATATAATAAACTTTTTTTTTTGAGTATCTAACTGTGGAAGCTACTAAATTTATTAAGCCAACGCAGATTTGTTTATTCTTCTTCTTGTAAATGTTGCTGTGGCCGGTCTATTAGTCTGCATTTACACTACAACAGTGCACAGATCCATTTTGACATATCATATTTTTGTGTCCCATCCGTTGCTTTGGTTATCTCTGTCAACCATTGCAATTTCAGGAGTGACTCAGAAAACAATAATTTAGTGAATTCTCTCCCATATTCAGACATCACACCTCTCCCAAAATTACCGGGAGTCTCCCGCATTTTGATCTTGGGTGCGTCACTCATCCGCATCACTCCCAGATAACAGAAAATGGGCAAAGAGGAGGGACGTGGGTGGAGCTGAGGAGCCTGGTTGCTGAAACCATGCCCAGCTAGCTCGACGTGATCATGTTAGCTCAGGGTAAGGAGCTAATGCTATATGCTACTGGCAGTACAGTTACAAGTACTGTGCCAAGTGTGCGACAGCACAGGGCCTCGCGCTAAAGTGACAGCTGACTTGATGTAAAGCCAATAATTAAAGTTCATGTTTTTGCCCTTAGAAATACTATAATAGTTAAAAGACATAGCTAAAAGTGAGACTGTGTTTCGTGATGTTGTATTATTCTGTTAGTTAAAAATGTATTATGCAGTAACTTACAATATTGATCTGAGCGCGCACGTGTGTGTGTGTGTGTGACACAGTGATTCATGCGCATACATGTCAGTCAGCGCGGCATCGCTTGTCAAGTTCGTAGAGAGCTTTATTCAGTCCATTTTGAATTCTGATTTTGGTCGCCTCTCAAATGGGTCGCACCACAGATATTACCTCAGAACTTCAAGTAAATGCACTAGAAATCCACGCTCATTCAAGGATGTGCATCTATTGCATGGACACCTGCAGGATTTCATCTGACGGTACTTTTTATTTAACACTAATAAAAAGTTAAATAAGCATATATAGTCTATCTGTTCCGTGAGAACAACGGTACCGCAGAACGAGTGTAGCCTCTATATCTATAGATGTTTTTAAATCTGAAAACTCCAAAAAGCAACGAAATTGTCAGACATTAATGACTGCATGTTCACAGAGGAAAACAACTGAAAAACAACTGGTTGTTCTCTCGATATTTGACAACGACGGAATCCAACGGCGTGGGTAGAGGAAATAATCCCCCCAAAAAAGCACAAACTCAGCAGAGATGCCAAGTTCAGTGGCTGGAATTAGCTGAGGTGACGTGACACATAACAGACAGCAGACAAATGGCTAGCAGTGACAGCAGCCGCAATCCACCTGTCACTCAGGTAGCCACGCCCTTAATATTGCAGAACTTTAAGGCTTAATATAATTTAAACGGATGAGCTATACAAAAATTCACCCCCCTCACAGTTGCCATGAAGGGCAAAATTAGCTATATAGAAGGCTGTAAAGGCTGAAGGCTGCAATATTTTTCCAGGCTGTAAACATTTTTTTCTGCTGTAAAGTTGGGCATTTTAACATAGGGGATATATGGAATTGACTCCCTTTTAGAGCCTGTCCAACTGTGGCCAGTCGATGAACTGCAGTTTAATTAATTTCCGTGTTGGCTTCACAAAAGACCCTTGCATTAGCTTTACTACTAGATATATGTATGGAGATGAGAAATAAAAAGCCGCCCTGTACAGCTATGATCAGCTGTTTGGCCAAGCTTTCGATGTTGTTACGGAAAGGCTGAAGCTGATCGGTTGTTTTTTGTCGCATGACCTGTTGAGATGAGAAGTTCAGATGTATACATCTCGCCGGGGCATAGCCTACATTTGAAATAAAGATTTTGCACGCGCAAAAAATGTGATATTTGAACGGCCCCTAAAGTGGTATCGGGTGCGGTTGTATCTGGGTAGTTTTACGAGCACAGTATCGGACCAACACCCAAATACTGGTATCAGTGTCGGTGCATCCCTATTTATGTCATTAATATCAGTCAGTCAGAAAAGCAGTTCTAGGCTTATTCTTGGCTGGATAATTCTTAGCAGGTTTAAAAAGCCCTTTTAAAATTAAATATGAACACAGTTTTGGATTAAATAAAAGTACAGTCAAGTCAAATAAAACACGATATAGGCTACACTTTAATATATGTAAGTTTAATCAAAATTAAGCTTTGGTACCGAAATTGGTACAGTGAACCGTGGATTTTCACTGGTATTGGTACCAAATACTGAAATTTTGGTACCGTGACAACACTAATATATACAGTATATATAATTGCATTATTATCAAAAGTGCTAATGTAATAGGCCTAATGGCCATTTCACGCATTCTTTACCAACCTACACTTCACCTAAAAGGCCTGTAGGTGGCACATCTAATTCATTTAACCAACTATGACAACTTCATCAGACAGCAAGTCAATACAAATTGCATGATTTTGATGAGCTCTTTGTGATGTGTCTTCACATTAGATCTTCTATGCGACACATTTCGGTTGCAAATGAGACAAAGTAGAGATCCAGATCGCTCAGCAAATTCGTACTGCAAAGGAAAATAGTCTGCTTGTTGATACACACTGAAAACTGTCAGTGGCTGTCGTTTTCAACTGATTCACACCATGAGAACTGATAAAACCTTAAACTTCAAAAAATAGAACAGTGAAACTCATTTAAAAACAGATTTAGTCACACAAACAGCACAACTGGCTTGTGAAGAAACAGACTGGCTGTTTAACAATTTCATGCAAACAGAATATCGCTGTGGAGATCAGTGCTTTTTCCGCAGTGTAGAGTGCGTGTGTGCAGGGTCTTAATTAATCAAGAGAGGCAGATATCGTTATCGCGATTAAAATACAATTAATCGTGCAGCCCTAATAATAATAATAATAATAACAACCTTTATTTTCTATAGCGCCTTTAACTGTACATCTCAAAGCGCTTTACAGAAACAAATAAAACAAGAAAAATACACCATATAAAATAATCCACAATATAAAATGAAAGCAACAAAATACACGATATAAAATAAAGCACAATGAAAAATGTATAAAAATATTCAATTAAAATCTACCCTAAAAAAAGTAGATCCGAGTCACCACAGTTGTTTGATGGACTTGTAAAGACGCTAAGCACGGATGGCAGGCAATATTAGCCTCAATGTGACAGACAATATTACATAATATCAGACATGTTGTGATGATTAAGTTATATTAAGCAATATAAACGGCAGGAAAGATAAAAAAAATAGAGATTAAAAGCAATGCGGAGCTAGGGCTGGGACGGTATGGATTTTTTCTTATCGCGGTTGAAAAGCAAGAAATTCCTGCGGTATTGCGGTAAAGCGCTTTAAACCTCAACCCCCCCTAATCCCCCAGTTTTTTTTTCTGCGACATCGCATCTGGAACAACAAACAAAGTGTGGCAATGATAATCGCAGATACTGTTTATGTGCTTTATTTAATGTTAAAAGCATGCAATGTGACTTTGAATATCGTTTAGTGCTCAAGCTTTGTAGCTGTAAAAGCAACAAAGGATAATTCACCACAGATCTTGAAATTAAACAAATGGAAACAAGAACGTTCAAACTGTTGACATACAAGTGTATTCTTTGACAAAGATTGTTTTAGTAACTCAGTAGCCTATGTATTTTTAATAATGTTTAAATGGTGTAATATTTGTGAATTTGATTATGTAGCCTACTTATCCATTTTCTTGCAAGTGCCGTCAAGATTACTCCCTGGTGCTGTGCACTTGCCGCGACTCCGCGAGGGTTGACAAACGCGGTCTTCACGTGAGAGAATTGTGTTAAATATATTTAAGCATGTGCAATTAAAAGCTTAGGTCCTGCTTTTGGGGCTTCAAATTATAGGCTATAAGACATTTTGCAATATAATTGGGAGTCTGCACAGGGTGTTTATTTTGAAATTGACTTTTTTTTGTACTTTTATTTTGTATTTACAGTGCGGCTTGTATGCGGCGTCTGTCGAAAATAGACTAGGCGCCTATCTTGGCTGCGTCGTGGCTGGTGTAAACACAAGCATTGACGGTACAGATCCACTTGTCCGTGCGACACTTTATTCCTATGGGTGACGTCAAGCGACTTTGACGCGCCTGCAAAGCATTCCGGGAAGGCGGCGCTTCATTTGGAAAAATGCTGCGCGTCAAAAAGCTGGCCGATGCCCATCTTTATGCAAATGAATTCCGTTGAACGCGACGCGACTATAGAGTAGAGCATATGGAGACGGGGGGAAGTCTCTTGCAGGTTCTCTGTTCTAATACGCAACATTTCCCGCTTGGTCAAAACCACGCCCATAGAGGTAAACACCCATCAATGTACAAATGTGGGGAGGCGTTGCGTCGCAAAAGTGGATCTGTACCGTAACTAGAGTGGGCATGATCAGCTCCGGTAGCCACGTCGCAGCCGTAACACGCCACAGAGTGTAAATAAGGGGTTATAGTCAATAGCCTACGAATGGAATGTTATTATGTGTCATGGAACATTGTGCTCCCCAACTTGTGAAAGGTTGGATTTGCTCCATCTTTTGATGATAAGTTTTGTATAGAAAACCTTGAATCCATGTAAGACACAATCTATGTCATTAGAATCAATGAATCCATGTCATTAGACACAACCTGAACATATGTGAAGGCCAGTGTTTATTTTTATTTTATTTTTTTTGCAGTGATGACGGTGACAAGCTCAGACCCGCGGTAGGCGTCACGTGACCGCGGTATTGCGGTAATGCGGTAATCGTCCCAGCCCTATGCGGAGCAACAAACGCAATCCACTCAGGCATACAGGAAACCGCTGTGCAACAGTGAAAACGGGCCATCCGGAAACCATAATAACTAGGTACTAACCCTGAACCTACTCCTAAACCTAACCTTTACCCATGTAGTTACATTAAATTAACCAGTACTTTCTTAGGTAAGTACACTGTAAGTACACATAAGTGAACATACTGTAAAATTAAGTGCAACCAAAAATCTTTATATTAGCCGACTCGTTTTCCATAAATTCTTTTTCGTGAATTGGAATGTGTGCAAAGGATTGTGGGTGATTGAAGGACATGAAGGATACACTTGATGCATCCTTAAATATGAGCTGAATTGAAGACGCGAAACAAAGGATGCCCTCTAAGGATCTTTGAAACTGAGACGGCCTTCAGAGGCGCTTGATGACGTGGCAGCCGAGATATGCAGCATTACTAGGACACAGCCTCCGTTTGAGAAACACACAAAAATTATGTACAATATCGCAGAAATCAATCTGTGCCCCGTGATTTAAACACCTCTGATCTCTTTGTTTCTCTTTGTTCATTATGTTTTAGACTGTAATGATTGTACGTTACTTACTCATCATGTTCTGATCCAATTAAGTTCCTCAGGTTAAACTGATGCAGTGTCTCCTCTGAGGACAACAACACAAAAACTAAAGCTGACCACTGAGACGAGGAGAGTTTCACATTGCGTAATCCTCCACGGCTCATATGAGGTTCAGCTTCGTTCACTAGAGAAAGGTCACCCAGTTCATTCAGACAGTGAAACAGATTGATGTATTTATCTGGAGAGGGAATCTCACTGATCTTTTCTTTAATATAGTCAACTGTTTTCTCATTGTTGTGAGAGCTGTTTGCTGTCTGTGTCTTTAGTTTTTGTAAGAGACTCTGATTAGACTTCACTGACAGACCCAGAAGGAAACGAAGGAAAAGGTCCAGATGCCCATTTTTACTGTCTAAAGCCTCATCCACAGCTCTCTGATGGAGATCAGATAGTGAAACTTTGTCTCCACAAGTTGGTTTGGTAATCTGGTCAAACACATTGATGTTATTATTGATAAAGGAGAGATGCACATATAGAGCTGCTAGATGTTCCTGAATGCTCAGATGAACAAAGCAGAAGACTTTCCCCTGATACAAGCCCAGCTCCTCTCTGAAGATCTGAGTGCACAATCCTGAGTAAACTGATGCTTCTGCCACATCAATGCCACACTCTCTCAGGTCTTCCTCATAGAAGATCAGGTTGCCTTTCTCAAGCTGCTGATAAGCCAGTTTCCCCAGTTTGACAATCATGTCTTCATCTTTCACTTTCTTCTCATAGTCCTTCTCATGTTTGATGTTGGTCTGAATGAGGAGGAAGTGTGTGTACATTTGAGTGAGAGTCTTGGGAATCTCTCCACTCTCTGCTTCACTCAACATCTTCTCTAGAACAGTGGCTGAGATCCAGCAGAACACTGGGATGTGGCACATAATAAAGAGGCTCCTTGAGGACTTCAGGTGTGAGATGATCCTGTCGGCCAGACTCTGATCACTGATTTTCTTCCTGAAGTATTCCTCTTTCTGTGGGTCACTGAAGCCTCGTACCTCTGTCACTCGATGGACACAATCAGAGGGGACGAGATCCGCTGCTGCTGGTCTGGAGGTGATCCAGATGAGAGCAGAGGGAAGCAGATTCCCCACAATGAGGTTCGTCAGCAGCACGTCCACTGAGGCTGATTCAGTCACATCACACAACCTCACATCGCTCTGAAAATCCAGAGACAGACGACACTCATCCAGACCATCAAAGATGAATGAAACTTTATACTTATCAGTGAATATGTCCATTTCTTTGGTTTCAGGGAAAAAGAAATGAAGAAGATCTGAAAGACTGAGTGATTTGTCCTTCATCAAGTTGAGCTCTCTGAAAGCAAGTGGAAATATGAGCTGGACGTCCTGATTCTCTTTCCCTTCAGCCCAGTCCAGGATGAACTTCTGCACAGAGACTGTTTTTCCAATGCCAGCGACTCCCTTTGTCAGCACAGTTCTGATGGGTTTGTCTTGTCCAGGTAAAGGTCTAAAGATGTCACAACATTTGATCGGTGTGTCCCCCATTTCTGCTCTCCTGGACTGTGTCTCAATCTGTCTCACCTCATGCTCATTACTGATTGCTCCACTTTCACTCTCTGTGATGTAGAGCTCTGTGTAGATCTCATTCAGGAGTGTTGGGTTTCCCTGCTTTGATATTCCCTCATACAAACACTCAAACTTCTGTCTCAGATTTGATCTCAATGTGTTGAGGACTTCAGCAGGTTTAGAGTCTTGGCTGTAAGATTAAAATACCAGATTATTACAAAAGTTAGAGAAGTAAATAGCCATAAATTACAAAACTGATTATTTGTTTGCTGTATTATGGGACACAGAACATCATTAGGTTTCTAAAATGTTTCAATTATTAATCATGTGTTTGAGTGATCAGTGAATTGCAGCACCTAAAATTAAACAACAAAAAAAGTCCTACATTTTACCTGAAACCAGGACACATGCTTTCATTAAAGTCGAGAGGTCGCCTCACAGGCTTGTACACAACTTTGTTTTCAACTGGTCTGGGTGGAAGATTTGACCTTAAATCAGAATGAAGAGGGTAAAGAATCAGACACACTGATATTGATGTAATTGTGTCATTAACTGAGTAACAGACCAACAGCTTTTACAGTGTGTGAATGTATTAATAATACAATACATAGAGCTTTACACAAGAGCACAATGGTAATCATTAATAGACTGAAACTTACAGGATTTCAACTTAGAATTATTCAGTTCAAATCCAGATCATTAAACTGCTGTATAATAATAATAATAATTTCATAAAAATCAAATACTATAAGTATATCTATAAGTATATCTTGCTGTAAAGCATCACTGTTCTGACCAGACACTGTGAAGCTTTCAACAAATCTGAACCAGCAGAATCTGCTTAATTTTACACCAACTCCATTATATAAAGGTGGAAAAAATTTCAGCTTACACTTACTTGATGTCATTGCTAGAATTAGACTGACTGATTGATACATTTTGCTTCTAATTCGAAAATGTCATACTATAAGCATAACTTTTGTAGAAATGACATACCTGAGATCAGGCCGTTTGTCTCCACTCTTAAACTTTATTGGTGAATCCATTGACCTGTCACTCTTCATAGACACACAGCTGGACTCTGGGTTTGGGCTCTTCTGCTGGACTGAACTGGAACAGAGAACAGATTCAGTTTAATCCTTTAGATTACTGTGTTCATTCTTTAATAGAGGAACCATATTAATATAAACACTTTCATCTTAAAGAATTTTGAGGAAACTTTATGATCTTTTTATTTAATATTACATGCTTTCATTAAAGTCTAGTGGTTGCATCACAGGCTTGTACACAACTTTGTTTTCAACTGGTCTTGATGGAAGATTTGACCTTAAATCAGAATGAAGAGGGTAATGAATCAGACACACTGATATTGACGTAATTGACTGATTATTGACTGATTGATACATTTAGCTTCTAATTCAAAAATGTCATACTATAAGCATAACTTTTGTAGAAATGACATACCTGAGATCTGGCCGTTTGTCTCCACTCTTTAACTTTATTGGTGAATCCATTGACCTGTCACTCTTCATAGACACACAGCTGGACTCTGGGTTTGAGATCTCCTGCTGGACTGAACTGGAACAGAGAACAGAGAACAGATTCAGTTTAATCCTTTAGATTACTGTGTTCATTCTTTATTAGAGGAACCATATTAATTTAAACACTTTCATCTTAAAGCATTTTGAGGAAACTTTATGATCTTTTTATTTAATATTTCATGTTAGTTTCAAAACAATTTTATTTATATTTATAATAATTTCATAAAAATCAAATACTATAAGTATATATTTTAAAGAAATGACATACCTGAGATCAGGCCATTTGTCTCCACTCTTAAACTTTATTGGTGAATCCATTGACCTGTCACTCTTCATAGACACACAGCTGGAGTCTGGTTTTGATCTCTTCAGCTCAACTGAACTGGTTAGTTCAGAACTAAGTAAAATAAAGAGTATACAGACTTATGTTGTGCACTTTTACAGGAATCTTCTGTCTTATGAAAGACCAGGGAGTGTTGTGACACTTTTGCTTTAACATCTGTAACTCAGTGGTGTTTTGTACTGTCTCTCAAACTTTGATTATAATTATTTGAGAAATGAACTTACTGGTTTGCAAATGTTAAGCATGATTAAAAAAAAATACCAAAACGACTGAGAAAAACGGTAATATTAGGAATTCAAAACAAACAAATTGAAAACAACTATAAAACTAGATGTACCGCATGGCGGTACAAAATATGACCGCCGCTCAGGCCTGCACTGGCTTTCCACAAAAATAAATGACGTGGAGCAATTTGGCTGTATTGCGTGTTTATGTATATACCTAAAAAAAGTAGTAGTATGTGCATGTCTGTCTGTGTGTGTGTGTGTGTATATGTGTGTGTGTTTGTGTATGTGTGTGTCTGTGTGTGTGTGTGTCTGTGCATGTATGTATGCGTGTGTACATGTGTGTGTGCGTGTGTGTTTGTGTGTGTGTGTCTGTGCATGTGGATTTGTATGTGTGTATGGGTGTGTGTCTGTGCGTGTGGATGTCAGTGTGTGTGCATGCTTGCGTTTGTTTGTATTCCTGCATGTTTGTGTGTGACAGTTAGGGTTGCCAACTTCAGAAAAGGAAAATGCGGGACAATCGTGGTTATTTATAGGAAAATGAGGGACACTCAAAATATTTGTACTGTATCACACAGTGTACGTCATTTCAGTGTCTGCAGTTAAGTTTGTGTTTAAAAGGTTATCAGACATAAACTCATTTGTATTGCTTAACCTATTTATGTATTTAATTCTAAAAATCATTTTAATGTCATACATGAAAAAAGTCACATTACAAACAAACCATAGTTCAAAATAACAGCATTTATCTAAAATAGAAAGCTTTTTTAACATTATACACTAAGCTTACAGTTCAAAAGTTTGGGGTTAGTAAGATTATTTTTTGGGAAAAAAAATAAAGAAAGTAATTGCCTACTTTTATTCAGCAAGGATGCATTACATTAATCAAAAGTGACAGTTAAGATAATGTTACAAAAGCTTTCTATGTACTTTCTAAAAGCTTTAAAACATTAATAATAATCAGAAATGTTTTTTGAGCATATTATTCCCTCAGGTAGATTACATGTTTTCTTGCGTAGCTGGATGTTAGACTCATGAACAATAATCACGTTGTTTGCATTCGCCAAAATTGATTAGCCGAAATCAAAACGTGGACAGTGAAAGGAAATTACCGTTAGCGCGAGACGAGTCCGGCTTGAAGCGGAAGCGACCAGACGGCAGAGGATGTTCGCAAATCAAACAATGATTTGTCTCAAAACAGTGATTAAAAAAAGCTGTGATTGGATGATGACAGGTGTTGGTGATCATTCTCAAGTGTCATGGTCAGCACTGCTGCTGTTGCTGTTGTATCAGTCAGTGGTTTATCAGCTTGTCAAAAAACGGGACACGGGAGGTCACGCACGGGACAAATAAATTAGGCCCAAAATACCTTAGTGACAGTATCATCCTAAACCAGCAACCCTTCGCTCAACACCACCATCTACAGGCCGATGAGTGTACAGTCACTAAATGTGCACATAAATGAATTTATTTTATACCCCCCCATGGATGAAATTCTACGAAACTTAGCATACCCCCAGAGGATGTCAAGTTAATCATACACATGAAATATGGTGCAGTTCTGAACATCTCAACTGAAGATAGGGGCGATTAAAGCAGAATAATATTGCATTTTCATTTTTTATGGGAGGGGCGCAAATCACAAATGAGTGATTATGGGCTAGGTTGATGTGGGCCCTTAAGACCAACATACCATCAAAATTTCTTCATCCTCGGTGCCACGGTTCAGGTAGTTATTTAGGAAAAACTGCATTTTTTGGGTTTGGGGGGGCCCAGCGCGGGGGGGGGGAGTGGCCCCCGGGGACCAAACGAAATTTTTCCATAAAAGTCTAGTGGGGCTACATGCCCACCAAATTTCATGTTCCCCGGTGTTTCGGTGTCCCTGGTATCTGATGGAAAATTCAGTAGAAAAAAAAAAAAAAAAAGCTACGCTAGCGGCGTTCATAATTATAGAATGACTTCAACTCAAGTGAACATCAACCACGATCACATGACTCTTTTCAATGCCATAATGGAGGACGAAGGCTCAACCGACTAAAGAGACCAATGTTTTGCTGACCTTTAAAGATAAACCACCTTACTGTGCTCTTGTAACATGTTGTCGAAAAGCTTGTTTAAAGGTTGTCGAATGCGCATGCGTCGCGTCTGAACGCGTTGTTGTCTTTTGGAGCTCCATCGATTTGATCGATTTGATTTATAATTCTTGATTTTACTCTTTAAACTTACTTACAACAAACATTTTCTACTTTTCCTCACTGAGAAGCACTACTGCTCAAACTTCATAGTTACAGCGCGGACTGTTGAGCAGACGCGTCTCAAGCCTGTTAGTGATCCATAGCCGCGTTTCCATTACCCTTCAAATTGCGCAAATTGAAATTGCGAATTAAAAATACGCTTAATGGAAACACGTCAATTTCGCAAAAACTCCCATTTATCGCAAAAAAGTTTTTACGCTCTCATGAGGTGGTTTTTCAGGCAATTCGAAAAAGGAATATTTCGCAAAACTGCAATGGAAACAGTTTTTGCGCATTTAGTCACCTGACTTAGAAGACGCAGTGTGTTTGAAGTCCATGTATAGCTACGCAAATAATAATAATTTTATATTATTTTATTATAACATTTAATAGGCTATATTTAGAAGACGCTTTTATGCAAAAAAAGGAACAAAGCTGAGCGTGGAGCGCGCACTGCATGCACGGAGGCGCGGGCGCGAACACTTGCATTTTCCAATCAGACGCACTTTCATGATCTCCGTAAACTGGAGCGCGAGAACTGAAACAAAATATAGCCTATGTAGGCTAAAGCTTGAAATGTCCACTTTAAAACGAACAAATTCGAATCGAAAGCTAATACCTTCTGATTATGTAGGCTAATCCGTATGAAAGTTGCATTTCTCTCTAAAAGCGCATCTTAACAGCGGAGATGGAGATGTGATTTTAGCCGACACTTAGAAAACAATAGTTTATTAATTATATTAATAGCTCTTCTCATTCAGCACTGCGGGAAATACATCAATTCCAGTTTCTAATTTGGCCTTAGAAAACCAGTAAAATCGACATGTTTTCCATATTAATTTTGTGAATATTTTAAATGTTTAATAAAGGGGCAAAAAGTCATAAACAAAGCGCAGCAGTTGGTGTAGCCAGTTCAAATTAAAATTTTGGTGTTCAACTTTGCGTTTTAAAAAGACAACAACCAATTAATTTTTCGTTTTTCAATTAGGGGTTAAAAAAGGAAAAACAAATAGACACAAAAGTAGCCTACATGGATCGTTTGGACAGAATACGAGACAGAATTATTTATTAAATTTATAAAAGAAACAATAATTAGCCTATAGGAATACTGGATTCTAAATCTCAAAGAAATGCCACAATCAAATCCTCGGAGCAGAAATGAGGGCGAAACACCCAGAAACTCCTTATATGTGTCGTTCGGGGGTCTTTCCCTGCCATTAATGCTTGGATAACACGCCACGTCTCCTTCCATTAATAATAATAATAATGTCTAATGCGGTGGCTGTGATATTATAACCAACGTCCGTTGCCGTGATTTTTGGAATGACTTATCGCGAGAGAAAAAAAGACGTTTTAGTCGCATAACATCGGTTAATGGAAACGCCGTCATTTCGCAATAGTTTTTTATCGATATTTAGATAATAGCGCAAAACATTTGCGCAAATCTGTAATGGAAACGCGGCTATAGATTACTCCCGAGGATCACGGCTGAACGCGTTCTTCTCAACACTCACTTTTTACAAACATTTCTTCGCCTATCGTGCGTCTACTCTACACCCGTACTACTAAAAGACGGATTATATCTAAGACGTTAGTCAGAAATTAGTATTGATAGCATCACTGGTAGCCTCGTTGCTAACTTACTGTCCATCATATAATATATCAGATGTAAGTAGTCTACCTTTTGGTGCAGGTGAGGAAACATTTGAGCTGCACGCGTTGCAGTCTGAGCTGGAAGCTGTTGAGAAACAGATCCACGACCTTTTAGTGAGACAAGCCGAGCTAATAGACCGGCGGTTAGCTCTTGAAACATCACGCGCTGATGCTCACAAATCAGAGATAAATGTTACTAACCCGCTGACTCCGACCTCGTCTACTCCGTGCGTTACTCAGCATCGGTCCCGAGCGCCGAGGTCGCGACCGGCCATGGTCTCGTTCACTCCAGCTCCAACACGCCACCACGAACCCTGGATATTTCCGCAGCGGAAGACACGAGTCAGGTCTAGACCAAGACCCTCTCCGACTCTCCCGGTTTTCGAGTTATCCACACAAAACCGCTTCTCCCCTCTTCGCGAAACAGAACGCGATGCTGTGATCATCGGTGATTCAATCGTTCGACACGTACGCGCTATATTAGGTAAAAATAAGGTGCACAGTCACTGCTTTCCTGGTGCTCGTGTTTCTGAAATCGCTGCTCACGTTCCCGAGATTCTGAACGAAAACGAGCGCGTCGGAACTGTGGTCCTGCACGCGGGAGGGGCCGACATCAGGCTGCGCCAGACGGAGGTTCTGAATAAAGACTTCAGGAATCTGATCGATACGGTACGCAGCACATCGCCTGATATAACGATCATTGTGTCAGGACCGCTTCCCACGTACCGTCTAGGACATGACAAGTTTAGTAGATTATTCGCGCTAAATGAATGGTTAACGTCATGGTGCAATGAGCAGAAACTGCTCTTTGTAAATAATTGGAATCTGTTTTGGGAGCGTCCTAGGCTTTTCCGTGCTGATGGCTTACACCCACTGGCGGAGCTAGGGGGTGGCCAGGGGTGGCCGTGGCCACCCTTGGTCTAAGCTTGGCCACCCCTTTGGCCACCCCTCTCACAACTGCTGTTTCTGTCTCTTTTTTTATTGACAAAAATTGCGTTTCTTAAAACACTGAACCGTCTCTTTAAGACCACAAAAAACATGAGACTTTTCAGACGCACACTCCAATTTCACCTCAGCGCCAGGCGCAAGCTAAACGAGTGCGGAAATGAGCAAGTGCCGAATGAGCTTCAGCAGAACATCAGACAGTGATATGCACATAGTAAATATAGAGTTAATCTTTCTCAACTGGTGGGCTGCAAGACCGTTTTGAGGAAGTCGAATAGTGTGCAGTTAACAACAAATGTAATTCTCTTTTTTTCTGATGCTACTTTTATTTTAGAAGATGTGTGTGAAAGCTTGTGACACTTCTGTCAGATGCTGAGAAAAGCGCGTTGTCCTTATTCAGTTGGCTATCTTCGGTAAAATGAGATGTCAGGTCAAATGTCAGCAAAACTAACTTTCCTGTCATACGGCTGACGGCCGTTGTACTGTGCTTGCGGTACGCACATCGCGCGCAAATGCGGCGTGCTGTAGCCGTAGTTCTGTCGTCAATTAACTCATGTAAGAATCAAAAAGGCGATTAAAGCTGTCAAACCTGCATGCATGTATTTGTTATATGCGTCACATGTGTCTGGATTAAAATATTCTGCTATGTGAGATCACAATATAAGGCACAAACTGATATGTAATGTTTTAATGTCCCAAATAAATGTGAGCACTGTGCATTTGTACTAGAAGATAGGCATTCATTTTGCGTTAATTTGTAAAGGACAAACAAAAATGGATAATTTTTAAATCCATAAAATAACTACTTTTACATTCTGGCAACATTACATTATGAAAAACATAACATTTTACATTATGTGCTGTTGACTTCCGCCTTGTTCACATTCTTGCACATGGGGATTCAAAAGAGAACTTTTGTTTTCCTTTTTAATTTCGGTATGATAGAACTGTTGCAATTATTTATTTTGACAACTAATATAGAAAGTTAAACTTTTTTTTGACAAACTCAGAATTGGTTGAATTATATTGGTTAATTGATTATAAAAAACGCATTGAAGGTTGAATAATCTTTGGATTACAGTATTTATCTGCATGTTATCTCATCCATGAAGATGCAACAATGTAGAACAAGCTATTGGAGATTTTGAGAACCAGAACCAAGCTAACTGAGCAAGTTGAACTTTAGCTATAGTGCGTGCCCTTTTATTACTATTTAATTCATTTTAATATGAGGTGGTGGGTAATAATACAAAAATATAAAATTCACTCAGTATTCCATGATTCCTAATTCACTATCTCAATTACAATTAAGTACAAATTAACTTTATTCAGTTGTGTAGACACTAAAACGGTCCAATGCATAAATCATTTTTTATGATAAAATAAT
This sequence comes from Abramis brama, assembly GCF_963993115.1. Classification (NCBI taxonomy): domain Eukaryota; kingdom Metazoa; phylum Chordata; class Actinopteri; order Cypriniformes; family Leuciscidae; genus Abramis; species Abramis brama. The sequence goes on from NC_139972.1 coordinate 4,559,275, forward strand.
TAATATTTCTGTGCCACCCCAGACTGGTTGCTGGCTCTTGCCTGGCCACCCCTATGAAAAAATCCTGGCTCCGCCACTGCTTACACCCAAACAGATTCGGAGCGGATCTTCTGTCGGATAACATCTCCAAAATGTTAAATACCTTTTGACTAGTAACCAAAAGTCCAAATCATAGTCTCTGCTGCACCAAATTAACTGATATAAATACTAGTGTAGAACATTGCATAGAAATTGTGTCTATTCCTCGTTTAGTGCGATCAAATAATAAATCTACTGCAGGATCTAGGAAAAACTTAGTTGTTATTAAAACAGAAAATGTTTCTATTAGTAAACAAAAACAATTTCTAAAGCTAGGTCTTTTAAACAGTAGATCACTCACACATAAGGCAGTTATTGTAAATGAAATAGTCACAGATAATAGCATCGATGTACTTTGCCTTACTGAAACCTGGCTTAAACCAAATGATTATTTCGGTCTAAATGAATCTACTCCATCAGGATACTCCTATAAACATGAGCCCCGTCTGATTGGTCGTGGCGGCGGTATTGCAACAATCTATAGAGAATTTCTTAGTGTTACTCAGAAAACGGGTTACAAGTTTATTTCATTTGAAGTACTTGTACTAAATGTTACGCTCTTAGATGCTAGAAAAACATCCCTATTATCTTTAGCCTTGGCTACCGTATATAGACCGCCAGGGCCTTACGCTGATTTCCTAAAAGAATTTGCAGATTTTCTCTCGGACCTATTGGTCAATGTCGATAAAGCATTAATTGTTGGAGATTTTAACATACACGTAGATAATCCAAATGATGCGTTAGGGGCTGCGTTTATAGATTTATTAAACTCCTTTGGGATTAAGCAAAACGTTTCCGGACCAACTCATCGTTTTAATCATACACTCGATTTAATTATATCACATGGAACTGATCCAACCGATATAGATATCATTCCACAAAGTGATGATGTAACTGACCATTACATGGTAACTTGCATATTACGTACCCCTGTAATATATCATGCTGCGCCGCGTTATCGATTAGGCAGAACAATCCTTCCATCCACCATAGATAATTTTTCAAATTGCTTATCGGATCTGTCTCGGCTGCTGTCTGAACCTAAACAAACAGATGAACTAGAGGAACTAACCAGCACTATGAGCACCATTCTCTCTGGGAAATTGGATATTGTTGCACCTACGAGACTAAAAAAGGTCAGAGAGAAAATTAAAGCACCATGGTACAACAATACTACGCGTGTTCTAAAGAGAGAAACCCGTAATTTAGAGCGTAAATGGAAACAAACTAATTTAGAGGTTTTTAGAATCGCTTGGAAAGACAGTACGTCACGTTATAAAAAGGCCCTAAAAGTAGCCAGGGCTGAGCACCTCCGCAAACTAATAGAAAATAACCAAAACAATCCTAGGTTTTTATTTAACACCGTGGCTAGACTAACAAATAAACAAGCGTCACCTGAACAAAATATTCCGTTACAGTTTAGTAGTAATGATTTCATGAATTTTTTCACTGAAAAAATAGAAAACATCCGAACCACAATTGTAAACGTTCAATCCTCAATCGCGCCTTATAATTCAGCCTCGATTACCCCGCAAGAACAATTACAGTACTTTACAACTATAGAACAAAAAGAGTTAATTAAACTTATCACTTCCTCTAAAACAACAACATGTTTATTAGATCCTATACCAACTAAACTACTGAAAGAAGTGCTACCTATAGTGGAAGAGCCTCTCCTCAATATTATTAACTCATCTTTATCTTTAGGTCATGTTCCAAGAACTTTTAAACTGGCAGTTATAAAACCACTCATTAAGAAACCACAATTAGACCCAAATAACCTAGCAAATTATAGACCCATTTCAAATCTTCCTTTTATGTCCAAAATACTAGAAAAAGTTGTGTCCGCCCAACTAGGCTCTTTCTTACAAGAAAATGACATCTATGAAAAGTTTCAGTCTGGATTCAGGCCGCATCATAGCACTGAAACTGCGCTCGTTAAAATCACAAATGATTTACTCTTAGCTTCTGACCAAGGCTGTATCTCAATATTAGTTTTACTTGATCTTAGTGCTGCGTTCGATACTATAGATCACACAATACTCTTAGATCGACTACAAAATTATACTGGTGTTCAAGGACAAGCATTAAGCTGGTTCAGATCATACCTATCTGACCGATACCATTTTGTCTATTTAAATGGAGAAAAATCGATCATAACTCCAGTAAACTATGGAGTGCCGCAAGGATCTGTGTTAGGCCCTCTATTATTCTCAATATATATGCTGCCACTTGGAAATATTATAAGGAAACATGGAATTAGTTTCCATTGTTATGCTGATGACACTCAAATCTATATTTCATCACGGCCGGATGAAAACGCTAAATTATCCAAATTGACAGAGTGTGTTAAAGATATAAAAGATTGGATGACGCGCAATTTTCTTTTATTAAATCCAGACAAGACAGAGGTAATACTTATCGGTTCAAAAAACCGCCCACAAAACCTCTTACAATACAACTTTAACATAGTAGGGTGTCCTGTTACTTTATCCTCTACAGTAAAAGACCTGGGTGTTATATTAGATTGTAACCTGTCTTTTGAAAATCATATTTCATATGTTACAAAAACAGCCTTTTTCCACCGTAGAAACATTGCTAAGCTACGTAATATGCTATCTGTTTCTGATGCAGAAAAGTTAGTTCATGCGTTCATGACCTCGAGACTAGATTACTGTAATGCTTTATTAGCTGGTTGTCCTGCATCCTCAATAAACAAGCTACAGTTAGTCCAAAATGCCGCCGCTAGAGTTCTTACTAGATCAAGAAAATTTGACCATATAACACCAATTTTATCATCACTACATTGGCTACCTATAAAGTTCCGTATTAACTACAAGGTATTGCTACTGACTTATAAAGCCCTAAACGGCCTAGCTCCAGTCTATTTAACGGATCTTCTATCGCCCTATAATCCATCGCGCTCTTTAAGATCACTAAATTCAAGGCTTTTGGTCATACCTAGGATATCCAGATCAACCAAAGGAGGGAGATCATTTTCACATTTAGCTCCAAAACTCTGGAATAGCCTTCCTGATACTGTTCGTTGCTCAGACTCGCTCTCCCAGTTTAAAACTAGACTAAAGACGCATCTCTTCAGCCAGGCATTTATATAATATTTTTAATCATACAGTTAAATCCGGTCTCTACTTCATAAACGCCAGAGGAGAACTGGCCCCCGACTGAGCCTGGGTTCTCCCAAGGTTTTTTTTTTCTCCATTAGGTCACCTGATGGAGTTTTTCGGTTCCTTGCCACTGTTGCCTTTGGCTTGCTCAGTTGGGGATACTTAATTTAATTTAATTAATCAATCAACAATACTATTGATCAGCATTAACAAACGTGGATGTTTTACACTAGAAACAAACACTGATGTACTATTTTATCTAATACTGTGAAGCTGCTTTGATGCAATCTGTATTGTGAAAAGCGCTATATAAATAAAGTTGACTTGACTTGACTTGACTTAACATTACTCTTGCTGTGAAGCATCACTGTTCTGACCAGACACTGTGAAGCTTTCAACAAATCTGAACCAGCAATTAGAAAAATCTGCTTAATTTTACACCTACTCCATTATATAAAGGTGGAAAACATCTCAGCTTACACTTACTTGATGTCATTGCTAGAATTAGACTGACTGATTGATACATTTTGCTTCCAATTAAAAAATGTCATACTATAAGCATAACTTTTGTAGAAATGACATACCTGAGATCAGGCCGTTTGTCTCCACTCTTAAACTTTATTGGTGAATCCATTGACCTGTCACTCTTCATAGACACACAGCTGGACTCTGGGTTTGGGCTCTTCTGCTGGACTGAACTGGAACAGAGAACAGATTCAGTTTAATCCTTTAGATTACTGTGTTCATTCTTTATTAGAGGAACCATATTAATATAAACACTTTCATCTTAAAGAATTTTGAGGAAACTTTATGATCTTTTTATTTAATATTTCATGTTAGTTTCAAAACAAAAACACAGGCAAAAATAGGTAAAATTAAAAATAACATGTTTTCTGCAAACTTTCTTTGATTTGTTTGTTTGTATGTGTGTATGTGTGTGTGTGGGGGGGGGGGGGGGGGGGGGGGTGCAAAAATATTTTTTCCTGTTATGTAATACATTATTTAACCGTGTTTGTTGAAAGTACCTGCATCCTGTAGAAAAATCTTCCTTTCTTGATCCTTGTGAATCAGCCATGATGAAGCTGCAGGAGAATCTGATGAGTTTGATCTCCTCCACTGACTCTAAATGAAGAAACATTCAGACACTAAATTAAATAATTGATTAAACAACCTTCATAATTTAGCTGAACATACTGTATCTCGATTGGGGGAGAAAAGGGATCATGTGACTGCGTTAACTCAAGCTCATGGGCCTATTGACACCGCAGACAAACAATTAAATAACTGACACAGACAAACGCTAATTGAACATGTTCAGTCGGGTGAAAAAGAAAAAAAATCAGTCCCCAGGACATTATATGTATAAAATTGCATGAAAATTTTCCCTGGAAATCCAGAGTTCTTGCAAGAGCACAAGTTGAATTTGCTCAGCGATTTTACTCTGGCGTCGAGTAATGATGCTCATTAAATATGCCCTTGTATCCGAGCTGCACCAATCACATCGGGTTATCTGATATAGGCGGGCCAGAGGTGAGATGACGACAGCGCTGTGACGTCGAAGTCATTAGTAAACATTGCAAGATGGCTATGGATGAACACCAGTTGTTTGAAACAGCTTTGGCCGCTACAATGAACGAGTTAGACTTGGCTTTTTATCTAAAGAGGAACAGAAGATGGTGCTCGAATCGTTCCTTTGCAAGAAGGACGTTTTTCAAATGCATGCTTGGTGCCGCCCCTCGAGCTGGCCGATTTTCATTACTAGATGGCAGACCCTTAATCTTTCAGATTTGGGGCTGGATTTCCAGGCTAATGAAAATTAACTCTAAAATACATTTTATTATTAAAGGATAATTTGATAATTCCGGTATTTAGCACTTTGAGCCTCTTTTCTGGTTTGTTTTGGATGAACTAGAGTGGTGGACACAGAAATTTAGACGATGGGCCTTTGACTGCTTCAGAGTGGCTGGCTACGGGCATGCACGAACATGTCCTTAAAACAACCCTTAACGTTCGTTTTCAAAACTGTGCAACTCACCGTGTGCTTAGTGGTGTTCGTTGATGATTAAAAACAAATATATCGGCGCAGTGTATGATTTCAATCCGTGTTATTTTCTATAGTGGAACTATTTTTTCAGATACCAACAGAAATCAATGGGATTTTACAAAATGCCAAATAAAACACGACAGAAACTGTATTTCGCTACGCTACTTGTTTTGGAACATCAACGATTAACGAACACCACTAACCACTCGGTGAGTTGACAACATTACAACATGGCCATAATATAGTAAAACGAGGGAACAAATTAGCAAAACGTGCTGAGGTAGCCTATTATTAATTCTTGGCCACAAAACAATATTCACCTGAATATTCACCAATTCACAAAAATATAGGTCTTTAGCATTCACTATTTAATTAATAGTATCAAACTGTTTTTCTTACCTGTGAAGATAGCTCTTCAGTGAATGCCAACTAGTGTTCTCGTACAGCTTTTTATTCTTTTTGCAAAGAAATTGCCGTTTTAAATTTTTTTAATAAGCAGGAAAAATTTCAGACTTTAAACAAATACCCATTTAAATGCTTAGGATGTTTGCGTTGTAAGAATGTACAGGGAGACTTTAGATTTTAAAACGGTGTCTCGTTAGGCAATGTTTTCTCAGTCAAATCATAAAATTTCCTATTGATTCAATAGAATACCAATATGGCGGCGCGGAGGCTTCACTGTTTATGACGTCATGAGATAGCCAGTCATTCTATATAGATCAGTGGCTCACACACAACCCTCTCACTCGTCGTGACGTTATAACATTTCGTCTTGTCTCATTTTGGTCAACGAAAATGAAGAGACATTTTAGCATGGTTTTTATTTTGTAAATCACATTTAGTCTCGTTTTTATTTGTCAACAATTGCATTATAATTGCATTATATATTTAATTACAGTCATCGTCACATGACCAGCATTTAGGCCTACGTTGCGTCTCGTTTTCGTCAGGTGATAAAGGTTCGTTGGCGACAATATTTAGTCATAATTTTCGTTGACGAAAGCAACACTACATAGAACACTAAAAAATAGCATTTTCTGCATGTCCCCACCCTCTATCTCTAAACTTTACCATGAAATATAATGATTAAAATCCTTAAGAAATCTTAATTTTTTTGCATTGTTGTGTGACTTTAAATCCAAGCTTTAAAATGTTTTTTTTTAGTTTTTTTTTTTTTTTATGAGAAAATAATATTTTAGGTAAAATACACATTGTATTTGTGTCCCCGGGTTTTCACTCAGTCATGTTACCCTAACACATCCCCCATTCTGAAAAACTTGGAATATTCCACAAGACACATTTTCAACAGGAAGTTGCATCATCTGGATCTTCTGAAGGCAACAGGAAGACCATAAGTAAGTCCTCTCATTTTAATTTCTGTATATTTGATGAAACTGTAACTATGACTGAGAAGGTCAATCATACTGTCCCGTTACCTAAATTATTCCTTAGATTTTATTTGTTTATTTTAAAAATATTAACTTTTGGTAAGTCAATAGAATTTGCTCAGTGTCCTTATGCTATTAGCATGTATGCTATGTGGCCATATGCCATGTATTTGATAACTTTTTGTTAAAAACTCAATCCTGTTACTTTCAGTCCTGTAACTTTTACTTGTATGAAAAATAACAGGAGTGAGTTTAAGTAATAGGAGTGAGTAAAGTCCTCTGTTTTGTTGATTTAATACTGTAAATATTAGTTGATATAATACTATTCACCTGAATTATGAGTTTTAAGGTTGCAATTACTTATATTGTAGACATTAGCATTAGTTTTACAATGTGAACACCATACTTCCAGGAAGCCAGTCCACTGCGAAGTGACTTAAACATTTTGTCTTTGTCTTTCTTAGGCTATATTTTGTAGAAGATGGAGAAAACCCACACTCTGCAGGTGCCAGAAACACCCACCTATGGCATATTGCAATGGAAGGAGCGAAACACACCGCAACCCTCTCTTTTCTTCCTTTTTTGTCTTAACTTCCCTCTTTCTCCCTCCCTCTCTCTCTCTCTTTCCACCTCCTTCACTGTGAAGTACTACTAGCACATGGTACATCACTTCAACAAAGAAATCTTATGCACACACAGTCATGTACACTCTCTCTCATACACACACACATGCACACACATATGGACACTCATTCCTGTTAATGTTCATTCCTGTTACCAAGTGTTCATTCCTGTTACTATTTTTATTTTATTTTTAAATAAAGTTAAACCACTGTTTTTATCAGTTTTGTTTGGTCCATCATTTACAATTGTTTAATAAATTAAATTATAAAAAAAATATATAAACTTGAGGCTTCGGTCTTCTTTAAAATTAAAAAATGGCTTTGTGTTTTTTATTAAAATACACCTTGCCTTAATATATAGTGATTATTTGATCATATAACCAACAATTTCTTTAAAATAAACACTTTCTTGTGGGGAAAACAAAGGAATGAATTGACATGCTTTTAAACATGCTTTTTAAATGGCACATGAGTTTCGGTAACAGGAGTCAGGACTGAGAAAACATGTGCCTATCTTCTGCTTAGAAACCTTGTAAAAAATTAAATAAAGTTGCCTGAGATTGAGCAATACACATTTTGAATAGTTAAATATGTGTAGTATTAAATTCAGTGTTGAAAAAAGATAAAAAATAAAGTTTAATTTTGAAGAGTTGCAACAAGTAACAAGTAAATGTCACCCATTCGGTGGAATGGTATTTTACCTTCTCAAAATGGCGGCAGGAGAACTTACTTTCACTTTCTATGTGTGACGGAAAAAAAAGAAAAAAAAAAAACTTTCTATGTGTGACGTGAGAGAGAGAGAGAGAGAGAGAGAGAGAGAGAGAGTATACTTTATTAAATAACATTAACAGCTTCTCCTTACCTTCTCTATCCTCAAACGTTTCAACATGATATAGCTTATTTTCCAAGTTTTAGCTAATGCTCCTTTTAATTCTCCCATATTAAAAGGGACATTTTGTTATTCATCCTCACAGTTTTCCTTTCTTCTTAGAGCCATATTTTTTGTTTTGGTGTTTTCTCTCTCCCTGCCTTTTCTTTCCTCCGACAAATAATAAATCACTATTCTTTTACATGTGAATTTTTGTACATTGTACCCAAAATTAGATTTTGACACGGAGGTTTGCATGGTTCATAATTTCTCTCGAGTGGATTTCTGAACAAAATACTCGATTATCTCTAGATATAATATCTAATCAACCTTAAACATGTAAGGAATAATATTGAACTCACAGACACTGAATCTCGACTTCTCAAACGATCTTGTCGTGCAGAGCTCAAGTTGAGCAGCTTACAGTTTTCCCGCTGCGCCACAAGTTTCGGAACCAAAGGTCAACATTCCCATTTCTGTCCCGAATCCAACACGGAAGGGAGGGAGGTCTGGAGGTGAAGTTTTTAATCACAATACTTATTTACTTGATATTTTAATGGTTTTATTTTTGTCCATAAAATTGCTGAACACCACAATATAGAACACAACCTTGTTTATCACAATGTAAATTTAAACATAACAATGGGAAGTCCAAAACTGACACAAATTTAACACACCAAAATGGCTGAAGACAACTTTAACAGAAATAAATCAAAACCTAGATAGACCTATTGCAGAGTTAAAGTCAAAATGCAGAATCAAAAGTTTTGTTGCGTCATAAAACATAAGAAACAATAACAACAACAAACAACAATGTATGATGGTCCAAATATTGTGGCTATTCTCACATCCAGTCAAAATAGCTCCCATATTGACTGGTACTGTGACTTGATTTGCACTGGTTTCCTTTGTGGACAGGCTGTGTGATCAGCTGCTCTTCTTGTGAGCACCCATCTCTTTACATATTTCTGTGGATTCCACTGATTCACAGGAGGCCCAACCAAAGAAATGAACATCAGTGCTGACACCTTTTGGATTTTTAGTTGAGCTCTTAGAGGTGTTATTGTGATGTTCATTTCAGAGAATCCCCTTTCACAGTCAGCACTGCTAACAGCAAGTGATTTCACTGCCTGCTGCAGTTTTAGCAGCCCATCAGTTACAGGAATTTCTGGATGCTCTTTGAAATCTCTGAATCTCTGTCTGACACCAGAAAAGCTGATGTCAAAAAGGTCACAGAGCTCTCTTATCTCATCCTCTCCATAAAACACTAGCAACGGTGATGGCCAGGCTTCTGGCACAAGAACATTAATTTTGTCAAAAAGTGACTTTTCACTTTCAGTCACCATTCTTGAGCGCACACTTTCAGCCAGAGCTTCATAAAAATTAAGCTTAATACTTAATACTCTGTTATTTATAGTCATACAGATAATATGACATCATTCGAAACAGTAAAATGTATATTTTTATTTGTGTACATTCAAAATGACAACAAAATATCATGCCATTGAAAAATAAATAAAACAACATGATGAGCTGCTTTAGCGCGTCTCGGTCTCTTTAGATCTTTCTGGCGCACATCAAAAATGAACCAAAATACAGAGAATAGCCTTCTTGGCGCGCCTACTTTTGAAAGTCAACATTTAGATTATTTAACGTTATAATGTATGCCTGAGTCACTTTGGAATAAATCACAACGTTTCATGATAAAACGTGACTTAGCCTATACAGTCCGGAAAATAGGCTAGCCTATATAGGTTATAGCTATTATTACTAGAATGTTAGAAATCTAATACTCAAGCTGTTTTCTCATTTCTCTACTCTTAATATTAAATAAAAAACGACTGAACGAAAGATACACGGATTCTCTTGAACCACCACCGCGTTTGCGGCAGAAAACTACTGCAGTGCAGCCAAAATGCTCTGTTCGACTTATCTGAGATCCTTTACTCTTCCCTGTGGATGACCTGTGACCTACTTTCTGTAAGATCTGAATTTTTGAACTTGAATTTTAGAAAACTGAATCTGAAGTTCCGAATTTCTTCATCTTGAAAACTTGAATCTGTATTTTTTTAAACTGAATATTTGCAGTATACGAATTCAGAACCAAAAAACTAGCTGTTTGAAAATACATGTCTATAAAATTCAGCCATAAAAACATTTCAATTTGTTAAATTTCAAATGTTCAATATTCGTTTAAAAAAAATCTAATTCAGAACTATTTAAACTACCACCTAAAATTCAATTTTGTTAGATTACACTTGCAAATAATTCAAATTTACACAATTCAAATCGTTTTGTCATATTATGAGCTCCATAGATATACTGATATCTAATCAACCTTAAACATGTAAGGAATAATATTGAACTCACAGACACTGAATCTCGACTTCTCAAACGATCTTGTCGTGCAGAGCTCAAGTTGAGCAGCTTACAGTTTTCCCGCTGCGCCACAAGTTTCGGAACCAAAGGTCAACATTCCCATTTCTGTCCTGAATCCAACACGGAAGGGAGGGGGGATGAAGTTTTTAATAACTAATCCGTATAAATTATATGAAGAACATATACAGAAAGAGAGAGAGAGAGAGAGAGAGAGAGAGAGATTTATACAAAATTTTAAATACTTTGCCCTAACTTCATAAAATTAAACAATAAAACACTACTTAAACATTTATTCTGTGGAAAAAGAGACTGTATCCTACTAGCAGAAAGATATATTGATGCCTGTCATAAAAAGAGGGAGGAGTAGACTAATCAGTAACGCGCTCACACACTCACTCACTCATGCACACACACTCACTCTGTAACGGTCACTTTGTGTTTTTGAGTTTATGTGAGGTGGGATGAGAGCTGCGCATGTGCGTAGAGTGTCAGTTGTAGATTTGACAGGCTAGGAGAAGAGATAACCGCTCTACCGACCTTTGTAGACTAGGCTACTCTTTCTTTTATTTCCTTTTATATTTTGTGACCAGAGTTGGATGTTTGTTTGTATACTTTTTCTCACTCGATCCCCATGTATGCGGACCATAGACTGTAAAAAAAAACGGACGAATGTGACGTTTGAGTAATTTTATTAAGCACGGGGAAAATACGCCATCTCTCGTCTCTCGTGCATCTTTTCCTCCGACACCTATTGTTTTTTTTCTCTCTGGGCCACATCTCAACTTTGCGTTGCAACACACACACGCACACGCACTCAAACACAAACACTCACTGAATTCTAAATTGTTTATAGAATTCTGAAATGTTGATTAATTGTTTTACTTACCTTTTTTTTTAAAGGTATTTATTTATTTTATGTATGTATACATATATGTATGATGATTGGAAATGCTTTGGCAATACATTGAAATAATTGTCTTGCCAATAAAGCACATTTGAATGGAACTGAATTGAATTGAATTGAATTGAATTGAATTGAATTGAATTGAATTGAATTGAATTGAATTGAAAGGGATCCTGCTGCAAACGTCGAAAAGTAAAGAACCATATATGCCTTCTTATTAGAGTCGCGGCTCCTACAGTTTTTTTAGCGTAATTTTCTTTTGTTTCATGTATACAAGCTATTTTCACATGGATTTGGTAGGATTTATATTATGTACAAAATTTAATAACAATACCTTAGTTACTAAAAATACATTATCTGATTATTTATTGATATTCATTTAAATTAATGCAGTTAACTACTGAAACATTATAGTGTTTTCCATTCGACTATGAGATTCACTTCATGTTCATTTTGTATACAGAGTATAGATATTTAATGTCAATTATATATTTTTTATTTTAAAATAAACATTAAATTTAAAAAAATGTGCAACGTACTTCTCATATAAAAATACATTGGTAACACTTTACAATAAGGTTTCATTTGTTAACATTATTTAACTACATTACTTAAAGTGTTAGTTCACCTAAATATGAAAATTCTGTCATCATTTTCTCACCCTCAAGTTGTTCTAAACCTGTATGAGTATCTTTGTTCTGTTGAAGACAAAAGATACTTTGAGAAATGTTGGTATTATCGAAACTGATAATTAATTATTTGTTCTGTACAAATTCATATGTAAAAGAGTAGTGATTTATAATGAATAATTTATCAGAGAAGGGAATAAATAGTACGGCTATGAGGAACCCACTTCTATCCAAAATAACCCTGAATTTGGTTACATGTCGTTTTTGCCCAAATAACTTGCGAGGTGTATGATATTCCATCATGTAAGCAAAGTAAACAGTGATTACAAGCTGTTTGGTTTCATTTCTTTGACATGTTCTGTGCGTAGCCACGATTTATCTCGTCAGCCCAACTATTTGTAGCCCACTTAGAGTCAAAACTGATTCACTGTAGTTTTTGGCCAGGCAGCGCATGAGATGGATGATATCATCATGTTCGCAATGTCAATAATATCTACAAGACATAGTGTCATTTCATGACATGGTCGATCTGTAGTCACGATTTAGCTGTGAATTGGACAGGTTGTGCAGTCTGCTTTTAGTCCAGCCGCCGTAATCGAGTCAATCTATACACTCTAAAAAACACTGGGTTAAAAACAACCCAAGGGCTGGGTAAATATACACTGTAACTGTTAAAGATGTATGTGCATAGATGTACTGGTTTGTCAACATCTAATCCTCAACCTCGATCAGAAGGTTTGTAAGCAAAGAAGTTCATGACAGCTCCAGTTGCATTGATTTATTCCAATAAATCCACATGTCACCACTGATGGCCACAGGATATTGTCGGAATCTGAGGAGAACTCCCAGTAAAGATGGACCCAACGTAGGTCCTGGAAGTAACTGATCATTCAGTGAAGCTTGGTGGAACTGATAAGAACAGTTAAACACAACCCTAGCTTTGTTGCTGTGATGCACGAGGTGGTGGGGAATAAACCAAGACTCTTTTGTACCTTTAGCCTCTTCAGGAGTGAGTTTTATTGCATATCCTGCTTGCTCCAGTTTGTGGATTTCCTTATTGTAGACATCTGCTAGCTCTGAATTTTGATTCAAACGACTTAAAAGAGCCATGACTGATTCTGGACCTGCATGCAAGACCTTTGCGCTACCTCTGCGAAGAAGAGGAGTTACATAGCGAGAGATCTACTTCTACTCTCTTCGTTTTCATTTCCAGCATCTGAAGAGCATCTCTGTCTTGCTTAGATCGTGTAATGTCTTTCATAGACTGAAAGGGAAGTATTTCTACTTGCCATAACTTTTCAACATGATGAGACAGATCTTGTGTAGGAGCATGGAACAGCGAGATGTTCAAACAGGTAGTCTCCAATGGCTGATCTAGGAATGTAGTTGGACCCTGGATGGCCCAGCCCAAACGTGTACTAACTGCCACAGGACTGCCTAATGGGCCCATAAGTACTGGATCTATCGGTGTGATGAGTTCTGGGTAATCAGAACCGATAAGGAGCATGGGCTGTACCTCTTTGAAAGGTAAAATAGGAACATCTCTCAGATGTGCAAACTTGTGCTTTAGAATCTCTACAGGGCAGGATTCACTTCAAATGAGTCACTTCAGTCACTTCAAATGAGACTGATGCACCCTGGATATCTACTACCTCTTGTCTAATTGTTCTGAGGGCAAGTGATTAATCTGTCTTATCCAGATCAAGGTAATGCACTGCTGTGGGAAGAATTATGGTCCTTTCAGACCCATCATCTAGAATGGAATACGCGTCCAATATTCTCCCTTTGCTATGGAGTCTGACCTGAACCACTTTCAACATGACATGGCCAGAAGTACGGCTTAAAACTTTCACATTTCTTTACCTTTGTCTGGAAAGATGATGTTGAGGAGGCAGAAGGCTTCTCTTTCGCATGTTCCATGCCATAGTAGATTGTGGATTGTACCTTTGGTGGCTTTGGTGGTTTTTGTTCTCTATTCTCAAAGCGAGGTCTATCTGCACTGTAGATCTCAGCGGCTCTCCTCGATATCTGAAGCGCTTGTGATTTTTTCTCTAGCCATTCTGCAAACTCAGGAAGAGTGTAGGATCTATCAGTGCCATTCCTGAGAATGCCCTTGGCCATACAGTATTCAACGAAACTATCTCTATGAGAGGATGTGAGCTTGGTGAGCAATCTATCGACATGGGAACCACACATAAGTTCAGTCTTGGAAGGCCCCTCCAATGTATTGAGGAGACCAACCAAAGTGCTAACTGATAAAGCAAAGTCCTCAAAACCTTGAGCATCCCCTGGTTTCAGTGGAGGTGTGTGGAGAATGTTGCCAATTTCTCCCTGTACCAGTTGTTGGGGCTGCCCATAGCAATGTTGCAAAGCTTGCATGGCTCGAGTATAAGGCATGGGATCATACATGTATCTATTTGCTATTTGGAAGGCAGCTGGTAATTTGAGATGGTCAAGTAAAACTTGAAATGTATAGTCCTCTGTCAAATGAAGATTTGGGCCAAGAATGCCATCAAGTCCCTTTTTTAATAGAGCAAAGTCACTCTCCTTCCCTGTGGTGAAATTAATGAGTTTAGGCTTAGGTATTCCATAAGAGGATGCGATAGCCATATCCACCATGCTTGGAACTTGAACTGCTGGCTGTACAGTAGAAGAGAATGCTGCAGAATATGGCTGTTGCTGAAGTATTGCTTCTGGGGGTCTGGTAGACTGATAGCCCTGTGTGTATGGATCTGAGTAATTCACAGATTGCAGTGGGGAAGGTTCTGAGTACTGAAACATCAGAGGCTGTGCATGAGCAAATGCTGGTAATGACTGTGTGATCTGTGGTCGTACATAATTGGGATGTACAGTATTGCTCTGCACAGAGGTCATAGGAAGTGCATAAACAGACATTGTTGTCCGAAGGACTGGACTTGTGGCTGAAATCTCTGCTGAAGATCTCCAGGTTGTTGATGAATATATGGCTGATGTATCATACCTGCTGGAGCAGATGTGGGCCATGGCTCATGTTGTGCTACATGACGCTCTGTAACAGGGACAGATGCTGGACGAGACAAGGGCTGTTGAGCCTGAGGTACAGTAATAACCCTGGTGGCAGGTGGACTGGAGATTGACTTTGTGGCTGAGGTAATCCTGTGGTTGAGTGTGCAGGTATCATTTGAGAAGAGTACCTTGATATTCCAAGATTATCAGGGCTTTGTGTACCTGGTCTTGTGTCTGCATAGAGAAAAGGCAAGCTGGCACTACATTGCTGGATGGACTGCTGCTGACTGCCTGAGTGAGGGACTGACCTTTGATGTCCAGCACCTGCGGCATGAGAGTTTAATAAATCTTGATGCATGCGTGGTGAAGCTTTGCCTTGCTCTAAAGACATTTGTAATGTGGTTTGTAGTTCTTTGAGTTGTTCTAGAACATTCCAAACACACTCCTCAACTCTACGTAACCTTGTAGTCTCAGTGTACTGCTCAGTCCAAAGTCTATCAGGAGTTGAAGTTCGATAGTCCACATCTGGAGCAGAAAAAGTCTCACTAATATGCATATGGCCTAAATACTCTTGCAAGGGGGATGGAACGAGCTGCCGTGGTTGGGAAGTAAGTACAAAGTCCTCCAGATGTCCAGGAATTCGTCGGATCCTGCTAGGACGGAGACTCTGATGTTCTTCAATATAATCCCGAGATGCTGCCATGAGGATAAGATTTTACATCCGGCTCGAAGGACCACTTTGTTAAAGATGTATGTGCATAGATGTACTGGTTTGTCAACATCTAATCCTCAACCTCGATCAGAAGGGTTGTAAGCAAAGAAGTTCATGACAGCTCCAGTTCCCAAGCATTGATTTATTCCAATAAATCCACAAGTAGTTTGTAGGTTTATGTGTGTGTGTGTGTTCATTTCAGGCTTTGTAATCTGATGATGGTCCAGTGCTAATGTAAGTGCTTTTAAGTAGTGTTACAGTTATAGTCTATCTATGTGGTAACAAAAATGCTATGGTGTCAGTTCTGTGATCATGCTTTTGAATCGTTGTCAGAATTTTGCCAGCACGTCTAATTAGTTGGACTTACTTAAAAAAAGCATGCAAACCGATTGCCTTAAAAAAAAAACAAGTAAAGTGAAATAGGAATAGTATGTGGTACTGACAAATGCTTAGTTAGTATAGTTCACTTACACAAGAGTTCTAGTAACTAAAAAAGGACTGTAGAGAGTACTTGATAATTTACTTTAAATAAAATATAATTGTTACCATTGTTGTGTTTTGCATGCTGAATGTTGAAGTCTGCATTGTAAAATCCAACAGTGATTCTAACTAACACTTTTTAGTTAACTTTACTTAATGTCTTAACTCAATTGTAGAAATCTAGTAATCTGCACTATTCACATACTATGTTTTGTTTACTAAGAAAACCCAAGTTAAGATTAATTGATTGGTTTGAGTGTGGTTTTTGAGGCGGGGAAAATCTTAATGGACTTTTCACTCATTTCCTCCAGTTCTGCAGTTATTTTTCTTTGTTTGCATGCACTCATTTCCCAAAGTCATCTTGAATGTTGAAATTTTAATACTAACTGAAAAATTTGAGAGAACATCGCACAAGCTGACTTCATAAATTGATGTTGATTTTCCTAAAATGTTTTTAAGCATTATGGCGATTAGTGATCCCAACTCTCAGAGTAAAACTGGGAGTTGTGAAAAACATGATACCTCTGTGTTTTGCCAGATGAGAAGTTTATCTATGTATCATCTTTTTACTCTTTTAATTCCTTTAATAACTGTTTTAATTTTCATTGCTTTTATTTTGAGATTATTTTAATTCCTTTCTGTGTAAAGCACCTTGAATTGCCATAGTGTATGAAATGTGCTATATAAATAAACTTGCCTTGCCTTGCCTTACTTAATCTTCTTTTTTGTTAACAACATTTTATATACATAAATGTAAATTTTCAGGTCAGAAACCACTTTTTTATGTTTTGCTTGCTGAAGTACAACATTAGCCTACTTTGTTTGGGACTATCTCACTCATGTAACAAGAAGGCTTTAAAAACAATTGAAATATGTAAGTCTTTTAACCTTTTCCTTTGATATGATCTATTCTGATTAGTTATACCCCTGCCTTTGTTTTTGTTTTTTCTTCTCATTCTTTCTTTTTTTCTTGTTTATTTGTTCGGTGACTGTTTCCTTCTTTGTTTATTTAATGTTGTCAATTTAAAAAAAAAAGTGGTAGATAAATCACTCATAAAATACATAAAGATAGGGGTTTGAGTGATTAATAATCATCTAAGCTGACAAATAGATATTTATTAAATTTTATCCACATTATATTTCATTTGCAACAATATTGTGAACTTTTTATAAAGGTTAACTTAAAATAAAAAATGAACAGTAAAAATGAACTGTATTCATGGAATCATAATCATAGTATTTAAATCCAACAAGTATACTTAAGACAGGGTTATTATAGTTAACTAAAACCATAAAAAACATTTTTGCGCAACTTGAAATAAAATAAACTGTAACTGAAATAAAACATTTAAAATTCCTATTTTATTTATTTTATTTCAGTTAGTTGCCAAAGCAACATTTCTCGTATTAATTTAACTTTAATTTTAATTTTAACTAAAAAGTATGTAAACATAAACAAGCAAATCTAATAAAAATAATAAAGAGTAAAATTTCTATAACTAAAATGTATGTGGAAATGGTAAATATAAAATAAAAACTCAATATTCACAATATTAATAAAAACTATAATAGTATCTCACTGATATAAGATAAAGATGCTGTGGTTTCGGTTTCTTTCAGAAATGTGTCATCAATTTCCTCAAAAAATATATTTAAATTATTACTGGTTTCAATAACAATGATTAATTTGGATTTGTTTTGCCAATAAAAAAATATGCAAATTCATTATAATAGCATACAGTACTTTTGACAATCAGTGGCCAGCAAAAACAAATCTAAAGTAATATTAAAAATGTTTAAAGTCCCCCTGGCCTGTAGTCAATAATTTTATCCCTTAAAATTCATCTTTGATCACCAAAATTACATATTTAAACGTTTTTTTTCCTTGAAAAACAATCGCCATGCCTTAAAATATCTTGAATGTAACTCGACACCCTTGCCTCATTTAGTATGCGCGGTTCTATGAATATGCAAATGAGCCCCGCCTCCACTCACTCACTCACTCAGCTCAGAGATCCACTCGTTGACGATCACACGTTGATCTGATTGGTTACAAGGTAGTTTGTGACGTCAGAAACACCAGCGATTTCAAAGCGTGTTTTTGAGACTGTCTTTGGTTCACTGCAGTTTTAAGGAGAAAATACTCAGCAATGCTGTCGACTTATGAATTTACACATGGTTTGTCTTAAAGCACATTAAAAACACCACATAAACAACATTAAAAGCTTGATTTTCACCACAGGGGGGCTTTAATATTCAGTGCAGTTCTCAGTGCGGTCAACAGGAGACAGTAGAGCGCGCGGTGCCATAACCTATCAGCCGTAGAAGAAGAAACAGCAGCAGCGGTAGTGACTCGCATTCAGAGAAACAGCAGAAACAAAATCATGGAGGAAACCGCAAAAAAGGAGAAAAAACAGGACGAAATCAAGGAGGAGAAGGACAAACAACCGGCGGGCAAAGAGAAGGAGAAGAAAGAGGAGCAGGAGCTGGTGAGAGAGAGAAAAACACCCGTGTTTGAATTCCGCCTGAGTCACTCTGCAGGCCAGACACACACACACTCACACACACACCACAGTAATGCTTGTGTTTATTTATGAGTTATCAATGAATAGCAATCACTTTCGGCACAAAACACTTTAAAACAACGCGTATGTGATTATAAGACTCCCGTGTATGCGTTATATGTATCATATCGTTGTATAAACATAGGGATGTATGGATAAAGTTCATAGAAATGCTTCCCTGAGGAGAAATGCCATGGTCTGATTTAAAAAAAAACTATCTTTCATTGTTTCCAGAGGTCTGATGTTGTTAATAATCACTTCTCTGATGTGTTTGTGTTGTTTGTGCAGTCAGAGGAGGACAAACTGCTCCAGGAGGAGTTGGAGATGCTCGTGGAAAGACTCGGTGTAAGTTCAGAGGGTTTTTGTTGGATTTATTAATTATTCCTGGTTGAACTGTCAATTTGACACATTTGAAGAAGCAACATTTACGTACTTAAAAAATATCTTGAATTTTGCCTGCGATTTATTGTAATGTAAAAAAAACTGGGTTTCAATATACAGCAAGATATTCAGTTGTTAACATTTGTATACTTCTACAGCATTTCTAATCTTAATGTTAATTTCAACTTTTACTAATACATTATTAAAATCAAAATATGTATTTGTTAACATTAGTTAATGCAGTGTGAACTCGCATGAACAAACAATGAACAATGGTTGTCAAACGATTAAAAAAATAATGAATTGCACCTGACTTTAAAGTTTTTAATATATTGTCATATTGCAATACTTTCACATTGAGTCTTCAAAACAATGTAGAAATAACATAAAGACATAAAATATTTGTTTAATGGCATCTCTTTACTAAGCACCAGAGATGAAGGCCAGCATCACTGATACCAATACTGGCGTCTCTATTAAATAGATTTTTTTCCTTAATTTTAGCCATTCAACATTACAGTATAATTGAAAGCTAAAATTTTTTACATTTAATATCCTTAAAAAAATAACTTTTAATTTGTTAACTCCTTAAACAATCTTCACATAAACCCATTGTGATAAATGTCATATTTAGCTGTGCCTTTAATATATCAGGGCTCAGCGCTAAGGTTTTAGTTTTTTTTTCACCCATGTAACCTTGTAAACAGTGCTTAATGAATTTCAGGTAGGACTAACAGGTAAATATACAGGAAATGAATAAAGTTATCAAACATTTTGCAGTCTTCACTACATAAATTATTAATTGTATATAGATTTATCCTTATTGAAGTTACAAACATTATTCAGTCAAGAGCAGTAAGTGTCTTTTGTTCTGTGATTATAATTAATGACAGACTTCAGCAGGTTTATTAGACTGCTGTCACTTTAAGACCTGAAGCACATGACGTGTGTCTGACATTTGATCGTATTTTCTCAAAACTCTGTTCATTTAAGCCTTTATTTGACTCATTTAAAACTGTGCTTGTGAGGATACTCAACAAAATGGAAATTTTAACATAATTTTGTGTGTTTTTGTTACAGATTTGAGTTTTTTTTTTTGCATCTTATCGCACTTGAATGGTTTAATAGCATTTAAATGAGTGATGGCGTGATTACATACTGTAGTGGAACCAAAGGATGAAAAAAAAAAGGAAAAAAATGCGTTGATTGCATTAAATATTTTTAACACGGAATGGAATCGCATGGAATAACGCATTCATTTTGACAGCCCTAATTTTTACTAACTTTAACAAAGATTAATAAATGCTTTAAAAATATATTGTTAATATAATGAGACTTTATTGTAAAGTGTTACTAGAATTAGTTTTCACAATAATGGATCAAAGTGTAATGAATTTCTTTATTTCTGAAATTACTTGATGCAAAAAAAAAAAAAGTAACGTCCATGCCCATTTTTTCCACAATACAATCAGATCCTCATGGATAAAATCACATCCTGAATATTCCATAAGTTAAATGTGTTGATTTTTTTTGTGTCAAGACGCTTGTTTTCTCTGTGTTGCGCAGGAGACGGACACGTCTCTGTATCGTCCTGCTCTGGAAGAACTGCGCCGTCAGATCCGCTCCTCCACGACCTCCATGACGTCGGTGCCCAAACCGCTCAAGTTCCTGCGACCCCATTACGCCAAACTCAAAGAGATCTACCAGAACATGGCGCCCGGAGAGAACAAGGTGTGTTTGCGGCATCAATTAAATGGCTCTGGTGATTTTATAAGAACAATCAGCCTATGTTTGAGTGTCAATCCTTCTCTGTTTGACAGCATTTCTGTGCCGACGTGGTGTCTGTCCTCGCCATGACCATGAGCACCGAGCGGGAGTGTCTGAAGTATCGTCTGCTGGGCTCACAGGAGGAGCTCGCGTCATGGGGACACGAATACGTCAGGTACGAGAACCAGCACCAGTACAGCCCAGGGCTCCAGACTAACTTTTTTTATTAGGAGCGCTGTAGCCCCTGACTTAAAATTTTAGGAGCGCAAGCAGAAAATTTAGGGGCACACCTTAAATGACCTTGCAATGCAATTATTCATATTTTCCCCCCACATAACTGTATTACTGACAAATGCTTTGATAATAAATAGATTTAACGTACAGAAATTACAATGTGCAGTTTTATTTTAAGTTCGCAGGGCTCCAGACTAACATTTGAGGGCAGAAGCACTAAGTTCTACAGAAAGTATTTGGTAGCACTGTGGGATGATAAAGCATTGAGCTTAATTTGAGGTGTATAGATAAAGTTAACTTTAATTATTACCATTCATAATGTCTTAATATTAATTCAAAAGCAAAATGAGTGACAAAATAGCTATTAGGGAGTGAAAATAGCCAATAAGCGTCCTCTATGTTTACTATGGTAATTTAATTTTTTTTTTTTTTTTTTTTTTTTTTTGTATTTTGAGATTTCCTACTTCTTGAAACTTTTAGTTTTATAAATAGGGACAATCTTTAAAGGATGAACAAAAAATGATTTGGTCAACACATTAAAAATAACATTTAAATATGATATTATAGTTTTCAAGTGCTGGAAAAAGATATGTGTAGGCTACTGTTATAACCATAGTTACAGTTAGTGTTACTACATTAAATCCATGGTGAATGTTGCTGATCTGTGGACCTAAAGCCTTCTATAACGTGTTCGCTCATGGCACGATGTTTCTCCTGGTTTCCACGTCAGCGCTGTTTGATCTGATATAGTTTATAACAGAGAATTCTGCGTCGAATCTGAATGTTTCTCACTGGATCTCGCAGCAATGTTATTAATTCTGTAGCGAACTCAATGGATTTCTTCACTGGATCTGAACGATGTAACGGTGTTGCGTGATCGAGATCCGCCCGCGACTGGCGAGAGAAGCTCTGCGCTGTCTATTATTGGTTCGAACTATTAAACGGTCTGTGAAGCAGAAATGAGTAGCGCAGTTTTTTCCGCTTTCATTTTGTTTTCATTTATTAACATGTCACTCTATGCTTGAGGCTGAGATTGTGTCTAACTAGCGTATTGTGTTTAAACTGCGAAGTGCCTGCACTGTCTGCAAACTTTGTGTTCCCCGCAGTTCTGGGGAAGCGACTGCAACATTCGCAGTTCATTAAGTCTCATTACAGTACCTCAACCAGTTGAATTCTCTCAGCCAGTCTTCCTGAAAATGGTGGGTTCGGGACTTTATCACCTCACAAACCTCTGACTCTGAATCATCATCCGACTGTGTCTGTGACATTGATATTTGTCTCCGTTGTCTGTTTCCTTCCAACAGACGTTTACGCGCGGTCGCGCGCTCGATTTTCTCTAGGACCCTCCGTCCCCATTAGCCAGTTACAGTGGCCATTCCCTATTCTTCTCACACTCGTCATCATTGGCCTGCTACACATTCCGGATTCATTGACGCGCCCCTTCCACGTTTAATGTAAAAAAAAAATTACTGGTCGCACATGTGCGACTGGATGTAAAATTCAGTCGCACACTCTCAAATTTTGGTCGCAAAATGCGACCATTTGGTCGCAGTCTGGAGCCCTGCAGCCAGACGACAGCCTGAAGACACCCTGTGTTGTTGTTGTTAGCTAAAACTGTTAAAAAATAATTTTTGGTAATTGAAATAAAGCTTAAAGGTGCAGTACACCATTTCTGAGAAACGATCAGACTGAGCACCAAAACACTTTAGCCAATCAGCAGTAAGGGGCTTGATGGGGGAGGGGCTTGTTGCATAGTGTGTGTTATTTTGGGGGCGGGGCTATTAAGATTTGTTTGTTGGGTGTTTGTTTTGGTGATTTCAAACATCAATAGCATTTCTCAGAAATCGTGTACTGCACCTTTTAGAGTAAAACTATTATGTAGGAATGCGTCAATGTATCGGCTTATAAAAGCAATTATTTCCGCCGTTGGCTGATTGTTTAAAAACAGTTGATGATCAGGACTGATTATATCCTGTCAATCTAAAGCGGGTGGAAAAACATGTCAGACTGCAACTCATATTCTGTACGAAGATTATGTCTCTTGTTTTCTATTTAGGGCTGTTGAAGGCCCTGTTTACATCAATTTTAAGATGCGTTTTGGTCGATCGGATCACATGTAGACGAGAGAGACACATTCCCGTTCACACCTGGTGTTTTAATCCGTCTCTTTTGTCCACTTTCACCCACTTCTGTCCTGATTTCTTCGAGGGAAGGGTCTATTTTTCAGATCTTTCGATCTAATGGACGAAAATAAGCTCACATAATTTACATATGAACACGACCGGAGACGACAGAGAAACACACTGAGAACATCCGCTTTAGTATCTGATCTGTGTGTTAGACATCAGGAATGATGAGAGAACATTGTGATTGGTACGTTTTTCCTCTTCAAACCAAACTTGTGTCTCCAGTCGACAGTTTAAACCCCGTCTGACTCGAGCTCTCCCCATAATGCTCACGCGTTAGATCAGCAGACGGAGGGAAGACGGTGTTTTTTTTCCTGTGGAAAGTGGACAAGCTCAAAAAGTTTTAGACCCCGTTTACATCTGTATTTAATGTTGTCCACATGAGATTTGAGATTAAAACACATCTTAATACCAGGTGGAAACAGGGCCTAAGTTAACACGACAATAACGGATATACAGTTAAACAGATGTGACCCGTGGTGGCAAAAGGAGTCGGAATGCGCTCGGGCTAATTACAAGCTACAGGTAAAACAAGTGAAAAATGTCTAAATTTGCGGTTCATTAAGCCCTCGTCACGCGATCCCAATGCTCCAAAAAAGCGATTAAATATCTAAAAGTATCTTTATTTATGCGTTTTCTCTTGTTCATGTAAAATGCCCTTTTTCTCTGCTCACTTCTCGATGATGGCGCTCCTTTCAGCACAAGTTTAGTATCGTTTTAAAGCGCAGCATTCCAACTTTGTCAATGTTCATCGGAAATTCTCAAAGGCTGAACCAATAAAATGTGATTTTCAAACTAATATGCTTATATAAACAAAACGATCTTACTCACGCCGACTGACAGATCCAAAGCTTGCGCACAAAGACGCCTCAGACTGCGCGCCACCCTTATATATATATATATATATATATGTGTATATATATATATATATATATGTATATATATATGTATATATATATATATATATATATACACATACATATATATATATATATATACATATACATATATATATACATATACATATATATATATATATATATACATATATATATATATATATATGTATATATATATGTATATGTATATATATATGTATATGTATATATATATATATATGTATATGTGTATATATATATGTATATGTATATGTATATATATATGTATATATATATGTATGTATATATGTATGTATATATGTATGTATGTATGTATATATGTATGTATATATGTATGTATATATGTATGTATATATGTATGTATATATGTATGTATATATATGTATGTATATATATATATGTATATATATATATGTATATATATATATATATATATATATATATATATATATGTATATATATGTATATGTATATATATGTATATGTATATATATATGTATATGTATATATATATGTATATATGTATATATGTATATATGTATATATATATGTATATATATATGTATATATATATGTATATATATATGTATATATATATGTATATATATATGTATATATATATGTATATATATATATATATATGTATATATACACACGCACACACACACACACACACACACACACACACACACACACACACAGAATTACAGTATTTCAAAATATCTGTCTTGGTGAATATTCACGCAAACATTATCTGTTTTGTCTTATGTGAACGTTTGATTAATTGTTGTGGAAAAACATCAAATGTGTATTAGATCCGTACGCTACTGTAGGGCGGACTGTCCATTTCCATTAATGTTAATTGTGGTATCATGGGAAAGAAAGTTTAATATATATTTTTCCTATAGATATTTGGTTGAGTTTGTGTGTGCCAAATTTGGTTATTACCAGGGATTTTAAGGGATGGTTGCTAGGTAATCTTGTTTCATAACCTTCATAAACTTTATATCGATTATTCTCAAAATTGCCTTTGCTGTCTCTATTGACTTCAGTCAGGTGCAGCTCAGTCATTTTTTTGTCTGATTCCAACAAATCATACATCATTTGGAAGGTTTTTTAATAAAGAATGTAAAAAATATATATATATATTTTTTGTTGCCAGGACGGGTCAAAAATAGTGAGGTTAAAGGAGGCTGTATTTGACCCTATGAACCTCCCGTAGTTCAAACTTTCTTTAATGCAGTCTGGGAACTTTCTAGCTCTTTCCGTGCCGAATCAGTGACGTGACCCTGTGTGTGTTTCCAGGCATCTTGCCGGAGAGGTCGCTAAGGAATGGCAGGAGATCGAGGAAGGTGATAAAGCTCAACAGGAATTACTTCTGAAGCTGGTCAAAGAGATCGTCCCGTATAACATGGCCCACAATGCCGAGCACGAGGCCTGTGACCTCCTGATGGAAATCGAGCGTCTCGACATGCTGGATACGTACATCGATGAAAACGCCTACGCTAAAGTCTGCCTTTACCTCACCAGGTGCGACACGATTACCCACAATGCATCTGAATGTGTCTTTTAGGTGTCTTCCTGTTTTGATCGTGTGTTTGTGTCTCCAGCTGTGTGAGTTACGTCCCTGAGCCGGAGAACTCGGCTCTGTTGAAATGCGCTCTCAACATCTTCCGCAAGTTTAACCGTTACCCAGAAGCCCTCAGACTCGCACTGATGCTTAATGACGTGGAGCTGGTGGAGAACATCTTCACTTCCTGCAAGGACATGTATGACAAACATGCACTTAATTTATCATTTACACACAGCCTGAATACTGTCTCCTGAATACTGAATCTCGAGTTGCAAAACTCTGATAGTAACGTGTGTGTGTGTGTGTGTGTGTGTGTGTGTGTGTGTGTGTGTGTGTGTGTGTGTGCGCAGTGTCATTCAGAAGCAGATGTCGTTCATGTTGGGTCGTCACGGCATGTTCCTGGAGCTGAATGAAGATGTGGAGGATTATGAAGATCTGACGGAGATCATGTCCAACGTGCAGCTCAACAGCAACTTCCTGGCTCTCGCTAGAGAGGTGCTTACACACACACACACACACGCACACACACACAGAGAGAGAGAGAGAAAAATATCCAGGTCACGAAATATCTGGGTCATAAGAGAAAATGCACAGATTGAATCTTGAGTAAAGAAAATTAAGCCTATTTTTTAGGACCATTTGACCTCATTTTTATGACAATTCACATCCCTACTTCATCATTATTACAGTGCAACTGAAAAAATATGAAATATTTTTGTTGCAAAGTACAATTGTAATTATGGATCGTGGTCATTTAATTCATGCTGATATTAATACGAATATCATTGTATCCAGAAAGGATTGTTTTATAACTGTATGACAATAATGGGAATATCTATCGTTCTTTCTATAGTTTGTTCTTTCTATCTATCATTCGTTCTTTCTATCTATCATTTTTTCTATCGTTCGTTCTATCGCATTACAATAATGAGAAATTGCATTGAAATGCATTTTGATCATTAAAATGTCTCAAGACTTCACTTCAAAACTAAATTTATATTAATGAAAATGTTATAAATTATTATTATTAGGATAATTGAGGTGAAATGTGCCTTATGCCTCGTTTCCACTGAGCAGTACGGTACGGTACGGTACGGAACGGTACGCATTTATTTGCGTTTCCACTATCAAAAGTTGTGAATGGTACCAAAATGCCGAACCGTACCGTACCACTTTTTAGGTACCCTTCCATTGGGGTACCTAGCACAGTGGTACGGTACTAAAAGGTGGAGCTAGACTCACTGCAGGACGTTGATTGGTTGACAGAGAATCGTCACTTGCGCGTGCTACAAGGGGAATGACAACATAAGAAGCGCCATTTTTTAATATACAGTTTAATATAATACTACTGTTACTGTATCACGAAATGTAATTTTAAGAGTTTTTCAGGCGAGAATGTAGTTGTTTAAAGCTCAAATCTGTGGTTTATTTATAAAGATGATTTTTTTTCCCCCGGTTGTGAGATCCATGCGTTCAGCGGGGCTCGGCGCTCATGTTTCCCGGCTGGATGAGCCTTTCCTCGGCTAGTCTTCTGACGTTCGTCGCTGAGACGCTGACTCCGACGGTAGTGGTTAAACATGAGATATAATTCGTCTTGTGTAGACCTAACGGGCGATCTTTGCTCTCGTGAATATATAATGAGTTCCCTGTCAATCGTTTTGGCTGAGGGGAAGTTTAGTTTCATATTAACGTTATAGGCTATTTGTATTTAACTTTACTTGTAATGTTAGACTAGAGCGCTGCATTTGGATATTTGACTGAATTGTTTGCTTTATTTCTTATTGTATAGCTTCTTGTACCTTTTACTTAAACTTTTATATAGGCTATTATTGATAAAACTGAAATTTTACAAAAAGAAATATGGTTTCTTGTCATTTTTTAGATTATCACTGATGTTTATTGCAACATTTGTACAAACGCATATTGCCTGGAATATGTTTAATTTTTTTTTTATTTAAACGAAAAGAGGTAACGTTAGGGTTGTGTTTTAAATTTCGTTTTGTTATAAATAGAATAACGTATAACGTGCAGTGAATAATCAATATGCGTTGCGCATGAACCACATTTGTGTCCCTATAATGTTTAATTTATTTAAATGAAAACGAAAAGAGGCAGAGTGGTGTTTTATAACATATTTCGTTTTATTGTTGCTTTAAAATGTACATAGTAACAGAGATAACCGGAGTAGCAGAGCGAGCTGAGTGACGCTTTTAAGAACGCGCTGTACCATTTGCATGTAGGAGTCGCACATGGCAAGTACAAACTTTGCGTACTTGATATTGAGAAAAGCCTAATGTCGGCGCTTGTCTTCTTGTGACAAACATGTCGAGGAGCAAGAACAAGATCTGCTGCATGTCATCCATTATAGTTTACTATGTTCTTCTTCGCGCGAAAATGACGTCGATCGAAACACCATGCCTATCAAGTAAGGGTACTGTTGGCAGTGGAAACGCTAGCCAGATCATGGTTAACAGACCCGAACCGTACCGTACTGTCCCGTACCGTACCGTACTGCTCAGTGGAAACGAGGCATAATTGTCTTAAAATGTCACTCTGATTATTTATTGCATGCAAAATATTATAATGTTGTGAGATTCACATTTAGATTAATAATATTTCTGTCAGTTGCGTGTGCATATTTGTAGATGTTATATTCTGATCCTTTCCTCTGTAGCTCGACATCATGGAGCCCAAAGTGCCAGATGACATCTACAAAACCCACCTGGAGAACAACCGTAAGACCCGTCAGATCTCGTTATTAGTGTGATGGTGTGTTGTGTTTTACTAGCGGTGTGTTTCTCTCAGGGTTCGGTGGCAGCGGCTCACAGGTGGACTCCGCTCGCATGAACCTCGCCTCCTCGTTCGTCAACGGTTTCGTCAACGCTGCGTTCGGACAGGACAAACTGCTCACGGAGGACGGAAACAAGTGGCTCTACAAGAACAAGGACCACGGTGAGAACAGCCACATCTCTGGGCTGCTGAACAGCATAAATCTGCTGTTATCGTGATGATCTTTGTGTTAAATGTGTGTGTGTGTGTGTGTGTGTGTTTCAGGCATGCTCAGCGCTGCGGCCTCTCTGGGAATGATCCTGCTGTGGGACGTGGACGGTGGTCTGACACAGATCGATAAATATCTCTATTCATCCGAGGACTACATCAAGGTACAGATGCACACAGTAGCCGTGTTTCCATTCATAGCTTCTGGAAATTTCAAACACACTTTTAATCACTCTTAAAACTAGATCTGATCAAGTGCTGTTCACCAGATGTCGTTTAGGTCATACAAGTTTGACTCGTGCTTGTTTGCGTAAAGGTGAAGACCCAACTCTATGCATGTTTTGAAAGATTCCCCTCTCTGTTAAACATATGTTATTGGACTGTCCTGGGTTTAATACAAGTAGAATGGTCTTTTATGAAGTTACCTCACTTAAGGACTTTAGTAAGATTATGCCTGAAAAGATTTTTTATATGTTAATTTTAAAAAAAAAAAGGTATAATGACTTTTCGTGTTTGTTTGCTTGGTTTTATTGTATTTATATGATATTTGTATTTTTGTAAATTAATTTTGGCCATGAAAATAGCCTTAGATGCTGACATGGCATTAAATAAAAACAATCAATCAATCAATCCAAGTTGTGAATGTGCAAAATTGGACATTTATGCCAGAAGCGCTACTGATTGGAGAGAAAAACCTGGGAAAATATTCTGAATGATTAATTTGACACATGTATTTCTTTCAGTCCGGGGCGCTGTTGGCGTGTGGTATCGTGAACTCCGGCGTCCGTAACGAGTGTGATCCCGCTCTCGCTCTGCTGTCCGACTACGTCTTACACAACAGCAACATCATGAGGATCGGAGCCATTTTTGGGTAATTCACAAATTACACAAACCATTTCTTAAGTTATTTTTTGTTTTATGGTTTAAATTTTAATGAACATTTAAATTCATAACTCTTAACAATCTTATAATTTACTATCCAGATACGCTGGATGGGTTTATTATAAGCGAGATTATAAGTGTTATTAGTCTACTCAACTGCTTACTCGTGACACAAGTAGCAACACAGCTAAAAGTGTTCCTAATATGTTGGACCTTTAACTGAATGTAGCTTCCTTTACCTGCTGAAACATGCCTTCACAAGCACCTTAAGAGCTGTTGTGTTTGAGTTGACACGCGAAAGGGGTGTTTGCAAAATATGCTTTATTTTTGTCATTCTAGTGCTGCAGAAACTACATACTACTTTAAGGTTTACTGATTAAATTAAAACATGGATGAAAATTTGTTTTACACCCTGTCCTAACTAGACGCGATGCGATAAGATTCTAGTGACAAATAATTTGTCTGTCCACACTAGACGACACTCGCAAGAAAATGGATGTGCTACATAATCAAATTCACAAATATTACACCATTTAAACATTATTAAAAATACACAGGCTACTGAGTTACTAAAACAATCTTAATCAAATAATACACTTGTTTGTTCACAGTTTGAACGTTCTTGTTTCCATTTGTTTAATTTCAAGATCTGAGGTGAATTATCCATTGTTGCTTTTACAGCTACAAAGCTGGAGCACTAAATGATGTTTAAAGTCACATTACACGCTTTTAACATTAAATAAAGCACATAAACAGTACCTGAGATTATCATCGCCACACTTTGTGTTTGTTGTTCCAGCGCGACGTCGCAGAAAAATAGAAACCGTTTCTAAAATCCAATCGTCGCGTGTCGCCGTCGCGGCTGGTTAGGACAAACACTCTGACTAACATGGAAAATAACCTTTTATTGCGCATTGCGTTGGACACGGTGTTAGTCCTTAACAATGAATGTATGATTATTATTTGTGAAAGTACTGTACAATAGTGACGCTGCTTTGTGTTTGTGTAGGTTGGGTCTGGCGTACGCCGGCTCTAACAGAGAAGATGTTCTCTCTCTGCTGCTTCCTGTCATGGGAGACTCCAAATCCAGCATGGAGGTGTGTGTGTGTGTGTGTGTGTGTGTGTGTGTGTGTGTGTGTGTGTGATGAATCTGTGAGATTATGCCTGAAAAGGTTTTGGATTTTTTTATCATATGTGACCCTGGATCACGTCACCAGTCTCGAGTCGCACGGCTATATCTGTGGCAATAGCCAATAATACATTGTATGGGTCAAAATTATCCATTTTTCTTTTATGCCAAAAATCATGAGGATATTAAGTAAAGATCATGTTCCATGAAGATATTTTGTAAAGTTCCTACCGTAAATATATAAAACACAATCGCCAACATAAATGAACAACTTTAAAGGAGATTTTCTCAATGTTTAGATTTTTTTGCACCCTCAGATTCCAGATTTTCAATAGTTGTATCTCGACCAATATTGTCCTATCCTAACAAACCACACATCACTGGAAAGCTCATTTATTCAGCATTCAGATGATCATCTTCATCTCAATTTCAAACAATTGACCCATGTGACTGGTTTTGTGGTCCAGGCTCACATATGTTAATTTAAAAAATCATGTATAATATGACTTGCTGTTTTTGTTTTTTTGTTTTTTGTTGTATTTATATGATATTTGTATTTTTGTAATTTGATTTTTGCCATGAAAATAGCTTTGAATGCTGACATGGCACTAAATAAAACGATCTGAATCTGATGAGTCTGTGTGTGGACACGCAGGTGGCGGGAGTGACTGCGCTGGCGTGTGGGATGATCGCTGTGGGCTCCTGTAACGGTGATGTCACGTCCACCGTCCTGCAGACCATCATGGAGAAGAGCGAGCAGGAGCTCAAGGACACGTACGCCCGCT
The DNA here is from genome assembly GCF_963993115.1 of Abramis brama. NCBI lineage: Eukaryota > Metazoa > Chordata > Actinopteri > Cypriniformes > Leuciscidae > Abramis > Abramis brama. The sequence goes on from NC_139972.1 coordinate 4,590,887, forward strand.
GGCTGCCGCTCGGCCTCGGACTCAACCACCTGGGTAAGAACAGCACACGCCTCGGCATTGACCTTGTATTTGAAAAAGGATCCTCATATAAGAAGCAATACTAAAATTCAGAGTCAGTTCATTCGCATTCGGAGATCGACTATTTCTGACTGTCAAAATGCCGGCGGACACAGAGACAGTGAGTTGTTCAAAATCTCTTTTTAGTAAACTCTGTGAACACAAACACTGTTCTCAATGCTGGAGTTCATGTGTAGAGCCTCTGGTGATACTGAGTGATACTGAGCTAGTAAAACACAAAGTTTCATGTTGTGTCGAGCCTTCTTAGTGTTTTAAAAATAGTGCTTTTTGATGCTATCATAGAAGTGCCCCATTCACTCCCATTCACAAGGCAGTTTGACCTAAAACTAAAATACGGTCAATCTTAAAAGTGGCGTTTCCATCCTAATTATGCTTTTAAACGAAAGTTTGCCTCGGGTAGATTCACAAAAAGACCCTAGGTTGCATTTTGGCGAGAGTTACGCTTTAAATCACAGCATGTGTGATTTGATAATCACTTAAACAATATTGTGTTTAATTTAGATTTATCATGCAGGCCTAATTCTCAGTGTAAACAGTTCTGAGTTCTGATTGGATTAAGAATGCACAATTACATGATTGTGTGTGTGTGCAGGTAAAGGTGAGGCGATCGAAACCACTCTAGCAGCTCTTCAAGTCGTTCCCGAGCCCTTCCGTAGCTTCGCCAACACACTGGTGGACATCTGCGCATACGCAGGTGAGTCAAGTACTCACTCACACAGGTTAAAGGTCACACGCTTCCTATAAAACACGTGTGTGTGTAACCGCTTGTCTGTCTCTCAGGGTCCGGTAACGTTCTGAAGGTGCAGCAGTTGCTTCATATCTGCAGCGAGCATTACGACATCAAGGACAAAGATGATGATAAAGACAAGAAAGACAAAAAAGACAAAGATAAGAAGGAGACGGCAGATATGGGCTCCCATCAGGTGTGTGTGTGTTCTCGTTGAGTTGAGGTGTGCGTGTGTGTGTGTGTCAGTAAGGCTGATTCTGCTGTCTGCAGGGTGTGGCGGTGTTGGGTATCGCTCTCATCGCGATGGGTGAGGAGATCGGCTCAGAAATGGCCCTGCGCACGTTTGGTCACCTGGTGAGTTTTACACCGTCATTTTTGGTGCTAAATAAATAAATAAATGCATATACTTTATTTAATAAATAAAGAATTTATAATAATGTATAACATATATTTATATAATGCATGTATTTATAAATATACATATTTAATAATAATTTATACAAATATTATTGTACAAATTTGTATATTTATAATACTTTTTGTAATTTATATTAAATGTAATATTTGATATATAATTTATATAATACATTTTTTTATACATTATGAATACATACATTTAATAAATAACTGCATAAATTATAATAATTCATTAGTTATTTATGTAATAATGCATTTAATTATAAATATAAATATTTAATAATAATTTATATAACCAATATTGTATAATTTTGTATTTTAAATATTAAATGTGATGTTTATTATAAATTTTTTTTTGTTATATTAAATTATATAAGTATGTATATAAATTATAAATAAATGCATTTAATAAATACATCTAGAATAATAATTCATTTATTTTATTTAAATACTTATTATATATGAATATAAATATCATATAATACAATTTGTAAAATTCATATTAAATTTATTATGGAAAATTACAGTATATAATACATATTATATATATAAAGAAATGTTATAATTTATTAAATTTATTTATTCATTAAAAATATTAATATATGTATTATATAATTTTATACTGAATGTAATATTTATTATAATCATTTTCTAAATGTATTTTACATGTTATATTTAATATATAAAATTACATCATATTTATATAAATTACTAATAAAAATGTATATTTACTAAACAAATGAGCATGAAATATGGACCTCTTTATGGTAGTGATTCCCCTAATGCTTTGTTCCCTGATGTGTGTGTGTGTGTGTGTGTGCAGCTGCGTTACGGGGAGCCCACGTTAAGGCGAGCGGTTCCTTTAGCACTCGCTCTGATCTCAGTCTCCAATCCCAGGTTAAACATCCTGGACACGCTCAGCAAGTTCTCACACGACGCCGACCCGGAAGTGTCCCACAACTCCATCTTTGCCATGGGAATGGTGGGAAGCGGTCAGTCAGTAATATTTGATATTTAAAATATTATATGTATATAAATTATAAATGCATTTAATTAATGCTTGTGTTGATGCTCACACGGCCTCTAGAGGCACTGAAACGCACTGATGACATCATAAAGTGCCTCAACCAATCAGAGGCTGTGGTTTTCATGGTTACTGTGTTTGTCTTTTTCTACAGGCACCAATAACGCACGTTTAGCAGCGATGCTCAGGCAACTGGCGCAGTATCACGCCAAAGACCCCAACAACCTCTTCATGGTCCGACTCGCTCAGGTGAGCAGAACAATAGCTGAAAATACGGACCTGCTAATGTCTATAGGGGCTTTTCCACCATCGGGACAAAATGACGCATTGGAAACGAATGTGAGACGAATTTCCTCTAGTGGAAGCGTTTGGTACTGCAGCCGAACAACATCTCACTGAAAGATCATTTTTTGAGATATCAACCTCAAATTTGATTTTCTTGCAGTTTTAGAGTAAAACGTGATTTTGAAAATATACATTTCATATAAAAATTGAAAATAGGATTTTTGTGTATTTTTCATAATACACGTTCACTTTTTTTTTTTTTTTTTTTTTTTTTTTTTTTACTCCAGCAATAATCTGCCAAGTGTCGTCTTTGAAAAGAGATCAGACTGAAGTCTGTCGCTCTGAAGCATTCAAGATTTATGACAGTTTAAGTTGGAAATGTAGTTTTCAGGTCTATGCTCAAAAAGTGAATAAATGGAGTATAAATACAGCGTAAATATAATTTAGTACCATAAAATCTCCTAAAAATACAAAATATTAAATAAAAAACATTATCAAACTAAAATATAGTACATTAATTTCATTGACAATTTTTTTTTTTTTTTTTTGACCGACACGTGGAGAGCACCGAGGGCTACCGTTAACTGTAATTGTGCCGTGTCAAACTAAGCTCAAGTGGAAATATTACTGGAGCCGTTCGGTATGACAGTGGAAAAGTACCTTCTGATTATTAACACAGTGTCATGTGACACATTTTTGTTTGTATTACTAATTATATACACGCTTTCCTCTTTAGTGCTAATGTGCGCTTCATCACAAAGAGTCATGCTTTTTATAACACATCATCTGCTGTTGTTTTGACTGTTAATGAGCTGTTAATGTGAGCTGTGATCCGGGCCAAAATTAACTCCAAATGCTAAAAACAATTAATTGACTTTAGTGAGAGAATGAAGCAGTGGCGTTTATGTTATGTAAAAAACTGTAGTCTAATCCTAGGCCAGTTTTTCCTTTAGTCTTAAGAAATAAAAAGGAAGAAAAATATGTAAAATTGTTGGTGGGTAGAAAAAAAAAAAACATGACCAGGTTGTATTTTACCTCAAAATTAAAAGGAAAAAATAAGATATTTTGTGTAAAGAAACTGAATGATTCAATATTAAATCAGTATCAGGCATATATTGTGATTTATGTATGTATATGTGTAATTTTATAGTGTTTATTAATATTTTTAATTTTCTTTTATTTTAATTTAAATTTAAATTTAGTTCATTTTAAGTTTGTTTTATTTTTCAGTTTTAGTAATTTTGCTTTTTATTTCAGATAATTTCTACTTTTTAAGTTAATATTTATTTTATTTCAGCTTTTTTCAATGTACAAAAAAAAGTACAGTATTGAAATTTGAGTATTGAGTTTTTAGTTGTTCTTGGTGAAATATGAGGCAGGCGTGTTTTGTGGGATGGTGATTTTCCAGTAACCGGTCATTGAAGTGTGTGTTGAAGCGGATCAGCTGCTGAAGTGTGTGTGTGTGTTTCAGGGTCTCACTCATCTGGGTAAAGGCACACTGACGCTCTGCCCGTATCACAGCGACCGGCAGCTCATGAGTCAGGTGGCCGTCGCTGGACTCCTCACGGTCCTCGTGTCATTCCTGGACGTCAAAAACAGTAAGAACGTCACTTTCAACATCCAGAACCACATCAGAACAATACCTGTGATGTCTGTCTGATATGTACCTGTGGTTTCTCGTCTCTCTCGCTGCAGTAATCTTGGGAAAGTCTCATTACGTTCTCTATGGGTTGGTGGCGGCGATGCAGCCTCGCATGTTGGTCACATTCGACGAGGAGCTCAGACCTCTGCCAGTGTCCGTCCGAGTGGGACAGGTGTGTGTGTGTGTGTGTGTGAGACATGTTGCATGATTTTGGACCAATGAGATTAAGCCACTGTTCAAAGTTTGGGGTCGGCAAGATTTATGTTTATGAAAGAGTCTCTTCTGCTCACCAAGGCTGCATTTATTTGATCAAAAATACAGTAAAAACAGTGAAAATATTATTACAATTTAAAATAACTCTTTTCTATGTGAATATATAGTAAAGTGTAATTTATTCCTGTGATCAAAGCTGAATTTTCAGCATCATTACTCCAGTCTTCAGTGTCACATGATCCTTCAGAAATCAGTCTAATATGATGATTTGATGCTCAAGAAACATTTATGATTATTATCAATGTTCATATTTTTGTGGAAACTGATACATTATTCAGTATTCTCTGATGAACAGAAAGTTCTAAAAGAACAGCATTTATTTGAAATAGAATCTTTTGTAACATTATAAATGTCTTTACTGTCACTTTTGATCAATTTAATGCACCTTTATTTTAATTTCTTTAAAATAAATGCTCATTGCTAGTTAGGACAGCAACAAATCAGATTAACATGGAAGATGTTTTTTTAATCACTTTACATTTTAAGTGGCTCCTGCTTGGCACACTGTGATAAATGTCTCATTGTCTTAAACTGTAGCTTTGTGTTTCCACGGAGTACAATGAGAAATTGTCCAAAATAGAGCAAGTCATTTTAACCATTTAAAGGGGTCATGAACTGCATTTTTTTTTTTTTTATTCTTTATTTGACAGGGACAATAGACAGTAAAGAAACTGTCCCACAATAAGCTACAAAGCTAAACTTCATCTGTTTGAAGTGTATTACCTGAGATACACTTATGTTAGTATGAATTTTACATCAAAAATTGTCATAATTTAGAAATATAAGGCCATTTCCTGCCCTGATTTTATCCTCTGGTTTGAACGCTCTGTCTGAAGGGGCGTGTCTGTGTGAGACTTCAGTGTAAACACCCACAGCTGTGATTGGCTGACATCTTTGCATATGAAATGAGCATTGCATGTGGAACTCTCTTGAAAACCTTTAGCTCTCAAGGTTAAGTAATCTTGAAAAGTGTTGATTATAGCATTATTTTTAGATCTATGGCGTGAAAGGTTGCAGTGATGAGTAGAGCCCGACCGATATGGATTTTTGGGCGCCGATACCGATAAAAAAAAGCCAGATACCGATATATCGGCCGATATTATTTATGTGTATATTATAATACAGTAGCAATATTATTTATGTGTATTATAGTACAGTAAGTTTGGACACACTTTCCAATTGGTGTGTACAAACTTTTGATGGGTACTGTATATAGAATACACAGTATAAACAGAATAAATATATAAACGTTTTGCAATGATCACTCAAATGTGGTGATCAAACACTTGTGTGACAAAGATATGTAATGGAGGCAGGGTGAATGATAGAATGAGAATTTGAGCTGTAACCAAACTAGTTTGCATTGCATTTTATATTATATTATATTCTAAATACTGTTGCATAATCTTCACTAACGACTTTGTCTTTTAATTTAGTCACGTTATTTAAAACATAACTTGTATCAATAAATATATCAAAAGTGTCACTGACAAAACCTTATCTTCTATTTTTAATCTTAATTTCTCTAATATCTACCAGTGGAGGAAGAACTCAGATCTTTTTAGTAAAGTAAAATTAATAATATCATAATGAAAACGTTTAATTACATATGTACAGTAGATTTATACTATTTTAAATAAGTAGTAAGCAAAATGTACTAAACGTGAAACTAGGCTATAGGGCTGGACCCGAATATTTGAATATTCGTTCGGTGGGTTGGTATTCGATTTGAAAATTTGACATTCCAATATTCCTTTTTTTTTTTTTTTACATCTGGGATCCCCCGCGACACGGTTCTCATTCGCGCTTGAATAAGGCCGGCGACACACTGACTGCGTGGCATGGCCATTTTTATTTCGGTTCCCATGTTAACAGGTTGGAGTTTGCACACTGCCTGCGTGAGACGCGTCTCTCAGGCGCGGCTCGAGCCGAGCCACGCGGAAAACGCATGCAAGCTAGAAATAGAACCGACGCGCAAGTGTTCCAGCAACGGGAGTGTTCTCTGGCTAGAGCGCAGAACAGCGGAGTTTGAGTTTCTATGGACGAAGTGCATGTCTGAGCTTGTGTTTTGGATTAAGCTGTGTTGCTTTGACATTGTGGAAAATAGAATAATATAAACAAAATGTATTCGCCTTTTTACCCGTTATTATCAATCTAAATTAATCTCATTTTTAATTTAACTTAATTTCGTTTTTCTTTATTTAAATTTCGTTTTTCTTTATTTAAATTTCGTTTAATTTCTTTATTTAAATTTCGTTTTTTCTTTATTTAAATTTCGTTTTTCTTTATTTAAATTTCGTTTTTCTTTATTTAAATTTCGTTTAATTTCTTTATTTAAATTTCGTTTTTCTTTATTTAAATTTCGTTTTTCTTTATTTAAATTACTGTCAGTAATTTTGTTAGTCAGAAAAATATTAGACTACCTTAAAAGTATTGCTTAATTTAACAGACCTGTGTGTGTGCGTTTTATATCACTGTCCTTATATCAGTGTCCGTTCTCGGACGCGTTCTCTGCCCGCGTGAGGTGCGCCGCTTCCCGCTCGCGCTGTTCTGTAGTTTACTAAAAGTGTATTAATTCTGAACGTGTCGCATCTCGCGTGTCCATCTGGCTACTCTTAATGCAAAATGGCACTATATAAAGTGTTATAATTACATAAATTATTGGAATATTGCTTGATGTTGTAACGTAGCAGAATGAGCTTTAACACTGTGTCTACACCAGATGCGGCCGTTATTTTTTTCCACTTTTGCCAGTTCTTTGTGACAGCTTTTAGGTGCTTTATTAGCAGCGCCAGCGCCATCCTTACATAAATCACTGCATCGCTGCTTTTTTTTTTATATTAATTTATCGGCCATTATAAATGCCGATACCGATAGTTAGGAAAATGCCTTATATCGGCCGATAATATCGGCCCGCCGATATATCGGTCGGGCTCTAGTGATGAGCATTGTTGCCGATCACAGATGTGTTGAGCACGTGAATGCAGTGATCTCATCATTGTAACTCAATTTCTGCTCTCACGAATTTTCATCATAACTAACAGTGCAAACGCAATGTAAATAAGAGATTCATTGTGCAGTGAAGACGGCTTAATTGATTATAACGGGAGTCAGTGATAAACCCGTGCTGTTTGATTGACAGTTCCAGTGATTGTAGAGGGAGTGCTTTTTGACCACTTTCTATATTATAATTTAATCACAATTTAAATAACAGATTATTTTCATCCTACTAAGAGAAACTATGTGAAGTTGACCGTTTAGTCGCTGGTTAACATCTGACTTTAGCCTACATGAATCATTACATATCAGAAATCACTGGTCACTGATCATTAGAATGAACACTGTTACTTGCATGTTGTGGCGTTACTGTCGAGTCCATATCATAAATGTGTGTTTGCAAAGCCTGCGCTGAAATTGCGACTGATTTACCAAAGAATCCACAGTGAAATGTGCCGAAAACAAACAAATAATGCTCTACTGAGACATTCACATAGTTGAAAATAAATAGCATTAGGATCCTTTGGAAATTAATGTTATTTTCATTCAAGTGATCCTGTATCTCTCACCTCACTAACGCACCAGTGGGCGGGGCTAAAGATGCGATGATGCAGACGTGGGCGTCCACTATGACGTCATAATGTGACAAAATTCCAAACGAATCGTTTTCTGAGCTTGGTTTCAATAAAAGCTGTTTTTGGACTAAGTTTGAGTTACGAAACCCACCGGATGTTATTTTATAGTACAATGACCTCAAGGGAGATTTGATTTCTCAATTCATGACCCTTTTAAATGATACAAGTAGTGCGAAATCAAACGGTGAAAGAAAGATGTGGTAATTCTTTCTGTGTGTCTCCAGGCTGTGGATGTGGTCGGTCAGGCCGGTAAACCCAAAGCCATCACGGGCTTCCAGACTCACACCACGCCGGTGCTCCTGGCTCACGGGGAGCGAGCCGAACTCGCCACAGAGGAGTTCCTCCCCGTCACGCCCATCCTGGAGGGCTTCGTCATCCTGCGCAAGAACCCCAACTACGACGTGTAGACACGCGGACTGAAGCGCACACTAACCGGGACCTCTGATCGTATTTAAAGGCACCTCGTCCTCCACCTTCTGTCTCCGTCTTTCCCTCCCATGGGAAAACTGTGACGATTCCTCACGCCCTCCTTCTCCTCGCCGCGTTTTCTCCTCATTTTGTAATTAGAGCAAGGAATGAGTGTGTTTATCATCCTGCTTTAAACATGTTTTGTTGTTTTTTGTTACTTGTTCTGTAAAAGGTTGAGATACAAAAATAAAAGAATTGTGGTCAAATGTTGCTGTCCCTGTACATTTTTTAACTCAAAATGCATTTTTCACGTTCTTATTCCAATCTTTACTGATATATCCATATTTTTTTTGTTATTGTGAATATATAATAGTGATAAACTATTAAATAAATTGTAATAAACTACAATACATTCAGATTCATCAATTGGGATGGTTAGATACATGATGGGCTAATGTAGAAAAAAAAATAACTTACGGTCATTAAATATATTCTGGAAATTTTGTCTCAGTTACAAATTTGACTGGTAAATCATGAAGAATTTTTTTCCCCCGCCCTTTTATTGCAATGCATATATTGTATGTTCATGGATGACAGATTAATAAGCAGACATGATATTTATGACTGGATGTAACTTTTGATACTTCGCAGTAAAATTGGCTCTCCTACTGATTTTGTCCTATCAGTGTGGCTCTCATGAAAAAAAAAACGGTGAAGACCACTGAACTACACCATGGCTAATTCATATCTATAAGCCAGTATCTGACAATAGTGAAATTTGTAGTGTGTTTGTTTCATACAGACCTGTTGAACATTTCAGCACAATCACACATCATCTAAAACAATATTTTCAGATGACATTGCTAACCCATTTTTAATAATGAACCAATATAGCAGCATTTTCACACATTGCTACTAGTCAGAATGAGATGTGAGATTTTAGACGGTCACCAGGGGGCGCTGTACTTAAAGGCCACGCCTCTGTAAGCCTCGACCAATCAGCGTTCACGAATCCTACTATGGCAAATGCTCATAAATATTAATGAGGCCATGCTGACGTTGCAAAGTGAACTTTCAGCTGGAATCCTGCGGCGAAAGCCGAGGTCATGAATATTAACGAGCCAACTTATTTGTTTCAGTCCATTCACGACACCCCAAACTCTGTCACGTGGTCGGGATTCCCTATTGTCACCGATCCGGAAGTTCCCGAGTCGCCGGTTTCCGCCGGAAAAGGTTCCGTCCGGTCCAGACGGGTCTGTCTCTCTTTCTGGCTTTTTTTTCGGTTTGGTATCACTCAACTGATCCGATACAGAACCGGACCGGCACCGAAGATACACGATAAACTCCTGTCAGGTAAGAAACAGGCGCACGCGAGTCCTTACCGGCGTTGACGCGTGCGTGCGTGCGCGTGCGCGAGTGTATGTGTGACACCAGTACTGTAAAATTCACTGAAAATACCATGATCATTATTATTTTAATAATTTAAATCAAGACAATTTTATGTTTTTTAACATCAGTTTTAGTTGATATAATCACCCCGGTTCTCACTGTATTGTAATTGTGTGTACATAATATCAATCGCATGGTGGGTTCGTGGTTTTACACCATATTGATAATGTTTTCATCTGCAGTGAATGCTTTCTGCCAATTAATTTGCTTTAGTCATATGATCAGACATGTGCAGAGATTATAAACAGAGGTATGTCATCAAAACAAGCTATTAGCTGAAGATCATCACTGGTGAACTGATTTTAAACATGATTTCAGTTTTGGTATTCATTTTATAGGTGTGTCTGATCAAACACTCTTGCATCTGCATAGCAACATACAAACAATCATTTAAAACAGCTTAGACACCACATTTAAATATGCAAACTGGCTTTTGCACAGACAAGCATCATGTTTCCTAAATGAAAAGTCAGGTGTCAATAGTCTTTAGGCATTAGATTTCTTATGGCATCAAACAATGACACAACTCGGTTGATCATCTCTGCTCCTGTTCTGGAACACAGATTAATATTTCACTAACCTACATTTACTGATTAGACTAACTGTCCTAATGTGAGGCCATGTTTATTTGTCAGTAACCTAAACACTGCAGTAATGATGAAATATGTCATCATGAAATCCATGTGACGTCTGAAGTGTAAATATTTTAAACATTTGTTTTGTTTTTGGGGTGTCTGACCCCAAAACATCAAAAGAAACGCTATATATATATATATATATATATATATATATATATATATATATACAAACATACATACATACATATATATATATATATATATATATATATATATATATATACATACATATATATTTATTATTATTATTATTATTGTTATTATTATTAATAATAATATTATTATTATTCCCTGTTTTTTCATCTGACATTGATTAAAAAAATTTTAATCATTATTATATATTTTTTGTTCAATAACAGACAAATACAAGGCATTGTAAATACAGTATAAAACAAAGAATAATAACAACAACAACAACTAAAATATAAAATGAGGCACTTATTAATGATTCGTTAATATCGCCATGTCAAAGGTGTTTGAGCCACGCCCATAATTATTCATAAATACGCGAATTTACGTAATTATTCATGAGATTACGCAACGACATTGGTCGCGTGTGTTAATGTATTAATATAAAGTGTTTAGTTGTGTCATTAGTGTATGGGCTAATTGAGCCCAGTTTACCAGAATCTGTAATTAAGTTGTTGTGGCAGTTAAGTGTTGAATCATGATGATACGCCGGCACTGGAGCGCCTGACTGCGCATGCGCGCGCGACCCACATGCTTTGTTCCGGCAGGCGCACGCGCACGCGTGAGCGAACATGGCGACGCGCTGCATGTCTCGCGTTACCGGACAGTGAATCACACCGAGAGAGAGAGAGAAAGAGAAACGGTAAAGAACCGTGGTCTGTCTGTGTGTCAAATGAGCGATTTTCTGTGAATGCGCGCGCATGTGTATGTGTGTGTGTGTTCAGCTGATGTGTTTGTGCGTTACACGCGTAACTACGCAGTAAGTTACTCAATCTGGCCCTGAGAAGTGATCAATACGTCTGTGTGTGTGCTGACAGGTGTCTTGTGAACTGCTTGGATGTCATTAAAGCGTGTTATGACCATGTTTTAACATGTTTCCTGATAAAGCAGTGTGTTTTGGATCATGGCAGTTATTTGACATTCAGTGAGATATGCGTCATGATTATGGTTATCCATGACATATTTGGGTTTTTGGTTGATGCATTTTTAATATAAAAATGCTTTTGGACAGGCACCATGTTTTTCTGAGAGTGCCATGTAAATACCATGGTGAGATCATTCCAGTACCATTGCATTAAAGTACCATCACTTTACTATAGTACTGCCACAGTATTTTCAGTAATCCTTTCATTTGACTTGCGAAACATGACTATGTTAATCATTGTATGGTATATATTAAAGGAACATGGTGTTTTCTTGTATTTTGGACATGTAACTAGGTAAAATAAAGGTAATCTTTGTGATGCAAGACAAGTACAGTGGCAGTACCATGGTAATTAAATGTACGCATCATTGGAATTAGAAGATACTTGCATGGTAGTATAATGGTATATATGCCAAGAATTATGGTACAAAGTGCATAAAACCATGTTAGTTTTTGGTATTGTGTTGTAAGTTATATAAGCACCATGATATATGAAGTTACATGGTATTTAGTCTATTCATTTACTAGAGTTTATTAGTTTACTCCGTAGTAGTTACTAGATAACTACTGTTAATTGCTGCAATCTGTTGAATTAATTTGAATGTATTATTTAAAAATATCGGTTTGAATGAATGATTTCAGGGCTCGGCATTAATGCTTGGCAGAAAGAGATGTTTACTTGCCCAACCGACAATTAACGTCAATAACAAAAACATAAATAAAGCTGCAAGCAGCATTTATCGACCTTTAAGCATCAAAAGACATTAAGTTTTATTCAGCCACCTAAATCACAGAAGGAAAAGACCATTTGCAGCCAATACAAGCAATTTACCATAGGAAATACATGTTTTTTAAAGCTTTTTAACAGTTATAGCGCCACCTATGGTCCGATCTCCATAAAAGTTTGCATTAAATTTAGTGTAAGTGGTCATCGATAGTGGATAATAATGTGTAATGTACTGATACGCAGACTCTCGAGGAGAAATCGAAAACAAATGAGCGCAACACACAAAGAAAAGTCAGTTAACAACACGCATAACATATGATATAGTTACGCAACATCACACGACCAAGAGAGCTGTTTTCCTGAATACCATCACAGTTGAAAACGTGACGCTGATTTCATGAAACTTCAATAAACAAGTAGTTAATATTAAGTCACTTATATTTTAGACACAATATTGTCTGTTTTTGTTCTGTTTCAGCAGCGAAAATCGTTCCAAACAAGCGAGTCAAAGATTAAATTAAACACATCCATAAACAACTGCCTCATTCTTGAATGAATCGGTCATTTGAACGAATTGACTCACTCAATGACTCACTGTATGACTCACTCAATGACTCACTCATTAAGACTTACTGTTGGTTTAGTTTCATGTTTAGAAGTATCTTTTTTTCTTCAATATTTCTTATTTGTATATTCAAAAAACATTTAAAACCCAACATTATTTTATGCAGTTGAAATTTTTCAGTGTAGCTGATTTAATTTGATTGGTAAAACCCCTTTAGTGTTATATTATTCTAATTACATTTTTTTTAATCAAATTTAAGAATTTGAAATCAAAGATGAGGCATTCATTTAATATGATTAGGAAAAAAAGTAATTCAAATAAAAAAAATATTAAAATAAAATTCAAATAAAAATACCATTTCAAATGTAACAAAAAATGTCCTCGGGTTAAATATCAGAAGTTCACAACAAATATGCAGATTTAAATGGCCAAGCTGATTGAACACTAATGAGAATATTGCTTCAGCATAAATTATATTTACAAAAAAAAAACCCTTTTTATTACTTTATTACTCGGACAAGTGAATGACCGCTTTACTTGACGAGGTTTAATGTCCTGGATCCAATGACTCGTGTCTTTACTGGATGAATCAGCGTTTTTGAACGAATCTTTGTACTGTATTGTACTTTATAGTAAGCATTTCTCACTCAATTAATCATTAAAGTATGAGTTTATTGCATTTAAATGATATTTAATGAAGTCTCGTGTGAAAGACGTCACTGAGACCGATACCAGGCCATGTGTGCTCTTCTTATCTCGAGTGTGTAGTTTCTCCTTTAAGATGTTGGATTTCTCTGGAACTGGCCCTGCGTCAAAGGTCAAAGGTCATGGTGAAAGAGCCGTGGATCTTTACAGTGTCGGATGGAGTGTGTGAAGTGTTAGTCACTCGTGCATGACTGTCGCATCACTGAAGCCGTCTCACACTGCAGTGTCTCCAATAGCAACACACTCCAAAGGTCTCGTATGAGTCTCGTCTTCAAACTCTCAAAGGACAGACAGACAAAGAGTGTGTTTGTGGGAGTTTCAGCGCTTGAGAAAATGTTTGGTAACACTGTTATTTTACAGTGTCCTTGTTACATGTACTTACCATAGTAATAACAGTAAATTATGCATAATTACATGCAACTAATCCTAATCCTACCCTAACCCTATAGTAAGTACATGCTGTTAATTAATATTACTCAGTACTTAAATATATAATTACACTGTAACAATGACACCTTAAAATAAAGTGTAACCCATGTGTGTTTCATTAACGCTTCAGCCTGACCTGATGATGTTGTCAGGTCTGCCACTGGGGTTTAATGCTGTTTGATGTGGTCAAGTGGAGGATCGCTTGCGATAGACGTTATAATAGTGGAAATACTGCATGTGTGCGCTCAGATCTGATGCTCAGGTGTTTTAGCCAATCAAAACACGAATGCCACGCTATCCTAAACTGTGACGTCACGATAGCAAACAGTGGAAAATGAGAAACACATCTATGTAATATAATGACATATTTGTTTGTTTTTTATTCTGTTGCTTGTTAAAAAATGCATTTGAATGACCATCAATGGAGAAAGATGATTTATGCCCTTGTAAAATTCGTATTTTTTATGCAGTATTGCATTGTTTATTATAAACAAGTATTCATTCGTCTTGGTCATTAGTTTTTTTTTAAAGGGGTGGTTGATTATGATTTGACTTTTCTAACTTTAGTTAGTGTGTAATGTTGCTGTTTGAGCATAAACAACATCTGCAAAGTTACAACGCTCAAAGTTCAAAGCAAAGGGAGATATTTGCTTTTAAAGAAATCGCTTTTTAAGGACTACAACAAACGGCTGGTAGAGACTACACCACATTCCTCCCGGGTTAGTGACATCACCAACCCTAGAATTTACATAAACCCCGCCCCCTGAACACGATTTATAGATTATTAGACAGAATATGCTAATCAATGACTAGAAGATAACTACACATAAGCTACATAAATTCATCAACTAACCGTTCAGAAATGTCCTGTTGCTTCTACATGTTGTCACTTCTTCTTGAGTCTCTCCATCATTGTCTGACTCCGGTTTGAACATAAAAGACTAAAAGTTTTTGAGATTTTCAGTGCGTGTGTGTGTGAGGTAAAAGGACACGAGCTGTTGAAGCTCCGCCCCCTGTGCCGGGAGCAGCAGCTCATTTGCATTTAAAGAGACAGACACAAAAACGGTGTGTTTTTGCTCACCCTCAAAAAGTGACAATTTTAACATGCTATATAAAAATATCTGTGGGGTATTTTGAGCTAAAACTTCACACACACACTCTGGAGACATCAGAGACTTATTTTACATCTTATGAAAAGGGCATTATACCACCCCTTTAAATTCTTGAATCAGAATAACTTCCTCTTGCAGCATCTCATCTCTTCTCTGATGACGAGGGCGGGGCAACCTGTCACTCACATGAGATCCACCAATAGCAAACCACAACCATCCAATCAATTCCCCACAGACACAATCAAGCCCCGCCCACATTTGTTCTTGTTTGAGAAGCAGTTTCACTCTGATATACGGCACAATGGAGAAGAAAAAACGACTTTTGATGACAACGCAGTTACACCAGGAACAAGGACTTCACGATAATAATTAAATTAAGAATCACGATTAATTTGCTTAAAGTATAATCGCAAATTTAGAAAACGGTAAGGTACCTGATTTCTGTATGTTATGAAAACTGGTAAAACCTTAAAAAGCTTCTCTCAAAAGCGAAAACAGTGAAATTCCCAATATTAATTATAACAATTCCAAATTGTTAATATTTTTTAATTTATATTCAGCAACCACAGTCGCGAACAATATAGCCGAGATTCGTGATATATCGCAAATACTGACAATTACTGAAAAGAGCAACTGCTTACTTTCTTTACAATAACATTTACTGAGTATTAATATTAAACGGTTCAAATTACTCACGGTTTTAGGGTCGCTGTTTCGGTACGGTTCGCTAAAGGACTTTATCAAACAAAAATAAAGTAAATAAGAACACATAATCAAACTACAAGCAATGGTACAAATAAATACAATAGAGCAACGATACAAATGAAATAAACAGTGCTTTTCAGGTAGAGAAATAAAAAAAAGTAATCAAATGTAAAATAACTCTGCATGTAGTCTTCACTGTATAATTTAAAAATGAATCCTTATTAAAGTTAAAAAAGTTATTCAGTCAAGAGCAGTGAGAGATTTCCTTGTCTTTTGTTGTTCGATTAACGTTAAAAACACAGACGGCAGGAATATTAGGCTTCTGTCACTTTAAGACTGAATGCACTGATCTAATACACTGATACACACGCGTCGTCTCTCTCGACTGTTCACGTTCACTTCAGACAATAACCGACTATGTTTGCTAGGATTCTCGCCAAGACGGGCATGTTGACAATTTTTGTGTGAATTTGTCCTTTCAAGCGCAAGAACTCAACTTTAAAGCAAACTCACTTCTCTTTCGTGTAGTCTTAAAAACACACGCAAACTTTAACTTTTGTGGCGTTAAAAGCGTCCCGAACCATTACACCCCTACTGAGTGTCATACAGATAGGGATTTAACTTATAAAGAAATGCATTGAATCATTGTAAATGATGATCATTTCCTAAATGGAAATGATTTACTAGGGCAGGGTAAAAAATATCGATTTCTCAATTTTAATCGATTCTCATTTTTACGAAGTCTCAGATTTCAAATTACGTCCATTTTCTTACGAAATTCAAAAACATAAACACCGTTTTGGCGCTGTGGCGTGAGATCGCTCTGACTCAGCTCTAGAGAAGCACATGATCTTCTCTTCTGCATTAATAACACCAGTTACAGCGTGAAATAAACATGAGTGAGCGTCTGAAAGTGTGTTAAAGATAGAGTACAACTTATCAAAGTCCGTATCAAGTCGCTCAATCAGTGTTTCAACCGTGGAAAGACGTTAGTAAACAATGTTGTGACGTCACATTTACCTCAGAAAAACCATATCCAGTGACCATAAACTCGTCAGTCAGCTGGAAAAATTAACTCTAGAGTGGAGCATTTTGCTAAATATATGCACCATATTACATATTCATTATCATTTTTAATGTTCTTCAATTTTTAATGCATGTTTGAATAAATCTGGCAGGTTTTTATGACAGCCACCATTTAAATGTTTATATTTCCTATAACTTTATTATTATAAAAATAATAATGTAATTTAAGTGTTTGTATACAAATCAGTTAATTTTTACCTTCAGTATTATAGTAGGCTAATGAAGCCCATAGGCTACCACTGACTCCCATAGTTTACAGGATTAGTTCAGAGATTTGTTTTCCTTGATAAAATTTGCCATGTATTGTACCTGATGTACAAAATAATCAATATTGAATCGAATCATAATCGAAATCTAATCGAATTGTGAAATCTGTGTCAATACCCAGCCCTAGATTTAATTTCAGAAACATGAAGTCAGAACGTATGCCTAGTCATTTTAATTTTCTTCTCTTTCATTTCTGGCTTCAAAACCTTTTGAACTCGACTTTTACACAAGGTGTATTTAAGCGTTATGTAATGTCACTGCTGAACTCCATATCTGTGTGTGTGTGAGAGAAGTGTCAGGTTTGTACTGTACTCTCTCTGTGTGTGAGAGAGAAGCGTCAGGTTTGTACTGTACTCTCTGTGTGTGTGTGCAGGTTTGCCTCTCTATATTTGGCTCTTGTAAAGATAGCCACGTCGCCTGTAACCCCTCCTCATAAACTAGTTGAGTCTTCAGCTCGTCTCTTGCCGCAGTCCTGATTCATTCACAAAAGCAGCCACACGTCAAATGCACAAAGCCAAATAATAAATGTGCTGCAGTGACTGAAGATCAGTCGTCATAAAACACGAGTCTTCGTTCACGGGTCACCGGGACCTGATCGAGCTACAGATGACGTTCATAAGTACTTTACCAATCCTGAAAGCTATTTCACTACATGTTAGTTTTCCTTTAAAAGAAAAGCTTGATGGTTTAACTTTTGAAAATGAAGAAATTAAAGGTGCATTGTGTAATATTTAGGAGGATCTGTTGACAGAAATGCATAAATCATATACATAACTATGTTTTCAGTGGTGTATAAAGATCTTAATGAACCGTAGGCCTGTCGCGATAATTAAATAACCGTCAAATCGCGATTATTTGATCTAACCGCGATTGTTTCAGACAACCGCGATTATTGCGCTCTTTTATAGGCCTACGGCACAAGGGGGAGTCATGGACCAAAATAAATAGACAAGCACTAATTACGTTTTCCAGCAATATATTCAAAGTCATCTGAAGCCATTCCATAGCTTAATATGAGGGACAGTAGTATATTTACATTGTTAAATTAAAGTTCACAAACTCGTCTGCAGCTGTCAATCATTCCATTCAGCATTCAAAGTCTGCAGCTGTCAATCATTCCGTTCAGCATTCAAACAGCGCGCGTCGTCCGGTTACGACAGGATACACGGTAAAACTTTCTCCAATGTGACATTGACGTTATTATGCTTGATCTGTAGATAAAGGGCTGTGGATTTGCATAAAATGACTTTATTTTGCTGGAGTTTTTTTGCTATTTCTAAATGACTCGCTCGCTACCGTGTGCCTACACAGCACAAGGACTATGAATTGGCATCAGACGCACAATAACTGGAGTTTAAAACTGTGAAGAAACAAATGATCAATAAACTGTTGGACTGATATACACTAGGATTTGTGCCCTCGACATTTCTTCGCTTTGTGCCGTGAACTTTTATATGCGCACTTGTGCAGCGCTGCGCACTGTGACTCCATGTTGCATTAAGCACATCATTCTGCACCCGCGATGCGCATACGCGCTTTGTTCCACTCTGTTTTGAAGCGTATCATATTATCATGGTTTGTGCACATTTGTTTTTATTAACATGTTTAGATTTTATTAAATTACTGTGCAGATGTTTTCAAAAATTACTTTTTGCTGCTGATTTATACACTCACTCAGTTTAATAAACAAATTGTCATAGCTATTGAATATATTTATTTAATATTTAAAGGTGTTAACTGTAATCTTACACTGCAAAATGATAACTTACAAAGGATTAAATTCATCACAATTATTTAATGAATGAAGCACAAAGCCCTAAAACAGACAATTAATCGGCATAATCGCCAAAGCCCTAACACAGACAATTAATCGTCAAAGCCCTAAAACTGACAATTAATCGGCATAACCGCAATTATTTTTTAGACAATTAATCATCAGCCAAATTTCATAATCGTGACAGGCCTAATGAACCGTTGTGTTTTTATCACCTTAGAATGAGCATTTCTCTCTACACACACCGCGGGTCTCCTTACACACACACGTTTCTACAGTGGCCCTGAACGGACACACGCGTTTCGTCACTGTGTTGTTCTTCGTGTAAAGAAGCTAAAGCTAAAGTCAGCGAATAAAACACTGACACAATGATGAACAAGTGACAATAATATTCACAATAACATATCGTTTTACTGAATAATCAAGTAAACCTAATTTCTGAATTTATCTTTGTAATTTAATCTCTACTCTCTGCTGTCTCAGACGACGACATCACTTCCTGTCGGCCACCTTAACTTCTGTTGAGTGCAGTTCACAACCTCACCACTAGATGCCGCTTAAATCACACACTGCACCTTTAAGACATAAATAATAGTATTTAAATGAACAAATGTACACTATTTTTCTCAATTGTTATTTCACAGTACAATAGTAATATTCCCAGAGTAATATATTTCTTATTTTGTTTACGAAATGTTACTTCTAATTTAATTATCATAAAAATCTTAATATGCACCAATGTAGCCAGATTGCGAAGCCCTATAAACAAGTACAGCAAAAGCTCTTTTAAAAAAAAAAAAAAATTGCACTCGTAAGAAAAATCGCAAATAGATTTTTCTTCCCAAATTGTGCAGCCCTAATACGATTTTTTTTTTTTTTTTTACAAAACTTGTAAAGATGAAATGTGTGATTTTCTGATTTTATAGTCATGAGGCCTGTTTTAAGGGACTTCTGATGCGAGTTTGTCTTCGAGCAGGAGTGTGTGTGTGTGTTTGTCTCCTGAGAGACCATGCGGTGTTTGAAGATGCGCAGGTGTTATTTTTACTCTTTACTGCGGTGTTCAGGTCTGGATCTCCTGTGGTAAAGGTGAAGTGTGTTATTACTGCGCCACTGGCAGCAGAACCGAAACCGTAATGAATAAATAGTTTCAATCCGGCTTTCCGAACACTTTTCCCATCAGCCGTTAATTGGATAATCCCGCGCCAAACTCGCCGTGTTGGAAGAGCCAGTGTGATACGAGAAATCACAGTAACACTTTATTTTACAGTGTCCTTGTTACATGTACCATAGTAATAACAGTAATAATGCATAATTACATGCAACTAACCCTCAACCAAACCCTAACCCTATAGTAAGTACATGTAGTTAATTAATATTACTCAGGACTTAAATATATAATTACACTGTAACAATGACACCTTAAAATTAAGTGTAACCGAAATTACACGTGTAAAAACCACACACTTCAACTGTAACGTCCGCTGAATCAGTGTGTACATGCGCTTCAAGAACTTTTGACTCGTGCGTTAATCATTTTCAATCAGACATTGTAAACACTAATTGAATTGAAGCCATAATTAAAGTCCTGTGTTTTAAAGCATATTAAAAACACCACATAGACATATAAACATTAAAATCCAGTTTTTAATGATGTTTATATGTCTCTGTGGTGTTTTATGTGGCTCATTTGCATATTCATAGAACCGCGCATACTAAATGAGGCAAGGGTGTCGAGTTACATTCAAGATATTTTAAGGCTTGAAGACATTTTTTTCACATCATTTTGGTGATCAAAGATGAGTTTTAAGGGAAAAAATGATTGACTACAGACTTTAAAGCCTGTATAACTTGATTTTGAAGCGTCTCTCTCTCTCTCTCTCTCTCTCTCTCTCTCTCTCTCTGTCTCTCTCTCTCTCTCTCTCTCTCTCTCTCCCAGGTTTTGTCAGTAGGTGCTGCGTCTCCATGCAGATGCTCCGGGTGAAATGAATAAGGCACCTCAGCCTCTGTCAGGACCCCCCTCCGCCCCCCCTCACCCCTCCGCTCCCTCACCGGGCCTGTCCCAGGTAAAACACACTACTCTTTTTTATATATATATATATATATATATATATATATATATATATATATATTGTGCTCTTTCTCAGGGTGTTTCAGACTGCAGTCCAGGACACCACAAGGCCTGTAAATAATATATTTTAAAGCATAAATAATTAAAAAAATATACTGTACTCTAATAAATCATTTTGCTTGTAAATGTCTACTTGTAAGTAAAAAAAAAAACTAAATTTTCATTGCAAAAATGAAAATTAGCCCATGATTTCAGTAGCACCTCACTGCAGTACACGAGATCCAGGGGGAGGAGTTGGATCCAGATCTAAGGGGTGGAGATGTGTAGGTTTAGGTATACGTAAAGTGGTAGATCCAGATCAAACTCCTCCCCCTGGATTTTGTGTTCTGCAGTGAGGACCATTTCCATGATTTACTCACCCTCAAGCCATCCTAGGTGTGTATGACTTTCTTCTTTCAGACGAATACAATCAGAGTTCAGTGTTTCCCCTTGGTTTACAGGTTTGGGGGGGGGGGGGGGGGGGGGTTGGTTGGTGAAAATTGACACAGACACTATCTATCTATCTATCTATCTATCTATCTATCTATCTGTCACATTAATTGGTTGTCTGGGAGGGTAATGCTTTGTAAAAGTTAACATAAAACACAAATGTTTAAAAAAAAATTAACATAAGATATCTCTTTAAAAAAATAAAATAAACATATTTAAATCTTTTTAAAATTGACTTTTGCAAATAACCTTTGTTAAATTTATAGAAGTATTTGTTAATATTAATGGACCAGAGCTTAAATAGTTTTATTTTTTAACTAACAACTAAAAAAAACAAATTTTAAATGGGCTTTTTTTGTGAGAAGTTTTTATTTCTATGATGCATTTATTGGAGAGAATAATCCTGTCAGACGCAGCACTGCTGTGAACGCGCGTTCACGTTTAAACACAATTTAAACAATGTACTATTCAATGCATTACTTCTATATAATTAGGCTATATATTAAGTTGCTCAAGCAAGTGGTAAAATATTTAACCATGTATTTATATTAAAATCTTTTGCATTTCAATTTTAATACAATAAATCTTGCATGTCACAGAGAACTTGTTTTTCCACCTCCACGAATGTCATTATGTCGCCTTGTTAAGGTAAATTGTAGTTTTCCTTGCTTTACCCCGTTTTTAAAATGAAAAAAGTAGTATTTAATTAAATAAATTTATGGTATAAATACATACATTTTATTTAATTAATCGCACTTATGGTGAAATGACTACATTTTCAGGTCAATCTGTGTTCATTTTGACCACGAAACATGCGCTGTCACTTTAATTCAGCGTTTGCAGCACAGCAAAAATCATAGACAGTATATAAACGGCAAAAATAGACTCGGTGCGGAAACGATCGCTGCACTGCTGTATACGCACCGCAACTGGAACGGATCGATCATCGACGGACTGCATCTGCGTGCAGTGTGAAAGCTCTGTAAACATGGGTACGGAAAACAATACTCACCGCATACACACTGCAAACGAAATATGTGTGAAACGGGCGTAGACTTGGAGCAGGAGAGCTACTCCGGCTGCTACTCGCAGTAGAGTGAGTGTTGCCATCTTCAGTTCAGCGACATATTTCCCGCCGCGCGCTCTCTGTCCGCTAGTGCTCATCTGTATTTGACGCAAGTGTTTGTTTGTGTGCGAGTGTGCGCGCTTGCGCACTCATTGGAATAATTGTAAACGCGCAAACACAGACAGAAAAGACATGCCATCGTGGAAATAAGATAAATAACATATTACTTAAGGGCTATTTAGTTTTTGTAATAAAAAAAAAAAACTTTAATCTGGCGCTATAAAGAAAATCAAATCAAATTTACTTGACCTTCAAGGGGGGCGG
The DNA here is from genome assembly GCF_963993115.1 of Abramis brama. Classification (NCBI taxonomy): domain Eukaryota; kingdom Metazoa; phylum Chordata; class Actinopteri; order Cypriniformes; family Leuciscidae; genus Abramis; species Abramis brama. The sequence goes on from NC_139972.1 coordinate 4,613,891, forward strand.
GGGGAGCCGTTAGGAGGGCGGGGCGCCCCCCTTATATAATGGTAGGGGAAACACTGAGAGTTATATTAATACATTTCCTGGCTCTTCCAAGCTTTATTAATGGGAGTGAATGGAGGATGAGATTTTCAAGCCCAAAAAAGTGCATATATCACGATAAAAGTGCATCTGTCCATAAAAGTGCATCTGTCCATCATAAAAGTGCATCTGTCCATCATAAAAGTGCATCTATCCTATCATGGATAGATGCACTTTTATGAGCTTCAAAATCTCATCCTCAATTCACTTCTATTAATAAAGCTTGGAAGAGTCAGGACATTTTTTAATATAACTCTGATTGTGTTCGTCTGAAAGAAGAAAGTCATACACACCTAGGATGGCTTGAGGGTGAGTAAATCATGGGCTAATATTAATTTTTTGGTGAACTATCCTTTTTAAAGTTTTTAATGCTCTCCTAAATTTTTCCTCTTTGGAGCATCTTGGGGTGGAAAGTAAGAGTCAAGTCCTGCTCATGATTAAATGTTTTGCGTGTGTGTGTGTGTGTGTGTGTCTCCTCAGCCCAGTTATCCTGGTCCTCCCCCGGTTGTGTTCAGCACCCCCCCGCCACAGATGAACCCCGCAGCCCAACCCCGACAGGTACGGCACCCCAAATACCGTCGTCAAAACATCAGTCGACCTGAAGAGGCTTCGTCGACCAAAATTATATTAGTCGGTTAGCCATAAAAACACTCCGCAGGAAGTGAAGTCACGCAGTGTTTTTAGTATTTTAGTTTATTTCAGTTAACTATCAGAACTGCTACTGTCTTATATAAATAAATCGAGTTTTCATGGGAGTTTTGTCTAAATAATTGTTGAAAAAAAGTCCAACCTGACATGTTTGGACAAGCCAGAGGAATTATCAGTGAGTTAATGTCACACATTCAGCCCTGCATCCTCCTGACCTCGCGCTGTGTGTGAGACTCGTGCGACTGAGCTGCTTCTGGGAAAATGAGCGTTTGTGGCTGGTGTTGCTTCAGTGTCTTGACCTTTGACCTGTATGTGTGGCTTTCTCTTTCTAGTTTGCCTCAGGTCCTAGAGCTTTACCACAACAGGTACTAACACAAACACACACACACACACACACACACGCACTGAGCAAGACCTGAAACATATCAGTGTCACATGGAATGAATTCTGCATGGGATTCTCAGTGTACTATTGAAATTATTAATGTTTTGAAATAGTTTTCATTTTTATATTTTCTGTTTTCATTTTACCTTTAGTGTAAGTTTTAGTACTTTTGTTGTGTATTTTGTTTTCTTTTTTATTTGACTAGTTATTAATTTAAGTTTTAGTATTTATTAATATTTAGAATTAGTTTTGATTTTTATATTTTCTTTTCTCATTTTCATTTTAGTGTAAGTTTTAGTAATTGTTTTGTGTGTTTTTGTCATTTATTGTTTTTTATATGACTAGTTTTTATTCATTATTAAGTTTTAGTACTATTTATTAATATTTAGAATTAGTTTTACTTTTTATATTTTCTTTTCTCATTTTCATTTTAGTGTAAGTTTTAGTAATTTGAGTTTTTGTCATTGTTTTTTATGACTACTTTTTATTCATTTTTAAGTTTTAGTATTTATTAATATTTAGAATTAGTTTAAATTTTTATATTTTCTTTTCTCATTTTCATTTTAGTGTAAGTTTTGGTAATTTTTCTTGTTTTTGTCATTTATTGTTTTTTATGACTAGTTTTTATTCATTATTAAGTTTTAGTATTTATTAATATTTTGAATTAGTTTTAATTTTTTTATTTTCTATTTTCATTTTAGTTAAATTTTTAGTCATTTTGTTGTGCATTTTTGTAATGTTTATTTGTTTTACATGACTAGGTTTTATTTATTTGTAAGTTTTAGTATTATTGTTTTGAATTTGTTTTTATATTTTCTGTTTTCTTTATTATTTCAGTTTAAGTTTTAGTAATTTTGTTGTGTATTTATGTCAGTTTTATTAGTTTTTTTAATGACTAGTTTTATTTTTATTTAGATTTTAGTATTTATTAATATTATGAATTAGTTTTAATTTTAGTTTAAGTTTTAAACTAAAACTTGTCACTTTTATTAGTTTAATTTTTTATACATTTTTATTTTAGTTTTAGTACTTTTAGTACGTCAGCTCAAACTAAATGAAACTTTAAAAAAATCTTAAACAAGAATCTTAGCAGAAGAAACTTTTTCTTAGCAAGGTAGTTAAAAGTAAGTTAAACTCCTGACATTTATATCTAGATATCTGATTAACAACATATCTGGTTTAATGACAGACATTTGAAGGAAACTCTATCAGGCTTTCGAGGTTTATTACGACGACAGAAACTGAAGAGCGTGTCGCTGACGAGCGTCTGCGTTTGTGCCGCTTGTGTTCTTGTGTAGAGTGTTTTTCTGGCTCTTGTGTCGCATCAACTGTGCTAAAATGCTTAGTTTGTTTGCATGCTGCTCTGTTCCTTTAACTCTCTGTGCCTGTGGGTAACACACACTCTTCATCTCTCCTTCTCTCTCTCGCTCTTCTGCTGTGTGTGTGTGTGTGTGTGTGTGTGTTTGGTGCTGCTGAAGGGAGGATTCAGGTCACTGCAGGTAATTCTTGCGTATTTTTTTCCCCCTTTGCTAAAATCTTTCTTTAAACTCAGTGTGAAACGTTGTTAAAAACCCATTTTACTTTCGTAATATGACGTTTCCAAATTAAACAGCATTTTCAACTCTATTATCATCGATGAAGTGAAAAAATCACAGTCAGTCAAGTTAAATGGGGCTGAGAATATTACTATATTATAGTGAGTGAGTGAGTGAGTGAGTGAGTGTGTGAGTGAGTGTGTGAGTGAGTGTGTGAGTGAGTGAGTGTGTGAGTGAGTGTGTGAGTGTGTGAGTGTGTGAGTGTGTGAGTGTGTGAGTGTGTGAGTGTGTGAGTGTGTGAGTGTGTGAGTGAGTGAGTGAGAGAGAGAGAGATATATTAGTAAATTAGTGATTGCATTACCTAAATTGTCCAGATTTGCAACCCGACTGTATCATCTAGGTTTTATCAAAGTGTAAGGATATCATAAACATTTTATCTACTGTGGCACATACTTATTTTTTAATAGTGTCCTAATATGAATTGTGATTAGTTGTGTGTCCACAAGCAGTGTCATGTGTGTTAGAAATGACATCAACATCATCTGTGGATCTGCTGATATCATAGCTTGCAGTGCTTATGTCTTAAAAAGTCGAGTTTTCTTCGTGGTTCTCTCGTTTCAGCCGTACTACACCAGTCGGCCCACTTTACCCGCCAGCTCTGGGCGTGTCCAGCCAAGCTCCGCCCCCCGGCCCATCCCTCCCTCCCACGGGACACGCCCCCCCCATGTGTTTCAGACCGGCCCCTCCCAGATGATGATGATTCCCCAGCAGCAAATCAGCTTCCCCAACTCACAAGGCACGGCGTACTATATACCTGGCCAGGTAAATCACATGTAAATCCATAATGGAGCATCAATGAATATAAATGAGGAGGATTTCAGGAGAAATTATGAATGGAAAAGCACATTTTAAACAGAATGATTACAACATATGAATTTCACATGATGCAGTTCAGAGTTGAACAGGTTAAATGGTCCTGAAAAAAAATAGTCACACTTGTATTTTTCGCGGTTGGAAACGAATGTGAGACAAATTTCCTCTAGTGGAAGCGTTTGGTACTGCAGCCGAACACAATCTCACTAAAAGATCATTTTTTGAGATATCATTGAGATATTTTATATATATATAAAAATAGTATTTTTGCCAGTTTTTCATACGAATAAACGTAAAAAATTCTATAACTTTTTTTAAGTTAATTGTTTTAACCTTTTTCACTTCAGCAATAATCTGTCAATTGTCGTCTTTGAAAAGAGATCAATCTCTCACTCTCTCACACACACACTCTCTCTCTCTCTCTCTCTCTCTCTCTCTCACACTCTCTCTCACACACACACACACACACAATCTCACACTCTCTCTCTCTCTCTCACACACACACACACACACACACACAGAGTCTAACACGCGCACACACACACACACACACACACACACACGCTTCAGTGTATTGATTCTGCTGACAACTCCTCCCCTTTCTAAACTCTGTCCCGGTCAGCTGACCATCTGTACGGTTCCTAATTGTGCAACACTAAAGAAAAGGGGGAGGGTTTTTGGGCAGAGAGAAAACTGCTCTGAAATGGGGATTGTCTCACTCTGACCTCAAATGGTGAGTGTGTGTGAGATTTTGATGAGTCAGTGCAGTAAAACACAAACCCTCTCTTTCTCTCTGTGTGTGTGTGTGTGTTTCTCTGTCAGTACCGTCCCTCATACGTGACCCCTCAGCAGTATCAGGTGGCCGGTTCTCCTGGTTTCTACCCCGGCACAAGCCCGGCTGATTACGGTACGTGAGTGAGAGTGAGAGTGTGAGTGTGTGAGCGAGAGTGTGAGTGTGTGAGCGAGAGTGAGTGTGTGAGCGAGAGTGAGTGTGTGAGCGAGAGTGAGTGTGTGAGCGAGAGTGAGTGTGTGAGCGAGAGTGAGTGTGTGAGCGAGAGTGAGTGTGTGAGCGAGAGTGAGAGTGAGTGAGTGAGTGAGTGTGTGAGCGAGAGTGAGTGTGTGAGCGAGCGAGAGTGAGTGTGTGAGCGAGCGAGACATTTGTTTTCTATACCTAAATATGCGGGATATTTTTTTTGTCCTTTCTTTTTATTTATGTGTATATATGCCAGTATGGGTGTAGGTGTGCTTATGTATATTATGTATGTATATACATACAGTGAGGAAAATAAGTATTTGAACACCCTGCTATTTTGCAAGTTCTCCCACTTAGAAATCATGGAGGGGTCTGAAATTGTCATCGTAGGTGCATGTCCACTGTGAGACAATCTAAAAAAAAAAATCCAGAAATCACAATGTATGATTTTTTAACTATTTATTTGTATGATACAGCTGCAAATAAGTATTTGAACACCTGAGAAAATCAATGTTAATATTTAGTACAGTAGCCTTTGTTTGCAATTACAGAGGTCAAACGTTTCCTGTAGTTTTTCACCAGGTTTGCACACACTGCAGGAGGGATTTTGGCCCACTCCTCCACACAGATCTTCTCTAGATCAGTCAGGTTTCTGGGCTGTCGCTGAGAAACACGGAGTTTGAATCCAAAGATTCTCTATTGGGTTTAGGTCTGGAGACTGGCTAGGCCACACCAGAACCTTGATATGCTTCTTACAGAGCCACTCCTTGGTTATCCTGGCTGTGTGCTTCGGGTCATTGTCATGTTGGAAGACCCAGCCTCGACCCATCTTCAATGCTCTAACTGAGGGAAGGAGGTTGTTCCCCAAAATCACGCAATACATGGCCCCGGTCATCCTCTCCTTAATACAGTGCAGTCGCCCTGTCCCATGTGCAGAAAAACACCCCCAAAGCATGATGCTACCACCCCCATGCTTCACAGTAGGGATGGTGTTCTTGGGATGGTACTCATCATTCTTCTTCCTCCAAACACGTTTAGTGGAATTATGACCAAAAAGTTCTATTTTGGTCTCATCTGACCACATGACTTTCTCCCATGACTCCTCTGGATCATCCAAATGGTCATTGGCAAACTTAAGACGGGCCTTGACATGTGCTGGTTTAAGCAGGGGAACCTTCCGTGCCATGCATGATTTCAAACCATGATGTCTTAGTGTATTACCAACAGTAACCTTGGAAACGGTGGTCCCAGCTCTTTTCAGGTCATTGACCAGCTGTAGTTCTGGGCTGATTTCTCACCTTTCTTAGGATCATTGAGACCCCACGAGGTGAGATCTTGCATGGAGCCCCAGTCCGAGGGAGATTGACAGTCATGTTTAGCTTCTTCCATTTTCTAATGATTGCTCCAACAGTGGACCTTTTTTCACCAAGCTGCTTGGCAATTTCCCCGTAGTCTTTCCAGCCTTGTGGAGGTGTACAATTTTGTCTCTAGTGTCTTTGGACAGCTCTTTGGTCTTGGCCATGTTAGTAGTTGGATTCTTACTGATTGTATGGGGTGGACGGGTGTCTTTATGCAGCTAACGACCTCAAACAGGTGCATCTAATTTAGGATAATAAATGGAGTGGAGGTGGACATTTTAAAGGCAGACTAACAGGTCTTTGAGGGTCAGAATTCTAGCTGATAGACAGGTGTTCAAATACTTATTTGCAGCTGTATCATACAAATAAATAGTTAAAAAATCATATATTGTGATTTCTGGATTTTTTTTTTAGATTATGTCTCTCACAGTGGACATGCACCTACGATGACAATTTCAGACCCCTCCATGATTTCCAAGTAGGAGAACTTGCAAAATAGCAGGGTGTTCAAATACTTATTTTCCTCACTGTGTGTGTATGTAAGGGCTAAATGTTGTCATGCCTTTTAATACTGCAATATGTTTAATATGTTTTATACATGGATTTGTTTCCGATAAGGAGTCGGTGGGGCGGGCGAGGTGGGATGAGGGAGAGCTTTAGTGAGTGTGAATGTACATGCGCTGCATTATCTTTGTCTTTGTCTCAAGGACCCGCTCGAAAACCAGATGCTTCATCGGGGGTTATCCTCCTAACAATACATTTCTAATTTCAAATCTCCTACTAGTGGGAAAAATATTCAGCATCTCGTAGTGTGAATCATCTCTATGCGATTATGAATGAACTTAATTAGTTTAAGTGAGATTCACAAGAGGCAGTTTCCCCATTAATTATTCAACTGATTTTATTGTTGACTGAAAACAGTTTGAAAACAAACAGAATCTAGTTGTTGTTGTTGTTGTTGGTAACTGTGTAGAAATCGTCACGGTTATGACATCACGACCCTGTTTAGAAATCGTCATGGTGATGACATCACGACCCTGATCACATTAACATGTGACCACCCACATTTACGCATCAACACTTATTTTAAACTTCAAACTACTTTAAACTTCTTCAAACTTTTTCCAACTCTCTGGTCCGGCTTTACCAACTTAAAGTTTGTCTCTACAAACGTTTTTTCCTAGTTTATATATCGAAGTGTTAAAGGTACAGTAACGGAAACTGTAAAGATCTGAGAAAGGCTGACAGTGGTGGAGTTTCTCCCTTTGTTCTTTATCTCTGTTTGTTTGTTTGTCATTCTTTCCCTTATTCTGTTGTTCCTCCTTTTTTCTTCCATGTTCTTTATTTACTGTTCTTTATTTACTTTTACTTAATTGTATTAACTTATTATTTGTTCACTTTTTTATGTATTTAATTTTCTTTCCATTTATCTCTTTTTTCTTTCTTTTTTCTTTCATGTTCTTTACTTACTGTTTTTATTTATTTGCTTTTACATATTTGATTTATTTGTGTTCTTTCATTCATTCATCCATTTATTTTATTTTAATTAATTAATTAATTTTTTATCATTTATTTCTTATGTTTATTTAATGATCTGTCCCAGCCTCTCTCATCTGTATCCACATTATTCTTACGCCACATGATGCTTTGCGCGAATTATGGGTGTAACTTCCGTTAAGCTGTAAACAATCAGTGAAATGCTCGCTCTATGAACGCAATACGTTAAAAAAAAGTGTCACAATGAGATGACATTAATCTACTCACCCTTCAACCATCGAACATTAAAAAGAAATTTAAAAGTGTCAACAAGGTACTTTCAACAGACCAAACAACCTGTTAATAACGGACGGGTTAAATATCACTGTAGTAATATATATCTGTATTATGTAACTTCATCATCATCATCATCATCATCTTCTTCTGCTTATCCGGGGCCGGGTCGCCGGGGTAACAGTCTAAGCAGAGATGCCCAGACTTCCCTCTCCCCAGACACTTCTTCCCGCTCTTCCGGGGGGGACACTGAGGTGTTCCCAGGCCAGCCGGGAGACATAATCCCTCCAGCGTGTCCTAGGCCTTCCCCGGGGTCTCCTCCCGGTGGGAAGCGCCCGTAACACCTTCCCGGAAAGGTGTCCAGGAGGCATCCGGAACAGATGCCTGAGCCCACCTGAGAAGGCCCCTCTCGATGTGGAGGAGCAGCGGCTCTACTCTGAGCTTCTCTCGAGGGACCGAGCTTCTCACCCTGTCTCTAAAGGATCGCCCAGCCACCCTGCGGAGAAAGCTCATTTCGGCCGCCTGTATCCGGGATCTTGTCCTTTCGGTCATGACCCACAGCTCATGACCATAGGTGAGAGTAGATTGACCGGTAAATCGAGAGCTTCGCCTTGCAGCTCAGCTCTTTCTTCACCACGACAGACCGGTACATCGACAGCATTACTGCAGAAGCTGCACCGATCCTTCTGTCAATCTCTCGGTCTGTCCTTGCCTCACTCGTGAACAAGACCCTGAGATACTTGAACTCCTCCACTTGAGGCAGGAACTCTCCACCAACCTGAAGTGGGCAAGCCACCCATTTCTGACTGATAACCATGGCCTCGGATTTGGAGGTGCTGATTCTCATCCCAGCCGCTTAACACTTGGCTGCAAACCGTCCCAGCGCATGCTGAAGGTCCTGGTCTGATGGGGCCAGCACGACAACATCATCCGCAAAAAGCAGAGACGAAATCGTGTGGTCCCCAAACCTGACACTCTCCGGCCCCTGGCTGCGTCTAGAAATTCTGCCCATAAAAATTATGAACAGAACTGGTGACAAAGGGCAGCCCTGCCGGAGTCCAACATGCACCGGGAACAAGTCTGACTTACTGCCGGCAATGCGAACCAAGCTCTTGCTCTGGTATTACAGGGACCAGACAGCCCTTAGCAAAGGGCAGCGGACCCCGGACCCCATACTCCCGGAGCACCCTCCACAGGATGCCGCAAGGGACACAGTCGAATGCCTTCTCCAAATCCACAAAGCACATGTGGATTGGTTGGGCAAACTCCCATGAATCCTCCAGCACCCTGGAGAGGGTATAGAGCTGGTCCAGTGTTCCACGACCGGGACGAAAACCGCACTGTTCCTCCTGAATCCGGGGTTCTACTATCGGCCGTTTTCTCCTCTCCAGTACCCTGGCATAGACTTTTCCGGGGAGGCTGAGAAGTGTGATCCCCCTGTAGTTGGAACACACCCTCCAGTCCCCCTTCTTAAAAAGAGGGACCACCACCCCGGTCTGCCAGTCCAAAGGTACTGTCTCTGACTGCCACGCGATGCTGCAGAGGCATCAGCCAAGACAGCCCTACAACATCCAGAGACTTGAGGTACTCAGGGCGGATCTCATCCACCCCCGGTGCCTTGCCACCGAGGAGCTTCTTGACTACCTCAGTGACTTCAGCTTGGGTGATAGACGAGTCCACCTCCGAGCCCTCAGCCTCTGCTTCCTCAATGGAAGACACGTCGATGGGATTGAGGAGATTCTCAAAGTATTCCTTCCACTGTCCAACGACATCCCTAGTTGAGGTCAACAGCTGCCCACCTCCACTGTAAACAGTGTTGGTAGGGCACTGCTTCCCCCTCCTGAAGTGCCAGACAGTTTGCCAGAATCCTTCTCCATGGCCTCACCGAACTCCTCCCAGGCCCGATTTTTTGCATCCACAACCACCGGGGCTGCAGTCCGCTTGGCCTGCCGGTACCCGTCAGCTGCCTCAGGAGTCCCACAAGCCAGCCAAGCCCGATAGGACTCCTTTAGATTGACGGCATCCCTTACCTCCGGTGTCGACCACCGGATTCGAGGATTGCCGCCTCGACAGGCACCGGAGACCTTACAACCACAGCTCCGAGCGGCCGCGTCGACAATGGAGTTGGAGAACATGGTCCATTCGGACTTAATATCTCCAGACTCCCTCGGGATCCAATCAGAGCTCCGCCGGAGGTGGGAGTTGAAGATCTCTCTGACAGGAGATTCGGCCAAACGTTCCCAACAGACCCTCACAGTATGTTTGGGTCTGCCGAGTCTATTCAGCTTCCTCCCCTGCCATCGGATCAAACTCACCCCCAGGTGGTGATCAGTTGACAGCTCCGCCCCTCTCTTCACCCGAGTGTGCAAGACATACGGCCGGAGGTCGGATGAAATGACCACAAAGTCGATCATCGACCTCCGGCCTAGGGTGTCCTGGTGTCACGTGCACTGATGGACACCCTTATGCTTGAACATGGTGTTCATTATGGACAAGCTGTAACTAGCACAGAAGTCCAATAACAGAACACCACTCGGGTTCAGATCAGGGGGGCCGTTCCTCCCAATAACGCCCCTCCAGGTGTCACTGTCGCTGCCCACGTGGGCGTTGAAGTCCCCCAGTAGAAAGACGGTGTCCCCAGTCTGAGCACTTAACAGCACCCCTCCCAGAGACCCCAAGAAGGCCGGGTACTCTGCACTGCCGTTCGGCCCGTAGACAAACACGACAGTGAGAGGCCTATCCCCGACCCAAAGGCACAGGGAAACGACCCTCTCGTTCACCGGGGTGAACTCCAACACATGGCGGATGAGTTGGGGGGCTATAAGCAAACCCACACCAGCCCGCCGCCTCTCACCAAGGGCATTTCTAGAGTGGTAAAGAGTCCATCCTCTCTCAAGGAGTCTGGTTCCAGAGCCCAAGCCGTGCTTGGAGGTGATCTCGACTATCTCTAGTCGGTTGTATTTACCTGTGAAAACAAACCTGGAAAGAGACGTGAGGATTTCTAGTCAAACTGACGGATCAACTTTATTTGTAGGGCAACCTTATGATTTGAAATGATTCGTTTCAGCCTTTTTGAATGGAAGTTCCCCAAACCGGAAGTGCCACCCATAATTCAAAACGCGTCATGGATAAGGTGGATAGCGTTATTCCCACATCATCACTCGTGTATATTGGATCCCTCCCGTCCTCTGGTGTCGGTGCTGTTCAGAAAAATCAAAAGTGACCTTATAAACGTATGTCTGGGTTTGTTTTAAAGCAACACCAAAGATTTTTTTGTACCTTAATAATGTTTCCAAAATGGTTTCAGTGGTTCATCAACTCGTAACAGGGTGAACGGCACTTCTGCATTCGCTTTGCAACCCTCTATCGGCTATAACCGCACTATGCAAGTTTGCCAAATTGGGTAGCAGATCTGTAGTTCGAATGAGACATGAGACATAAGAAACTAAATTTGACTTGCTTTACGGCAAGTGTTACAATAGCAAAAAAATAGCAAGCAATGTCATTATTTCGTTTTTCTTAATTTCTAATGTCGCAATACATCATACTTTCATAAAATCATGCAACATAGTCTACCTTGTTTGTGGACATTGTTATTTCCAAAGCCGGTGCTGGATAAACAGCGAGCGTGCGTGTGACGGTAGGCTGCGGTAGGCTAAATTATTTACGACAGCGGTAATGGACAATTCTGCTTTCAACCTGTAGGGGGACCGAAGAGGAAAAGGGCTTTGGTGTTGCTTTAACAGTGTCCTAAAGATCCTGGATCAGCGCTCATTCGCTCGCTCACTCTCTCTGTTTGTGGAAGTGATGTTATTTTAGTCAAACCCCCACCAGCACGTTCACCGGATCAAATCTCTCTCACACACACACACGTCAGTCTTCAGTGTGTCTCTCACGACACCCAGAGGACTCGCTGACCTGTGTGTCCACAGACAGGGAGAGCAGGGTAGACCAGGAGTCGTCGAGCTCAGTGTAGATGTGAAGGTTTGAGAGATTAACATGGGCAACAGAGCGTCCAGAAGAAACTCTGACGGTACGTCACACTGATTTATATCTGACTGTCCGTCTTTCTGTCCGTCTTTCTGTGAGTTTTGACTATATTTAGTCTCTGGTGAACAATGCTCCCTCAGTAATGCGAGTTGGGTTGGGTTTGACATGTAGAGTGACTAAAGAAAGAAACAACCAATCAGAGAGCTTAAAAGTGACCATGTGACCAGGTAAGAGGAGTTTAGGTGTGTTTTTTTCCTCTCTTAATTTAATTTAAATAGATTTTTTTTAATATATAAAGTAGGTAAAATATTAATACAAATAATAAAATATAATATGCACAATTAAATAGTACATAATTAGCACTTTCCATGCTATGACCATTCATAATGTTATTTTATTTGAGCATTTTAGCATTAAAATGGTGAATTAGCCTAAATTTTTTATATTTTCAGTTTTTTTTTTTTATCACTTTTCACTTAACCATATACAAAACCGTAAACAATCTGGTGCCGTTCCAATAATTATAATTTAAATATTTCTAAATTAGCTTAATTTTATTTTTAATTCAGTTTAGTAATTTTAGTATTTCAACTTTTAAGTTTTCCATCTAACATTTTATATATTTTTTTTTTTCAGCTTTATTTCAATTAACAAACAAAATTTTATATTATTCTATATTTTAGCATTCAACAGCTAAAGCATCAAATGTCTCCCTCAGTAACGCGAGTTGGGTTGGTTTTGACATGTAGAGTGACTAAAGAAAGAAACAACCAATCAGAGCGCTTAAAAGTGACCATATGACCAGGTCATAGGAGTTTAGGTGTGTTTTTCCTCTCTCTTAATTTTATTTTAGTAGTAAAGTACTACTTTTGGCATTTGTTTTGCATAGACAGAATTTTGGGAAAATCTAGTTAAAATGAACAACTGAACACAGTGACGAAATCAAATGAATCACTATGACAACAAACAAGGCAGGGAGAAACGGTGCAAACGAAAACAAAACCGAGTTCTGGATGTGAGACAGAGAGAGCCGTGCAACACACTCGATCTCTTACACACATGCTTGTTTCCTGAGGGTGTGCAGGTCAAATATAAATCTGGCTGTGACAGATTATGTGTTTGCTAAAGGAGGCTGTGTGTGTGTGAGAGAGTGCACGTGAGAGTGTGCGCGTGAGTGTGTGTGTGTGCATGTACATAGCAACGAATCACTGATGTGATTATTCAGTGTTTTGTGGTGTTAACTTGTGAGGATTTCACCTCAAGCGACCTAAGAGACTTCCTAAGAGACCTTCCTTGCCAGCCACAGTTTTTCTCTTGTACGTGATGTTTAGGGCGAGTAAATCTGAATTGGGTGATGTCACACTAAAACTGAACTGAGATATAAACCCGTGCACATGCATTTTGAGACATTCGTAACACTGTTCTCTTGTGTGTTTCCCCCAGCCGGGGCATATTACCCCGCTCAGCCCCAGTTTACACCCCCTGTTGCCCCAGCGCCTGTGATCATGAGCCCCGCCCCCCCGCAGCAGCAGCCCCCACCCCCTCAACAGCAGCAAGCCCCGCCCAGACGCGAACGCAAGCCGGTAAGCCATGAATCGACACGCATCTACAGCTTCTGTGTTCCTTGTGTGAATGTGCTTTGAGATTTATTCATATTTTTACTTGCATCTCCAGAAAATATTGCTGTCTCTAGGTTGTTAATTTGACATTTTTTTTATCAGCAATGTTTTTTGCTAATTAACAATCATTTTACTCAGCAATTATTTTAGTGAGCCGTATGTCATCTATAGAGATTAATGTGTCATTTTTATCAACAATTTATTTGCAAATTAAAATTTTGCTCAGCAATTATTTTAGTGAGCCGTATGTCATCTATACAGATTAATGTGTCATTTTTATCAGCAATTTATTTGCAAATTAACAATCATTTTGCTCAGCAATTATTTTAGTCAGCCGTATGTCATCTATACAGATTAATTTGTTAATTTCATGCCTCTATAATTGCCACAAAAACTGAGCAAATCCTGGCTTTGAAAGGACTGGCTCTCTGGGTCGATGTGATTGACGAAGGCATTTATGTGCAGTCAAGTGAAAGTTTAATAAGATCATCTTTCCTGTTTAAAATGGTTTGCAAAGATTCACCTGAATGATGTTGTTCTTCTGCTCAGAGGAAGTTTTCTTCATTAACACACACGATGTTTATTTGTATAGCACTTGTAAAAACAACCACAGCTGACCAACGTGCTTAATGTCAGGATACACAAAGAAAAAAAATTAAAAAACAACACAGTAGAGAATGTCACAGTTGCAAAACTCAACTTAAAATGAATGTTAAGGAATACAGGTGTGTCTTATGCAACGACTTGAAAAGGCCTGCTCGTGTTTTGAATATATGTGACCCTGGACCACAAAACCAGTCACATGGGTCAATTTTATGCATTTGAGATTTATACATCACATGAAAGCTGAATATATAAGCTTTCCATTGATGTGTGGTTTGTTATGATATGACAATATTTGGCTGAGGTATACAACTATCTGGAATCTGAGGGTACAAAAAAATCTAAACATTGAGAAAATCTCCTTTAAAGTTGTTCATTTATGTTGGCGATTGTGCTGCATTCACTCACACAAATACATGTTTTATATATTTACGGCAGGAAATTTACTAAATATCTTCATGGAACATGATCTTTACTTAATATCCTTATGATTTTTGGCATAAAAGAAAAATCGATAATTTTGACCCATACGATGTATTGTTGCCTATTGCCACAAATATACCCATGTGACTTGTGACCGGTTTTGTGATCCAGGGTCACACATTTTTAGGTGGTTATTTTTAAGCTCCGCCCCCTGTGCCGGGAGCATTAGCTCATTTGCATTTAAAGGAACAGACACAAAACGGTGCATTTTTGCTCACCCTCAAAAATTGACAATTTTAACATGCTAAAAATATCTGTGGGGTATTTTGAGCTAAAACTTCACATACACACTCTAAGGACATAGGCTAAGTCTCTGACTTATTTTACATCTTGTGAAAATGGCATTATACCACTTGTGTTGAAGTCACCAGTCGATGTCATTTCTTCTTCAGTTTTAAAAAAAATCACGTTTAACAGGCAATTCCTGGTAAAAGAACTGCATTACCCATGATTCTATGTAAAATGTATTATCGCACAGCTCTATATAAAAAGTTGGATATATACTGTATTATATCCAACTTTATCTGCATTCAAACAGTACTCTTAGCTGTCCGATTGCTTGTATCATTGCAAAGTGTAAACTATATTATTGCCCAGCACTAATATGATACATGTGACTGTAAGGAATGAAGATATTGAGATATTATAAACATAAACATGCTTTTAAAAGCAATGTGTATTGTGAAAGTGCTATAGACTTCACTTGGCTTATGCATTTGTACACATCTGGTTATTTTGCAGTGAACTTAAGCTACATTATTTCTATTCTTTAAATAAAGCATTTTGTTTTAAAGTGCTTTTTTATTGCATTCCTCGCAATTCTTTATGTAGTTTATTCCTTCATTTAAGATGTCTGTTTATCAAATACTAAGTTGTGTTGTGATGTACCTCGTAGCTGGTTGGTTTGATTCATGGCTTATAACTCTTTAACTGAGACTTTTTAAAACCCTTATGGGAAAAATACTTCTAGAACCAAGAACCACTGAAAAAGTGGACAGATATTAGGATCTTTTGGGTGGTACTGATGAACTTAAATATGGTTTATACAGGCAGCTCCAGCTTAAAGTCGGCATGAAACCGAAGTGCAATAGTCTTTTCTTCCCTTTAGTGCCGTATATATGAGTAAAACTGCTTCTGGAACAGGAACAAATGTGGGCGGGGCTTGATTTTGTCTGTGGGGAATTGATTGGATGGTCGTGGTTTGCTATTGGTGGATCTCATGTGAGTGACAGGTTGCCCCGCCCTCATGCCAGTAATGACGTCATCAGAGAAGAGATGCTGCAAGAGATGAGGGGAAGTTATTCTGATTCAAGATTACGAGGAACACGAGTTTGTGCACAGATGAATCGTTTAGAATAAATACTGCGGTATTCCATGAAAAAAACAAGAATTTTCCGTTTTGATCTCATGACTTTAAGCAATAGCATCACCACATAAAACGCAGCATTGTGCATTAGGGCTGTCAAATAAAAATTAAAATTGAATATTCATCGAATAAATAAAAAAAAGCACATTCGAATGCAAAAAATCATGCGTTTTGAAAGTCAAAAACTGGCGAGGTTTGTTTTTGTTAGCTTGTCCAGTATACAGCGCGGTGCGGCTGTGTTGTTCAATTGGAAAATGGCGGGAAAGTCGAAAAAACTTTCGGAAAAGTATGTCAAGCTGAGCGTCTGATGTTTTTGACGAACAATATGTAGATTGTTGTTAATTCTGAATGGCTGTTTGCTATTTTGTGTTCATGTAACGCTAGTTTTACGCTGTCTGTTGAAGCGCGTTTTCTCTGGTTACTGATGCACTTACACCATTTTATGCACTATTGTAACCTAAATTTCCTTGCATGCACATTAAGGAAATTGTATTTTATTTAAAACCAATTGTTTCAAAAGTTAATGCACTTTAAAAAGCGAATGTCATTTAATTTCAATAAAATATTGCGACGCTTGATTTGCTTTATATTTGCTTATTGTGCTCGCTTGCGCCCTCTTGTGGGCATAGGAGACAATACAGTGGTTTTTCCTCTAACATTCTACGGAAGCCCCAAAATGCTAGAATTTATTTTTATTTTTTTTACGTTGCGGTTCAGGGCTTCCGTAGAATGTTAGAGGAAAAAAGTACTAGAATTATGAAAAAGAAATATTTCGACTTTATTCTCAATGCTAGAATTTTTTTTTTTTTTTTGAAAGTCGTAATATTTCGAGAATAAAGTTACGAGAATACAGTCTTCCGTAGAAGTTCTTATTTATTAATTTTTTTGTTAAAAAAAAAAAAGCGCTTGTGAAGTCGAACTGCTTCTGATTGATCTAAATATAAGCCATCTGGACTTTCAACAAAAGGAAATTCTACAGGTGCTAATCATGGCAACATGGCATTAGCATGTTTTAGGACACCTATGAACAAGCACGAAGACTTCACAATCCTGGTCCAAACTTTAATGTGGCACGTTGACTCGAAGCCTACGTGTCTTCGTGCTCGTCTATAGGCAACGCCATCTGGGTCGAGAGCACTTAACAGTAACCCTACTGTCTCCCTCTTCACCGTAAATACGTTCTGGATACATTTTAAGTGCATCATTCTGTATCCAATCATTTGGCCGGATCCTGCGATTTCCTCAGATATAAAGCTGGAAATCTCCATCCAGTCTGAAAAGTGTTTTCGCCTGTAAAGTCTATTCCGGCGCAGTGTATTTTGTAATGTCCTAAAACATGCTAATGTCATGTTGTTAGATTAGCACCTGTAGAACTTCCTTTTGTTGAAAGCTCAGATAAAAGTAAAAAGCTACTATTTTGTTTAGATCCATGTCTGAGGCAGTTCGACTTCACAAGCGCATTTCTACACACACACAAAAACTTCTACGGAAGACTTCTCGTAATTTTGACTTTATTCTCAAAATATTTGCATTTATTCTTGTAATGTTTCAACTTTATTCTTTTTTTTTAGGGATTTTTTATTTTATTTTTTACGTTGCGGTTCAGGGCTTCTTTAATTGCCTTTAGAATTTGAATATAATATTCAAATTTTGCTAATATGTCAGAAAGATATTTGAATTTAGCTTCTCAGCCATTTTGACAGCCCTATTGTGCATTTAGCCTGAAATGCATTGGTCCTGTTGTTCTGTTGATGCCCTGCTGTATTTCTACAGCCGGTCAAAGGTCATTTCCACTAAAGGACACTGGTGAAGCATCAGCGCTTCAGTGTGGGATGTGTTAGTGTGTGTTTGCTGCTGTTATCAGGGTCTCTGGGAGCTCACAGCTGGGAAACTGCACTGGACTTTGACTTATCGTGTCTCGCATTCAGTCCGTCAGTGAGGTTTTATTTCAGAGGAATAGAAACTGAGCGAAAGTTGTGGAAGGAGGAGAGGCAGAGAGAGAGAGAGAAAGGGAGAGAGAGAGAGAGAGGGAGCAGCAACGAGCTATTGTATTATGTAATATATGAATTAATGTATTATATAATATATTAAATACAACAGCATATTGCTTTCATTGACAATTTTCCATCAATACTGACACAACGGACATGGGAATTTAATCTTCATGAAATATATATATATATTTCATGAAATCACATCATGATTTGCTAATCTACAATTTATTTGCCATTAAACATTTATTTTGGATTGAGCTTAATTTGGAGTAAATGCTCTCTGATCATTTTGTTTTTATTTCTATTTTATTTTATTTTTTTGGAATCCTCAAACAAACTGATGAACGGCATTCAATGATTAAGAATCGGATTTAATAATAAACATATTTTGATGTCGATTATCTGGTTTATTTCTCATATTTTAGTTATTTTGGCTATAGTTCTGAATGGCCCGTAACATTTTTAAAATGTTTCTGAAAGAGTCTCTTCTGCTCACCAAGGCAGCATTTATTTAATCAACAATACAGTATAAACAGTGAAATATTATTACAATTCAAAATAACTGCTTTCTATGTGAATAAAGAGAAATTTATTCCTGTGATCAAAGCTGTATTTTCAGCATCATTACTCCAGTCTTCAGTGTCACATGATCCTTCAGAAATCAGTATAATATGATGATTTGATGCTCAAGAAACATTTATGATTATTATCAGTGTTGAAATCAGTTGAGCTGCTTGTGCATACATTTTATTTCAGGATTCTTTGATGAATAGAAAGTTCAAAAGAACAGCATTTATTTGAAGTAGAAATCTTTTGCGACATTAAACGTGAGTTTTGAACAATTTAAAGCACCAAAGTCAGTGGGTTCAGTTCTAGGGCTCCACGTGGCTCTCAGTCTCCACCCCCGTCTCTCTCTCTCTGTGTGTGTGTGTGTGTTCAGTGTGGTGGGCGTTCCACATTCCTGTGCACTCGTTTCACAAGGCCGAACTCTCTCTCTCACTCTGTTTTTCCTTCCCTGCTCTCCTGTACGAGAGAGAGTTTGAGGCCCGCGTCGGCCCAGGCCGTGTGTGAATGTGCTGCCCAGTTTAGTGTGTGCGAGTCAGGCTGAGTTTAAACTTCAGCCCCAGGATGAGCCGGGCCTAGAAGAGCTCAACCCCTCTGTCCGAGGGGAGCAAGGTAGGGAATGTGCTGTCTCATGCGTGTGTGTGCATGTGTGAGTGTGTGTGTGGGGGTGTTTGTCTCGTTGAACTGGTAAGCCGATATATAATTCATTGCGATAGATAAGTTGGACAAACAGACTGCTTTGAGTTTGTACGAGTTTTAAGAGGCCGTGTGAAAGTTTTCCAGGCTCTTGTGCATTCTCTTCTTTATAAGGTGCTCCAGTGTGTGTGTTTGCCAGAGACATTCGTTGCATATTTTGTCTCTTGCAGCACTGATAAATGCTTCTTGGATTGAATCACTCGCTGTTGTTGATGTTTTCCTGTTGTTCGAACCGTTTTCTATGTTAAGTTATCATGTTCTCATACTTTGTTACGTGTTTTAAATGCTTCTCTCTAGATCAGGATCAGAGACCCTAACCAGGGAGGTCGTGACATCACAGAAGAGATCATGTCAGGTGGTCGCAGTGGCTTGACACCGACGCCTCCACAGGTAACACACACACACCTGAACGCATGAGACTTTACACGCCCTCATGCCGATTCAAATGACTTATAGCACCAAATTGCTATGACACATTTGCCATCAATACTGATGCAAATTTAATTTAATTACATTAAATTATATGTTGGGATATTGTCATCATGACATGTTTTGTGTCATGATGATTTACATTATCATTATCAATGCGCTGATTTTGTGAAAGAACAACTCATTATTTTATGAATTGAAAGCATGTCCGATAATCTACACCATTAAACATTTATTTTGGAGTCTGTATTTGGAGTTAACCCTCTGGTGCTGCTCGCGTGCCGCTTAAAAAAATGACTGGAATGAACCCTTTGGTTCTCCTCACGTGCCTGTCAAAAATTACATAAATGAACCCTTTGGTTCTCCTCACGTGCCTGTCAAAAATGACCATTTTTTTATTTTATTTTATTATTTCAATTAAATGAATGTACTATATTTTAATTTGATAAATTTTTTCTTTAATATTTTTGTATTTTTAGGGTATTTTATGGTACTAAATTATATTTATGGAATAGTTATGATCCAAAAACCTGTTAACCACTTTTTGAGCATAGACTTGAAAATGAAATTTCCAACTTAATCGTAAATCTCAACGTAAGTTTGGTCTCTTTTAAAAGACAACACTTGGCAGATTGTTTCCGAAGTAAAAAAAAAAAGTAGATGTTTAAAGTTATTCTTATGTAAAATGCATTAAAATACTTTTTTTTTTAATTTTATATGAAATATATATTTTCCAAAACATGTTTTGCTCTAAAACTGATAAAATCAAAGCCATAAATCTAAACAAGCTCAAACAAAATTAGCTTCTAGTGAGATTTGCATTGGACGCAGTCCCAAACGCTTCCACTAGGTGAAAGTATTTGCTTCCCATTTGTTTCAAACGCGCTCATTTTTGACCACGAACAAAACAAGTGATTTTTTTTTTTCAGGACCATTTAACCTTTTCGAATCATGTAAATGATTTTTTTTTTTTTTTATGCTCACACAGCAAGTGCCAAAACCTTTACCAAATTTCGTACCATTCTGGTGAAGTGAAAAATTAGTAAAAACAAAATAAAATTAAAAAAAAACAGCACCAGAGATACAATGCTATTTTATAAGAGAAAGAATTGTTTTTTCTATTTTTCTATTTTTTATTTAATGGTATCCTCAAACTGATTAGCTGTCGAAAAGCTCAACGCAATTTAATTATTCAGAATCTTATATAATCATAAATATATTCGAAGCTGTGACTAATAATCTGGTGATTTATGATATTTCGTACAAATAATATATAATGAATTTTCATTTTTGCATAAACTATTTCTTAAAGCCCAACGGTGACAACGCCACGTCTCCGGTCATCATGACAACCAGGGCGGAGTTTCCCATCCCTCCAGGTGAAAGCCTGTTACCCGACACCCCGCAGACTCCGCCCCCTACCAGTCCGATAAGCGACACAGTAGATGCTCCGCCCCTAGCGCCTGCAGACGACGCCCATGTGACGCCTACAGTGGTGGATTCACCCCCTTTTAATAGTGCAGAAGCCACACCCCCTAAGAGCAAAGAGGAGGGGCCTGTGAGTGTAACGATGCCGGTCCCCGCCCCCCAGGCGGAGCCTGTGCTTGAATCTCCGATAGTGCAACCGGATGAGCTCCAGCTGTTCAACGGAGTCCCGGCAAGAGACATCAGCCCTATTGCTGAGCCAGACATCACTAAAGAAGCACCACCGATTACCATGGAAATTCCTGATAGGACTGTTCCTCTTCAGGTTGTCAAGGAGACCCCTGTTGCGGTTGTTAAGGAAGTGCCAGCTCCTGTTGTTAAGGTGCCAGCTTCTGTTGTTAAGGAGCCTACTCCTCCATTTTTCAAGGAGCCTACTCCTCCATTTTTCAAGGAGCCTATTCCTCCGGTTGTCAAGGAGCCTATTCCTCCGGTTGTCAAGGAGCGTATTCCTCCGGTTGTCAAGGAGCCTATTCCTCCGGTTGTCAAGGAGCCTATTCCTCCGGTTGTCAAGGAGTCTATTCCTCCGGTTGTCAAGGAGTCTATTCCTCCAGTTGTCAAGGAGATCCCTGTTCCTGTCAAGGAGACCGCCGCCCCTGTCGTCAAGGAGACCACCGCTCCTGTTGTAAAGGAGACCCCTGCTCTTGTTGTCAAGGGAAGCCCTGCTCTTGTTGTCAAGGCAACCGTCCCTGTGGTTGCCAAGGAAGCGCCCAAAGCGGTTGATTCGGAAGCCCTTACGCAGGAGATTGTTGTCAAGGAAATGCCTGATGTCAAGGAGACACCTACTAAACAAGTCCTGGAAACTCCACTTGTCGTCAAGGAAACACCTTCACTCGTTGCCAAGGAAACCCCCGAACCACTTTTGAGGGAAGCCACCACCCCTTCAGAGGTTGTTGCAAGCGTTTCTAAAGCCACGCCCCCTCCGACAGAAGAGCGAGAGGACACACCCACTACACAGACCACGCCCTCGGAGAGTACTTTACAAGGTGCGTAAGGCAGTTTGTAACACAGTGACCGTGTTATTTTAGTATTTATTTAAGTTTTCAATGGTTTTAGTTTAGTTTACAACAATACTACATAGTGCAAGTGTTGACATTAGGTGAGATATAGTATGCATTAGCATAAACATCTGCCATCAGTCATGCTGGGCATGTAGAGAATGTAGCTGAGCAAGTTAATGTCAACATGTTTATATCCAACTACCTGAAGAATAACACACCTGGTTTAATGACATTCGAAGGAAACTCTAGCGCCTCCTTGAGTTCGGAGGTTTGACCTTCTAGACCTGCACAATTCTTTCATGATTATGGTTTGAATGAATGATTCAGTAACTCACTAAAATTACTGGATGAATCAGCGTTTTTGACAGAATCTCTTGAATCAATGATTCAAAGTTTGAATCGAGATCACAATCTTTTAACGATTAATCGTGCCGCTCTATACCTTGAATAGTAATACAAGAACACGCGTTAAGTGAATGATTCAATGACTCGCTCATAAAGTCTTCACTTGTTTCATTACTGGATAAATCAGCATTTTTTAACGAATCTCTTGAATGAATGATTCAATGACTCACTCATAAAGTCTTCACTTGTTTCATTACTGGATGAATCAGCATTTTTTAACGAATCTCTTGAATGAATGATTCAATGACTCACTCATAAAGTCTTCACTTGTTTCATTACTGGATGAATCAGCATTTTTGAACGAATCTCTTGAATGAATGATTCAATGACTCACTCAAAGTCTTCAATTGTTTCATTACTGGATGAATCATCGTTTTTGAACGAATCTCTTGATTGAATGATTCTAGTGACTCACTCAAAGTCTTCAATAGACTCTGTGCACAAGCGTAGTAACGAACTTCCGCTGACGCCAGAAGTCGGCATATCTGTTTCCGGTCTACTTGCGCGTCGCCCAAAATGTCTATTTCGTGCAGCGAAATTGAAGCTCAAAATGGCTGTTAGCGACTTGAATCAGAGCAAAGTGGCACACAACAGTGCTCCTTATACGTACCCATGTTAACAGGTTAGAGCTTTCACACTGCACGCGGTTGCAGTCCATCGATCCGTTCCAGGTGCGGCAAGTATACAGCATACAGAAGTGCAGAGATCGTTTCCGCACCGACTATAAACCGTCTATTTCTGCTGTGCTGCAAACGCTGAATTAAAGTGACAGCGCATGTTTCGTGGTCAAAATTAACAAAGATTGACCTGAAAATGTAGTAATTTCACCATAAATGCGGTTAATTCAATAAATTGTAGTAATCTCACCATAAATGCATTTAATTCTATAGGCCTACTACTATTTTTCACAGTCATCTTTTCACTTTTAGAAGACCGGGGTAAAGCAAGGTAAACTACAATTTACTTCAACAAGGCGACATAATGAACAACACTCGTCTCATTCGTGGAGGTGGAAAAACAAGTTCTTTGTGACATGCAAGATTTATTTTATTAAAATTTAAATGGAAAAGAAAAGGCATGAGAGTCGGCTGTTTTTTGTCAATTTACAGTTAAATATTTGACCACTTGCTTAAGCAACTTAATATAAGTAATGCATGGAATAATAGCCCTACGTTGTTTAAATTGTGTTTAAACGTGCGTCCATTAAAGAGTGTAGGTTATATGTGTACAAAGAGAATCGCAATGCTGAAAAAACATTTTATTAAATAAAAGTTGCAGCGTAACTTCTGGATTTTAAATAAAAATAGTAAGTGTTTGTGGTACAGCCGTGAATCAGTTATTCACTGCAAACGCATCATATGTGAAGCACTATAGCGCGTGCTGCTCCTGCACCGCACACACACACACACACACACACACACACACACACTGCACACAGAGTATGTGGGAAACGGCCGTTAGATCCACCTACAGTTCTTAGAAACTTAGATGTGTCACGCACATTATATCTCTTTATTTCGTACAACAGCAGCACTCTTGTTTGTTTATAGCGGATGCCGATGAAGACAGTCGTAAACCGGAAACTGATATGCCGACTTCTGACAATAGCGGAAGTTTGTCGCGACGCTTGTGCACATAGCCTATTGTTTCATTACTGGATGAATCATCGTTTTTGAATGAATCTCTTGATTGAATGATTCAATGACTCACTCATAAAGATTTCACTTGTTTCATTACTGTATGAATCATCTTGGTCACACTTTATTTTGATGGTCCCTTTTGAATATTTGGTTGACTATAAGTAACGTTGCACCAGTGTGTCAACCTACTGTCATTAGAGTATTAGTAGACTGTCTGCTTAGTATCTGCTAACTCTTTATACTGATGGTCCTCCAACAGACGCTTTGTTGACTAAGTTACTTTGTAAGTACATGTCAACTTATCCTAACCCTAACCCTACCAGTCTACTAATACTCTACCAACACACTAATGAGAGTTAGTAGACATGTTGGTAAAATGTTACACATAGTCAACAGAATGTGTTAAAGGGACCATCAAAATAAATTATTCAAAGTTTGAATCGAGATCACGATCTTTTAACGATGATTCATGCAGCTCCTATACCTATCATAGTAATGTAAGAACGTACGTTAAGTACTATAAGCTAAATGAGGCAGCGTACATTATGCAAGTACACAAACGCTAATGCTTGGTCAGAGTATGTTTCTGGTCTAAAGCTCTTTCCACTCTCCTCTGCTGGAATTTGATGCAGCCACACTGTTTAGTCAATAGAGCATGTCTTCATACTCAGTGTGTGTTTATGTATTTGCAGTGGTTTCTGTGCCAAAGAAGAAGAGAAAAATGAAAGACCTGAACAAGAAGGAGGCGGGAGATCTTCTTGATGCCTTCAAAGAGGTGTGTAGAAGAGCGCCAACTGTTTTATGCCCAGAAACAACGACTGTGTGTTCATTCAATAACAAAAGCTCAGTCCAAGGCCTGTTCATTGTGTGCGTTTGGCAGATGCTTTTATCACATCATGAGTGATGTGAATCCCAGACTCAACTTTTTTTTAACCATTTACAGGCTTTAATGCAAATAAAACCTGTTTTGAAAATACAGATTTCACTCGCAGTGCAAAATTCAACCTGTCAGTAAAATGTTATGGATTTGTTTTCTAGCACGGAGTGATGAATTCTGAGTGATAAAGTGATGGGGATAATGATAATAATCGTTATATTAAGTGGCTTTAAGTGCTATGTACTTACATCGAAAAATAAGTACAATGTACTTATTGTGTTCATGTTGTATAGTAAAACACTTGTGCTGCTATTGAGGTGTGATACAGGTAAGGATTGGGACGGGTGTGGTGGTATGGGAGGGTCAACAATGTAATTATACATGTAATTACATAAATTAGTTACAGCTGTAATTACATGCAGGTATTTTTAAAATATTTAAGTACAATGGATTACACTTTATTTTATCGTGTCATTGTTGCAGTGTAATTATATATTTATTGAGTACTGAGTAATATTAGTGAACTACATGTACTTACTATAGGGTTAGGGTAGGATTAGGGTTTGGTTGAGGGTTAGATGCATGTAATTATGCATAATTTACTGTTATTACTATGGTAAGTACATGTAACATATGGACACTGTAAAATAAAGTGTTACCGTACAATATAAAGACATGTTTCTACACAATTCTTTCTGTCGTATACAAGACCATTGCATCAAATTACTAATCTCAATGTTAGTACATAGTAGTTAAAGCCACTTAATATAAAGTGGGACCATTGTTTATTATTATTTTGAGCTTATCTAAATGGTCGATATGCATAGGCCTTTTTGAGTTAAACGTTACCTGTCGTCTGATCGTAAAGCCCACTCCACCTGAGCCAGAGGTCGCACCTGCAGTGGAGGCGGAGCTAGAGAACACGCCTCCAGTGGCTCCGCCCCCTCCTGAAGACCTGGATGAGACGTGGGAGGAGAAAGAAGACAAACTTGATGCTGAAAACATCAAACCGCGGAGTCCAACACCGACCTCACCCACCGAACAGAAATACCAGTATAAAGCAGGTAACGTGGGATAAATAATATGCATCGGATCATTTTAAAGTTGATGTACTTCAAATAATTGCAAATTAAGAATTATTATGTGGCTATTCTGATGCAACTTCCCGAATCCAGCAAGGGAAAGACAAAAATGCTCTATGAACACAAAGACAAAACCAGCAGCTCATTTGGAGGGAAGAATCAAAATACGAAGCAGAAGGAAATTATCTTTATTTTAACCAAGATTTGGGAACAAATATATATATTTTTTCTGCTGTGCTTGTTTGTTAGCCTGGAAATCCAGACCTAAATCTAAAAGATTAATGGTCTGGCATCGACTAATGAAAATCGTCCAGCTCGAGGGGCGGTACCAAGCATGCATTTGAAAATCTCACTGCACACAATTGGATAACACTACGACCAATCACAACAATAAGCCCCATACCTTAGCTACCAGCGGAGCTAACTGGTAGATTAGACTCTTACCGTATCCGGTCGGCAAAACAGCAAAAACGTCCTTATTGCAAAGGAACGATTCGAGCACCGTCTTCGAAGCCATTTCAAACAACTGGTGTTC
This sequence comes from Abramis brama, assembly GCF_963993115.1. Lineage (NCBI taxonomy): Eukaryota > Metazoa > Chordata > Actinopteri > Cypriniformes > Leuciscidae > Abramis > Abramis brama. The sequence continues at coordinate 4,640,273 of NC_139972.1, forward strand.
ATCCATAGCCATCTTGCAATGTTTACTAATGACTTCAACGTCGCAGCGCTGTCATCATCTCACCTCTGGCCGCCTATAGCAGATAACCCGATGTGATTGGTGCAGCTCGGATACAAGGGCATATTTAATGAGCATCATTACTCGACACCAGAGTAACTCACTGAGCAAATTCAACTTGTGCTCTCGCAAGAACTCTGGATTACCAGGGTACTTGTTTGTTGTATTTAAGAAAAATAATATATTAATAAAACAATTTTATTTTACTGTGAACTGTAAAATTACAATACTGACATTTTCTGCTGTCTTAATTGTTTTAAATGTTAAATCGTGTAAAAGAACACAGTGGTGGACTTCGCTCTAAAACATGCATCGCATATATTAATTTCATTAATTGCCAGCGGCACACAGATGGAGAACTCATTTACATGCAAACAAAGCCAAGATTCAAACTTGCAATCAACTAATCAGTGTTAGAACAAATCAGATGATAGACCAATAGCCTCTTTTCATGATAATTATGATCTTAAAATGTAAAAAAAAAAAAAAGGTGATGTATACCTTTTATATACCGTCATATCCATGAACACACACATTTTTAAACGCACACATGTGTTTACAATTAATTTATTTTATTTTTTGTTGCAGTTTTAGCAAATTTTGCGATTTTAACAAAAGCGTGTCAGTTCCAAAATCTGCTGGAATTTTAGCACACCAGGAATGACAAACTTTTTAAATTGCATTATAGGCATCACCTAGAAACCTCGTTGTCTGTTGAGAAACCCAGATCTCTGGTGTGTGTAAATTGTCCTGGTTGTGTCCCACAGAACAATGGAAACCCCTGAACTTAGAGGAGAAGAAGAAATACGACCGAGAGTTTCTGCTCGGCTTCCAGTTCATCAGTGCCAGCATGAGCAAACCTGAGGGTTTACCACAGATCTCTGACGTAGTGCTGGATAAGGTGACTAAAACACACACACACTCAATCACACACACACACACACTCAATCACACACACACACACACTCAATCACACACACAATCACACACACACACACACAATCACACACACACACACTCAATCACACACACACACACTCAATCACACACACACTCAATCACACACACACTCTCACTCTCTCTCACACACACACGCTCTCACACACCCATCCACACACACGCTCACACACCCATCCACACTCTCTCTCACTCACTCATACTCACACACTCACTCACACTCGTTCTCTCACACACACTCACTCTCTCTCACACACACTCAATCACACACACACTCTCACTCTCTCTCACACACACACACGCTCACACACACCCATCCACACTCACTCTCACACACACACTCACGCACGCTCTCACACACACTCACTCTCACACAAACTCTCGCTCTCACATACACCCATCCACTCTCACTTTCTCACACACACGCTCACACACCCATCCACACACACGCTCACACACCCATCCACACTCTCTCTCACTCACTCATACTCACACACTCACTCACACTCGTTCTCTCACACACACTCACTCTCTCTCACACACACTCAATCACACACACACTCTCACTCTCTCTCACACACACACGCTCACACACACCCATCCACACTCACTCTCACACACACACTCACGCACGCTCTCACACACACTCACTCTCACACAAACTCTCGCTCTCACATACACCCATCCACTCTCACTTTCTCACACACACGCTCTCACACACCCATCCACACACACGCTCACACACCCATCCACACTCTCTCTCACTCACTCATACTCACACACTCACTCACACTCGTTCTCTCACACACACTCACTCTCTCTCACACACATACACTCTCACACACTCACTCACACACTCACTCTCTCACACACTCACTCACTCACTCACTGACTCATTCACACACTCACTCTCACTCACGCTCACTCTCTCTCACACACACACACACAGACACACACACTCTCACGCACTCACTCAATCATACACACTCTTTTACACACACAGATAATGTAGCTGATGTGTTCTCTCTGCAGGCTAATAAGACTCCCCTGCGTCAGCTGGATCCGAGTCGTTTGCCAGGAATGAACTGTGGTCCGGATTTCACTCCTTCGTTTGCCAATCTGGGCCGTCCGTCAGCGGGTGGGCGTGGCCCGGTCAGTTACCATGGCTACGTCACATCAAATGCATGCTTTTATGTTTGTTTTATGTTTTTTTTTTTCTCTCTGAAAGATATTTTACTACATCGCACTGTAGTCCATCTATGTCTATTATTCTATCGTTCCATCTATCCATCCATCTGTCCATCTTTCTGCCTATCATATCTATCTATCTATCTATCTATCTATATATATATATACATTTATCTATCCATCCATCTATCCATCGATCTGCCTATCATATCTATCTTTCTACCTTTCATATCTATCCATCCACCATGAAGAATCCCTGCTGCTGACACGGCATTTAAACAATAATAAATGAATAAAAAAAATGTTTTCCTCTCGGTCTCCCCAGCCGTCGGGTCTGAGTGGCCCTCGGCGTTCAGGTCAGGGTCAGCGCGGGAAAGAGCCGCGTAAGATCATCGCTAGCGTGTCCCTGACGGAGGACGTGCAGCTCAACAAAGCAGAGAAGGCCTGGAAGCCGTCGGTGAAGCGCAGCACACACACTCGAGTGGATGAGGACGACCCCGACTTCATGAACACACAGGAGCTGTTCAAGCGTGTGCGCAGTGTGTTGAACAAACTCACCCCGCAGATGTTCCAGCCGCTCATGAAGCAAGTGACCGAACTCACCATCGACACGGAGGAGCGCCTGAAAGGAGTCATCGACCTCATCTTCGAGAAGGCCATCTCAGAGCCCAACTTCTCTGTCGCCTACGCCAACATGTGCCGTTGCCTTATGGGGGTGAGTGAGTGTGTGAGCAAATTCATGATCGCAGTAATTAGGGATGCCAATATATCGGCCGATATACAGTAGTCAACATTTGAAGTGGATCAAAATCTTTCATCAAAGTTATACATGAATTTTCAGCAATAGCCGTTCTTGTCTTGTAAAGTTTTTTGATCCACTTCAGATGTTGAGTACTATATGTTAAAATAGTCCATGTGACTCCAGTCCATGTCCAATCTTAATGTTATGAAGCGACAAGAATACTTTTTTTGTGAGCAAAAATACATTAGGAATGCACGATATATCGGCCAATGTATGTAATATCTTTAATATTATCGTTATCGGCCTGATAAGAAAATTTGGCTGATATATTAAAGCCGATAAATAATGTATTATTTCCGTTAGCTGAGACGCTTCAGATGCGCACTGTTCAACATGATGGTTTTGAATTGCTTGAAATATGATTGTAATCACTTCATAAAAGGAAAATACAGTGAAGTTGTACAATTATGAGTATGTGAGCAAATTCAATTCACATTTATTTGTATAGAGTTTTTCATCGGACCAACGGTCTAAGAGGAGTTTGAAAAAGTAGGATTTCTATTCAATCACAATTATGGCAAAAATCGATATTGATGTTCTCGGCATGATCCAAGGGATCTATCAAGACCAGTCTCATGACAACAGGCTAAACTAATCAAAATCTATTCATTTTTATTCAGTTCAATTCACATTTATTTGTATAGCGTTTTTCACAATACACATCGTTTCAAAGCAGCTTTACAGAAAACATGTGCCGTTGCCTTATGGGGGGTAAGTGTGTGTGATCCAATTCAATTTGCTTTTATTTATATAGCATTTTTCACAATACACATTGGCTATGTTTACATGCAACCAAATGATTGACGGATCAACTCGATTGAGCTCGATCCGAATTAAATTTCGATCGGATTGAAAGGAGTGGTTTATTCCTTTTCTAATCCGATCGAGAGAACATGTAAACACTTGATCGGATTGAAAACCGAAACTGAAAGGACTGTGCATTTGCAATGATGTAGAAACAGCGTAATGACGTGAGGAACGAGCTTTTCTTCCTGTTGAATAAAGTGTCAAATAAACGAGTGTCCCGTCCATCCTATAATTCTCCTTTCCCTCAGAGTCTGTGAAGTGGAGCAGGACAACGTCCAACAAGTACTTGTTTAGGACTCGCATCCACAGACGACTGGTTTTGGGCATTTTTACGGCGTGATGAATATAAGCAGCGGCACAACGGTTCAGTCTCCAAATTATGACCAGAATGGATAAATATTAAGTCTGCTGTGAACATGTGATCATTAACACTGTTAAAACGAATAAAGAAGCAATGTAGGAGAATAGTTATTATGCACAAACAGCGGGAAACTCTATCTAGCTAAAAACTTGTGTCTGAAGCTTGTGACATAAACGCGCACATCAACCCGATCACATGTTTAGCGTTCATGTAAACACTACATTTAAACACACTAAATGAATTCAGTCCGATTGAAACACAAGTTGTGCATGTAAAAATAGCCAATGTTTCAAAGTCCACATTACAATTTAGAGTGATCTGTTATCAGAGGAAACTGTCTAAGTTATGTATTTCAGAAATCTACATATACAAAATCACAGTTAGCAAAACATGTATTAATTTAAACAATTTCATAATTAAAGGCAGAAACAATAAGCTCATTGAAGTAATGAATACTTGTGTGTTAACAAATGATTGACATTTAGAAATATGTTGCATTGGTGATCAAGTGATGATCGCCGTAATTAGGGATGCTCGATATAAGACAATATATGTATTAAAGCTGATAAATAATGTATTATTTCCTTCAGCTGAGACACTTGTTCAACATGATGGTTTTGAATTGCTTGAAATATGATTGAAATCACTTCAAAAAAGGAAAATACGGTTCAGTGCAACATGTGCGGCGCAAGTCTGTCATATAGTACATTACATTATAAATGTGTGTTTGGGACATGGATTTTAATGGTGAGACTTTTGTTTTTGTAATCAGGCTCTCAGAAATTATATAAAAATTTGGATTTAGATTTATCGGCCAATATATCGGTTATCGGTTTTCAAGTATAAAGAATTATCGGTTATCGGTATCGGACAAAAATGTTCATATCGGTGCATCTCTAGCAGTGATGTGTCGTGTCTGACCAGTGTGTGATCGCTAAAGCACATTCTTCAACTGTAGTTGTGTAAATATGTGTTTTGTCTCTCTCGTCACAGCTGAAAGTTCCCACCACAGACAAACCTGGAGTGTCAGTGAATTTCAGGAAACTGCTGCTGAATCGCTGTCAGAAAGAGTTCGAGAAGGATAAAGATGATGATGAAACGTTTGAGAAGAAGCAGAAAGAGTTGGATGCGGCCACAGGGGTAGGAACAAAAAATCCCAATTGCAAATTTTTCTAACGTTATAAATCATAATAATCATAATCATAATCACCCTAAGCCATATCACGCTTTCATGCAGTATTTTCCCACACTGCAGGGATGATTGCATACTTTAAAAATCCGTCAGTATGACATACTTTTGACTACTGTTTGAAACATGATTTGCAATCATCATGATTTATATCAGGAAGACAGTATGCAAACTGTTCTAAGACTGTGTTTGAAGTAGCATACTAGCATGAGTACTAGACTAGACTATTTCCACAGTTTATAGCATGCATACTTCATACTATGGGAAGTTTCTGTGCAATGAACCTTTCATTGTTATTATTTGATTAGACTGTCTAATGTTAGGCCTTTTAAGAAATGTTTAAAGTATTTATCATTGCATATTGCACGGTTACACATTAAATGGGCAATATCACACTCGTAGCTCTGATTCGGCCATGGGTAATAACAGCGTGCTGATACACAGCCATATGTGACCCTGGATCACGTCACCAGTCACGAGTCGTACGGGTATATCTGTGGCAATCGCCAACAATACATTGTATGGGTCAAAATTATCGATTTTTCTTTTATGACAAAAATCATGAGGATATTAAGTATGTGTTCCATGAAGATATTTTGTAAATTTCCTACCGTAAATATATAAAACATGTATTTGTGTGAGTGAATGCTGCACAATCGCCAACATAAATGAACAACTTTAAAGGAGATTTTCTCAATGTTTCGATTTGTTTTGCACCCTCAGATTCCAGATTTACAATAGTTGTATCTCGGACAAATATTGTCCTATCATAACAAACCATACATCAATGGAAAGCTTAATTATTCAGCTTTTCAAAAAAATTGACCCATGTGACTAGTTTTGTGGTCCAGGGTCACATATCGCATGGCTACGAGTGTGAAATTGTGTTTATACAACAGTTTGACGGCACAAGGGAGTAAATAAATAAGGCATAATACGGCATATTTATATAAAATAATATTTATTGAACAACAATATTTAAACTAACAACAGAAGCCATTATAAAAGACATTAGGAAATAAACACAAGCAAACAATTCAGTCAAACGTACAAGCAGCGCTCCAGTACAGGAAATATTTGTATTCATATTTTTAAGTGAAATATAGCCTAAATATAAAGTTATGAAACTTAATTTTCCCCTTAACCAAAATCGATTTGCTCTGGAACAAGTAATAGATTAATAAGACCAAATCTCGCCTAAAAAAAACTATATTTCGTGACACAACAGTAATTGTGATACAAATGGTGAAACGGTTCCAGTTCTGATACTGTGTGAATATCGCACGGCTGGAAAAGGCTCTTAGCCAATCAGGTTTGAGTACCAGAAAGAACAGTTGTATAATATACAATAACCACAATAATATACAAAAATACAATATAATGTCTGCCATACTAAATGTATGCGTATGTGTGTGTGTGTATATGTGTAGCCCATGTCACATCGTTATACATAATGATATTTATGACTTCACTTCCTGTCTCTACAGGAAGAGGTGAAGCAAAGGTTGAAGGAGGAGCTTGAGGACGCCAAAGACAAAGCCCGTCGACGATCACTAGGCAACATCAAGTTCATTGGCGAGTTGTTCAAGTTGAAGATGTTGACGGAGACCATCATGCACGACTGCATCGTGAAGCTGCTGAAGAACCACGACGAGGAGAGTCTGGAGTGTCTGTGCCGGCTGCTGTCCACCATCGGGAAGGACCTGGACTTCGAGAAGGCGAAGGTGAGCATACACACGTGACTTCTAGGAGCGGACGAAACACGTGTGTGTGTGAGTTGATATTGAGCTGTGTGTCTCTGTGTTTTCAGCCCCGCATGGATCAATATTTCCACCAAATGGAGAAGATTATTAAGGAGCGGAAAACCTCTTCCAGAATCCGCTTCATGCTGCAGGACGTTATTGATTTACGACGGGTAAGAGTGTGCATGAGTGTGTGTGCAGCTGTATGAGTGTGTGTGAGTAGGGTATACTGGGTATAGTTAAAAATAATTGATATCGATACCTTGACTTCGATTCCTGAACGATACTTTTTCGATGCCAATTTGATGAAATGCTGCTTAAATAGATTGGAACAGGGTTCCCACGGGTCCTTGAAATCCTTGAAAGTTTGTGAATCTGAAAAAAAATATTCAAGGCCCTGGAAAGTTTTGGAAAATAAACACACACAGATACAGGTCCTTGACAGTGCTTGAATTTATTTTGTGCAAGAAATTTTCTGGAAAAAAAATTAATATATTCCCTCCGGTCGGATGAAAGTGTTATTTCGCCAACACTTTGTGGCCTATGAATACTAGCTTGCTTGATTTACGTTAGTTACGCGCATTTACGCGTTACGTTAAGTGTTTCCCGTGTGAGGTACTTTGTGTTGTACGTTGCCATGACATTCACGCATGCATGAAACCACTACGATGGTCCCTCAATGTTGTTTGTTTAACACAGCAAATGTGTCCCCACATTAAGTCCTTGAATTTTAGGGTATTGGACCTGGAAAGTCCTTGAAAGGTTCTTGAATTTGAAGTTAACCAAGGTGTGGGAACCCTGTTGTAAATACTCTATAGCTAGTAGTGTCTAATGAAACAACCATTTGTATCTATTTATTCTCTCTTTAACTCTGCATTACAGTTGAAATTACATTAAAATACGAGAAACGTGTTAAAAACACCCTATTCTGCGCATGCGCGTCGAACATCAACTACATATTTGATTAATCAGGCACGTCATCAGGCTGCGTTCCAGTCCAGAATTGTCATGCCCTTCACTCGCTAACTTCCCTCCGTCTCGTTCACTCGGATGCACGTCATTGCTTGCGCTGCACGAGTGCCCACTACTGGCGGAAACTGCAATGGGCTGAACTGGAACACGCTAATAAGCCCTTGATCACTTAGAATCCAATATGGGGTTGATTTTATTTATTTTTTTCCCTTACAAAATTGTTGCAGCATTCTATATGTATATAGGTGTGTTTGAGTTGTTTTTAAATAATTAATATATCATAGAGTTGTTTGTGGTGGGGTAAATTAAACGCAATATGCGTTGACGTCACAATCGTGTTGCATTGTGGTATATGGAGCTGCCTGAAGTGTACATATGAAGTAGACTCGCTCCCTCGGTCAAAATCGAGGAAACGAGGGTCTGTCCATTAGGGGTGGGAATCTTTTACCATCTCACGATTCGATTCGATTCCGATTCTTGAGGCCACGATTCGATTCAAAATCGATTTTCGATTCAAAAAGATTTTCGATTCAAAACAATTCGATTTTATTCATAATGATTTCTAATCAGGTTTCTGATCATGATCTACTCTCATCTGCTTTGCAATACAGAATGACAAACGGAGACATTAAAGTGTCTTTTTCACATTTATTAAGTTCAATTCTCAGGGAAGTGCCTTTTATCAAAAACATTGAAAAAATATTTTTACTTGGTACTTTTAAAGCAAAGTATTTATGATGACCCATAACGAACTTACTTCCAATACTTCCTATATTAATTGTATTAATAAAACAAATGGAAGTGATTTGGCAAGTCAACTGTAAGGTTACATTTGCCAGCATATGTCCCAACATTGCTGAGAACCAACAGGAAAATAAATGTGTGCCTGTACTAGCAGCATACTTGTAGTAAATGAATACAAACTTCAGCATATTCTGAATCTCTAGCATTTAATAATAGACTTCTAACCAACATCCTCTTGTAATTTCTAATGAGCAATATAATCCTTCAGACAAAAAAAACAAAAACATTTTGCTGTAGCAAATTCACGAACAGTTTTCGTTCAAAAATATAGAATTATGTACCAGAAGCTATCATATAATGCTTGTGGACTTATGCATATTCTGAATAATTAGTAACATACAAAGTCGCTCTTGACTTATACACAACTAAATAATAAAGAGTTATGACTTGAAATGTTTGCTGTATACCACAATCAAAAATAGCAAAGAAAGTGAATGAACATCTGCAGAGAGTAACTTACAGTCAAAATGTAACTTTTTGTGACTGGAATTGCACATATTGCATACAGATCAGATCGGTTTACACAGCATATTGATGTGAAAACTAAACAATACAGAAATTAGCTCTCATACAAAAAAATACTAAATAGATCACAATGAAATTGCCAATGTTCCATACGTTAGCTTTTAACGAAGACATTCTCTGGTGCCGTTCGGATTTGGCGCTCAGCCATCATGCGTCTGTTATGTGCGCGTCTCTGTTATGTGCACGCCACAGACTGTCCGCGCACTGCACGTCCGCTTCAGAGTTCCGCCTTTTGCGTTCCTTCAATGTTACGTTATTAGATTTTTTTTTTTTTTTTTTTTTTTTTAGAAAATCGATTTTTGACATTTGTGAATCGATTCAGAATCGTCCACGTCCCGAATCGCGATTCATCTAAGAATCGATTTTTTTCCCCACCCCTACTGTCCATATAAACTTCCCTCGTCCACTTCACGAAGTGGAACGCACTCAAAATGGCGGCAGGGATTCCCCCGAGGGGAAGTGCTTAGGGAAGTTCGCAAGTGTGTGTCTAAAAGTGGACTGGAACGCAGTGATCAGTGTGTGTGTGTGTGAGTGTGACGTACACTGTCACACTTCTGCCATTTTCCCTTCCTTGAACAAACCAGAGCGCATGCAAGACTTTTTAAAGTTGTCTTTCAATCAGAATCCAGTATTTACTTAATTAATAGTCTGTGGTGAACGATTCACTTTTTCCTGTTGCAGGATCAAACCTTGTGCGCAATAAAACCAGGAGCATGAATTAAAGTAAAAAGATTTCTGTGCCGTGGCAGTCGTAGCTCTTTCTCTCAGTGTGTGTTCTTAGGAAACTCGCTCCATGTGTGTCACACACACACACACACCCAAGACAGTTTTAAGTTTCATTTCAGCTGAAGCACAACTGAAGTTCAGAAAAGAGGGAGGGAATAAAAGAGTGACACAGTGGAACGGATTATTTTCAGTGTGGTGTTGTCCATTTCCACCCTTTTTTTTTTTTTTTACATTTTTTCATCTCAAAACCTTAAAAAGGTGGATTTACACTCACATTTATACTGGAGATTTCATGTAGTTCAAGTGCTTCAGATGCTTCATTTAACCCTTTGCAAGACCTTCCCTCAGACTTTCATTAAGTGCATCACTTTTAAATGCCTTCTGTTTTGTTGTTGTTTTTACAAACTGATTGACGACCACAATTAGTGATCATTGAAATCATGTTGCTGCACGTTACGTTGATGATAACCTGGAACATTTGTTTAAAGTCGGCATGAAAGGGAAATCGTGCTAGTCTTTTCTTCTCTATTGTGCCGTATATCCGAGTGAAACTGCTTCTCAAACAAGAACAAATGTGGGCGGGGCTTGATTTTGTCTGTGGGGAATTGATTGGATGGTTGTGGTTTGCTATTGGTGGATCTCATGTGAGTGACAGGTTGCCCCGCCCTCATCATCAGAGAAGAGATGAGAGGAAGTTTTCTGATTCAAGATTACCAGGAACATGATAAATCGGAGATAAATCGTTTAAAATAAATATTGTGATATTCCATTAAAAAAAAATAAGAATTGTCCATTTTGATTTCATGTTGACTTTAAAGCATTTCTGCTTCTCAGAATAACTGGGTTCCGCGCAGAGGAGATCTGGGGCCGAAGACCATCGAGCAGATCCACAAGGAGGCGGAGCTTGAGGAGCACCGAGAGCAGGCCAAAGTTCAGCAGCAGCTCATGTCTAAGAAGGAGGGAAGAGGAGGAGAAGGAAGAGGAGGAGGAGGTGGTGGAGGAGGAGGAGGAGGAGGTGGTGGAGGCGGGGGCATGGGGTCTCGTGGGGGGTCACACACACCTGGTTCCCGTGGCAACCAGGCACCTGATGACGGCTGGAACACGGTGCCCATTTCCACCAAGAACAGACCCATCGATCCCACCCGACTCAGCAAGATCACCAAGGTCTGATTACTAATTAGTGTTATTATTATTAGTAGTAGTAGTATTATTATTGTGAAGCCAACCAATGTCTGATCCATAATTAATCAAACTCTAATTATTATTATTATGAACCCATCCCAGTTTACATTTTAATTTTAGTATAATTTTTAGTAATCTTATGTGCTTCGGTCATTTTTTATATATGTATATGTATATGTATATATATATATATATATATATATATATATATATATATATATATATATATATATATATATATATATATATATATATATATATATATATATATATATATATATATATATATATATATTATTATATTATTATTATTTTTTCTTTTTTTTCAGTTTTAGTTTTTTTATTTATTGCCAGTTTAAGTTTTTCAAGTGTTAATAGTTTAACGATAATAACCCTGTATTATATGATTAATATAATTACATTATTTAATTTATATATTATACAAGATATATAATTGGTGAGTGAGGTAATAAAATAATTTATTTCAAATTCTAGATTGTAAATGTTTAAACTACAACTTTGGGTTACTATTTTTTATATATATTAAATAAATTATTTAAAGGTATTGTTTAAAATATTTATTTAAATACACATTTGAATGTTCACATGTTCACATGTTTCTCCGATGGTCACATGACATGCAGGTAAGCAAAATATATTTCTATCTTATATTTGTATCTTTTATTTTTATGTTTTTAGATTTTTTTTTTTTGCATTTTAAATATTAGAACTTTACATGTTAGTGATTTAGTTAATTATTAGCTTTTCATCACATCACAAAGCCCTTGCAGTTCCCTCACAAACACTCAGTATGAGCATTGAACACTAATGGTGTGTGTGTGTGTTGTAGCCGGGCGCTCTGGACTTCAATAATCAGCTTCTGGCCCCTGGAGGTAAAGGCACTTGGGGCAGTTGGGGCAAAGGCAGCAGCGGAGGCACTGGAGCCAAACCCAGCGAAGGCGGTCAGTGTGTTTCAATGCACAGGACTTTATTACACACACGTCTTCAGCCATAATGTAACTCATCTGTTCGTTTACAGCCCAGGATTCTGGTCGTCCGAGCACTTTGAATCGCTTTTCAGCACTTCAGCAACCGTCCTCCTCTTCCTCATCCGCCAGCGTGGACTCTGACAGGAGGGTTCCTCACAGGTCAGATTATCATCATGTCATGCAATACAAGAGGTGTTGCGCACACACGATATCTCTTCTCTTTGTGCACATAAAGTGATGCCTTGGTGGACAGTATACAAATGGCTGAGGGGGGACATATGCTAATACGGGACATATGCTAATACAGGAAATATGCTAATAAGGGACAGTCCGTCAGTGGTCATGGGCGGAGCATGAGCAATATGACATCATAGTGCTCAGAAAATTCAAACGGCTTGATAATTGAGTGTTTAGGCTTTGTGATTATTTAAAAAAAAGGAGCGAATGGATTTTCTTCATTGTGTGGTGATTGTGTCCACACACTGCAAAGACACATTTATATGCAAATATCATATAAAAGTGAATTTTGCATCCGATGACCCCTTTAAGAACATTTACACTCTTATATAACACAAATACTCATTTGTATTTGTAGTGTTTTTACTAGATGTAGCATTTTTTATTTTACAAGATAGTTGGATACAAGATTTCAACTGGAATTATTGCTTATGCTTGTTTTATGCGTATTGCTCATTTTAATATCTTTGAGAAAGATTTTAAAATTAGCAAATCAGACACAGCTTAAGGGTTTTTAAACTGTATTGAAAATCACATTTAAAATAGAAACCAATTTCCACCTTAGAGTAAAAAAGGTAATTGTTATTGTGACTTTATATCTCACAAATTTTAATTTTGTATACAGAAATCTGTTTAATTATTTTTTTGAAAGAAATGAATGCTGTTTATTCATCAAGGACACATTAAATTGATCGAAAGTGACAGTAAAGAGATTTGAGATGCAACTAAATATTTCCATTTCAAATTAAATGCTCCACAATAATATGAAGCAGCACAATTGTTTTAAAGGTCCCGTATTATGCCCCTTTTCACAAGATGTAAAATAAGTCTCTGATGTCCCCAGAGTGTGTATGTGAAGTTTCAGCTCAAAATACCCAACAGATCATTTTTTACAGCATGTTTAAATTGTCATTTTTTGGGGCACAGAAAAACGCGCTGTTTTAGTGTGTGCCCTTTAAATGCAAATGAGCTGCTGCTGGACGACCCAGGGGGCGGAGCCTCACGAGCTCGCGCTCAGTCTCTCAGGACAATCTCATCTCACGGAATGATGATAAATATCACAAACTCTCAGTAACGGTGTTCATTTCGAGTCGGACAATAATGTCTACAGAGTCAGAGTGCTGTATAGAGATGGAACAGGTATAGTTTAGTAGTTTAATTACGGTTATTATAACGTATTTGTCATCTGCTTGTATGTATCCATTATTTATTAATAGCCTACAAGTCTGCTGTTTCGGACCAGGTCCGAATGATGATCAAACATATACTGATGAGTTTAATAAAGTTTATTGTACATCACACAACAGATGAAGCGTCAGTTTTACTTCAGAAAATCACTGTAAGAGCTGAGTAAACACAGTAAGTTATAAGAAGTGCGCAAGTACATAAACGAATTTCGGTAGAGTTGAGGGAGCATTCCTGTGGGCGGAGGTTAGTCAAAAAACTGTTCTAGTGACGTCATTAAAGAAGGAAGTAGAGGGATGTAGTCCAAACGGGCCGTTCGATGTAGGCGACTTCTGTTAAATAAAATATCTCGCTTGGCATTGAACTTTGAGCTTTATAATTTTACAGATATTATTTATACTCTAACAACAACATTACACACTAACTAAAGTTTGAAACATGGGATCACGAAGAACGGGACCTTTATACTGATAATACTCAGAAATGGGTTACACTTTATTTTAAGGTGTCCTTTCAGTGGTGGACTAAGTAAAAGTACTGATACCCTATTAAAATATTATTTCAGCACAAATAAAAAAGTACTCATTTTCAATTTCACTTTAGTAAAAGTATAAAAGTACTTGATTTTTATTATTTAGCCAGCACTAGTCAGACTCAGTCAGAACTAATAAGAGAGATTAGTGCAAACTATATCATATATATTGATCAGCAAATAAGCTAACTTTTCTTTTTTTATCTTTGTCTTTTTTACCGTAACTTACACACTATAAAAACAATAAACTTATAGTATGCTATATGTATACTAAAATAACTTACTGATGTGTGTTCAAGTGTGCAAACAAGTGAAATAATACACTATATAATATAAAATAAAAAAAGAGAATAAACAAAATTTGTGTAAATATTAATGGTTTAGTATAAAAATACGATGTGTAGACGTCACATGGGTCAAAACATACTAGTTTTATATCATTTGTAACTGCTACAACAGCAGGGAAGATGCATGCACTTTCTTACCTACTTGCCTACTAGCGTAGCGGAGTTGTTGATTCAGGAACAGCTGCCATCAGGATATATTCACGAATGAATCATTCAATGTGATTTGTGAACCAGTTCAACAGGTTTTGTTGGAAAGAATCAACTCGTTCATGAATCAGACATCACTCTTGCATCTTAGGGTGTTAGCCATGTCCTAAAACGGAAAGGTTTTTCCTTTGCGTTTTTTGGATACAGACGACAACGTTGTCAAAACGATCCCCGTTCACGCTGTATTCTGCTTCCAGGCCAGTAGTTGGCGATGTCGCTTTGGTGCCTATAGACAGAATTTGTGTTTTTATAGTTTACACGGAGACAATGATATAGTTTTAAAAAACTTTCCCTTTGAAACCAGTTTTCAAAAGTTTGTGTTTTCAGGCACTCCAAAATGCAGTTGTTGTGTAAATGAACGGCCAAAACACAAAAGGTTTTCTGGTTTTAGTTGGACTCTGTCATGTAAACGCCCCCTCAGAGGCCAAACATGTTATTATGGAATATAGTGGAGTAAAAAATATATTATGCTTTGGAATGTAGTGAAGTAAAAGTTTCCTAAAATAAAAATATTCTGATAAAGTACAGATACTTGGAAAATGTACTTTGTTACTCTCCACCACTGGTCCTTGATCCTTGTTAATCATACATGTGATATTAATTAACCGCATGTACTTGCTGTAGGGGTAGTGTTTGGTTTTGGGTTAGTTGCATGTAATTATGCATGATTTACTGTCATTACTATAGCATGCACATGTAACGTGTAACAGACATTGTGAAATAGTGTTACCGAGAAATGTTTCTTGAGCAGCAAATCATCATATTAGAATGATTTCTGAAGGATCATGTGACACTGAAGACTGGAGTGATGAGTAGTGACATGAAAAGTGGTATGAAAAGTCAAGTCACCTTTATTTGTATAGCGCTAAGACTAAATCTTGCTAACAACTCTTTCTGATTGGGGTAAGCACACTTAAGTTTTCATTTCAAAGGTGTTCTGAGTAAATGATTTGTTGGTAACACTTCACTATAAGGTTTGATTTGTTAACATTAGTTAGTGTATTAGGCTAACTAACATGAACTAACAAGGAGCAATACATTTGTTACTGTATTTATTAATCTTTGTTAATGTTAGTTAATAAAAATACAGCTGTTCATTGTTTGTTCGTTACTTCACAGTGCATTAACTAATGTTAACAAATACAACTTTTTGATTTTAATAATGTATTAGTAAATGGTGAAATTAACATTAACAAAGCTTAATAAATGCTGTAGAATTATTTCATGTTAACTAATGTTATCTGATCGAATCTTATTGTAAAATGTTACCGATTTGTTATACACCAATTTAGACGTCTCGTGAGTTCAGTGTTGGACAGATGAGTTGTTTTAACCATTCATTAAAATGAATCGGTTCAAATGAGTCATTAGGTCGTGAATCGGACATGTCATTAAGACATGTACGCTACTCATTGTGTGAGAATCCCGGCAGTTAGTGTCAACACCAAAAACATGCGCCCTGTCACAAGCGCCACAGTCATCTACATCTACATAACTCATAATAAATCACAATTACTGATCAAATAAGGACAAATTTCAATGCAGGAAAAACCCTGCACAAGTCAGGATCAGATTATGGATATGTAGCATTCAAACATTTCATCCAGTTCCTTTTGCTTGAAGATCGGATTCATCACGACGAAGCTGGTCATAGGTCTTTGCTGAGGATCAGTGGCGATGGCTGTCGTATCGATGAGGTCTTCAGGGGATTGTCTTGTTTGACAGGGATGCGTTATGGTCGTGTCTAGATGCAGGTCCACCATCTGATCTGGATACGGACCGAATGCAGCTGTCTACGGTAACCTCGGGATAAACAGAGAGACTAATATTAGTGCAGATGTCATTCTTCTTACGAGGCAACAAGTAGATTGGTTGTTATAGGAAGTGTTACCAGTTCCGGTTGACCTAATTTTGCAGCCTAAGAATCCTTGCAGCCTAAGAAATGTTATAATGTTCTATGTTTATGTCAGATCTAAACTGAAAGAGTGTGTCTGCTTCCCGGACAATGTTAGGAAGACTGTTCCAAAGTTTAAGTGCTAAATAGGAAAAGGATCTACCGCCTGCAGTTGATTTTGATATTCTAGGTATTATCAACTGGCCAGAATTTTGAGATCGCTATAGACGTGAAGGACTATAATGCGTTAAGAGCTCGCTCAAGTACTGCGGAGCTAAACCATTTAGTGCTTTGTATGTAATCAGCAATATTTTAAAATATATGTGATGTTTAATAGAGAGCCAATGCAGTGTTGACAGAACCGGGCTAATACTGCATTAGATATATTTTTAAGATGGAAAAATGCGTTTTCACAGCTGTTAGAAACGTGACTTTCAAATGAAAGATTGGTATCAAAGAGCACACCCAGGAAGATTCCTGGAAGATTCAAGCAGATGACAGGAAGATTCGAGATTGGTCTGTAATTAACTTGTTCTCTAGGATCAAGTTGTGTTTTTTAAAACATTTTATAAGTGGTTTAATAATAGACAGCTTAAAAGTTTTCAGTACGTATCCTAATGATAAAGATGAATTAATGATATTAAGAAGAGGACCTATGACCTCTGGAAGCATCTCTTTCAGTAGTTTATCCGGTATAGGGTCTAACATGTTGTTGATTTGGACAATTTAGCAAGTTTAAACTATTCTTCCTCTTCTAAAGCAACGAATGAATGGAATTGTTCCTCACGGGGTCTAAAGCACGACATCTGATGCTATACTGTAGTGGACGGTTGCATGGTTATATTTTTCTCTCTAATAGTATTAATCTTCCAAGTAAAGAAATTCATTACTGAAGTCATTACTGCTGTGCTGTATGGAAACATCTGAAGTTGAAGCTTTATTTCTTGTTAATTTAGCCACTGTATCAAATAAATATCTAATGCTGTTTTTGTTCTCTTCTAAGAGAGTGAAAACGTGAGTAGTTCTAGCAGTTTTTAAGGCCTTTCTGTATGCAATAGCACTTTCCTTCCCCGAAATGCGGAATACCTCTAGTTGTGTTTTCTTCCAGCTGCGCTCCTTTTTTTCAGGCTGCTCTCTTGAGGGCCCGAGTGTGCTCGTTATACCACGGTGTCTGACTGTTTTCCTTAATATTCTTTAAGCCCAAGGGAGCAACCGTTTCTAAAGTGCTGGAAAAGAGAGAGTCAGTAGTTGCTGTTGTAAAATCGAGGAGTTCTAAGCTATCTGGTATGCTGTGGAGATGGAACTGATCAGGAATATTATTAATAAAGCAATCGTTAGTGGTAGAAGTGATAGTTCTACTATATTTGTACCAGGGAGTTGGTTTTGCAGCCTTAGCTAAATGGAGTATACACAAGACTAGATGATAATCTGAGATGCAATACTGAAAATATTACTTTAAACACTTTACAGCAGCACCTCCCTCTTTGGCTTTCAGATGAGGCTCATGTTTATAACAGTAATCTTGGGGGATGGACTCAATTAAAGGATCTTAATTATATACTTCCATTTATGAGTTTGTCCCTTTGTTCATGTCTCAGGAATAGTTCCAGTCGGGAACGCGGCGATCGCTTCGACCGGCGTGATGAGCGCATGGACCGGGGCGGCGACCGCTATGACCGGCGTGATGACCGCGGATCAGACCGGCTGGACCGGAATCGCCCCGCCGTTGGCAAGCGGAGTTTCAGCCGTGAGAAAGAGAGGAGTCGAGAACGAGAACAGCGCCCCGCTGAAATGGTCCGGCGCGTTTCCAGCATGACGGATGAGCGCGAGAGAGAACGAGAACGTGGCAGTCGCGAGAATGGTATGATGAACTGGACATTATAGTTTTGAAAGTTGTATTTTCATTTGATTTTGTATTTTGGGTTCGTTTTTAGCTTTGTTTGAGGTCATTTTATGGATTATTTAATAGTGTGTCTTTTTAGTAAAAATATTGAATATTGATTTTTCAAACTAATCATGAACCAGATAGATTTGAGAGCTTGTGAATCAGAATCTGATTCTAATCAAGATGTCAGTAGCAATGCCCAGCCCTAAATTTGAATTATTATAATTGCAATATTAATATTATTATTTGCTGGTAATACTTCAAAATAAGGTTCCATTCGTTAACATCGGTTGAGATGTTAACAATGAGCAATACAGTATTTATTTATCTTTTTTCATGCTAGTTAATAAAAATACACCTGTTTATTTTTAGTTCATGTTTATTAAGTAATATTAACAGATATAACTTTTGATTTTAATGATGTATTAGTAAATGTTGAAATTAACTCAAATAAATTGTTAGTTCATTAACAATTGGAACCTTATTGTAAAATGTTAACTATTTATTAATATTGTAATATTATTATTACTAGTGATGCACTGAAATTTCAGCATATTCTATTAAATTATTTTAACGTGTCTTAATTATTTAATATATGTTTGAATAAATCTGTCATGAATTTTTTTTTTTTTATCAAATCAAAGCCACCAGTTATAAATGTTTACATTTCAACATCAAATTGGAGTAGGAACATCATAATGATATTTAGAAGAGGATAGAAATGTTAAAATGTTTATGTACATCTCTGTATATATAACTCTTTAGTTTTGGTTTTCATCTAAATGAAAACTTGAATTTGCACAATTACAGTATTATTATTTTCTATTATTGCAATAATATTGACTTTAGAGTTACTTGTTCCTGTTATGTCAAGTTAAACAATCACTTTAAATGCAGAGTGAACAAAACACAAACGGATATGGAAGCGATTTTTTTTTTTTATAGGATTTGTTGTACGTGTTTATTTTTTACAGTAAAGAGAGAAACTGTTCCCACTCCTCCACCTGTTTCCTCCAAACCGGCCCTGACAGAGGAGGAACTGGAGAAGAAATCGACCGCCATCATAGAGGAGTACCTGCACATCAATGACCTGACGGTACACGCACTTAAACACCTCATGCCACCAGTGTGTTGTGCTTTGTGTTGGCTGTTAAAAGCTCATGTGTTGTTTTTCCTGCTGTCCTGAAGGAGGCGCTGCAGTGTGTCATTGAGCTGGACTGTGCGTCTCTGCTGTCTGTGTTCGTGCGGACAGGAATCGAGTCGACGCTGGAGCGCAGCGCCCTCGCTAGAGAGCACTTGGGTTTACTGTTTCACCAGCTGGTCAAAACACAAACACTATCTACACAACAATACTACAAAGGGTGAGAGATGTGTGCATAATACAATCTTTATAGCCAAATGAATTTATGAATGGCCAGAACACATTAAATATTTTCTGTTTTTGGTTAAAACGGTGTCGTGTTCGCGGCCCCTAAGTTAATAATTAATGATCTTTGCAATGGAAGTGAATAAATCAAAAACTAACTTTATCTGGAAAATAACTTTATTCTAGAGCTGCTGTAAAGCCAAACAATCTCTGTTACTGTAATTTCCTATTATCACTGTAAAGCTGCTTTGAAACGATCTATATTGTTAAAAGCGCTATATAAATGAAGGTGACTTGACCTGATAATATAATCCTAATAATTGTGTCAGGCTGTTGGAGGTATTGGAGGTTGCGGAGGATATGGCGATTGATATTCCTCATATCTGGCTATATCTGGCTGAATTAATCTGCCCTATACTTCATGAGGGAGGAATTCCCATGGGGCCGCTCTTCAGGTGAGCCTGCAAACCACTTTACACTGATACCAAGAATATCCCTGCTGATGAAGCCACACAAAAATCAATAAATGGATCAAATTGACAATAAGATATAAGATTTTAAAGGTGCTTTGTATAATATTTAGGAGGATCTGTTGACAGAAATGCAATATCATATACATAACTATTAGGGGTGGGGAAAAAAATCGATTCTTAGATGAATCGCGATTCGGGACGTGGACGATTCTGAATCGATTCACAAATGTCAAAAATCGATTTTCTAAAAAAAAAAAAAAAAAAAAAAAAATCTAATAACGTAACATTGAAGGAACGCAAAAGGCGGAACTCTGAAGCGGACGTGCAGTGCGCGGACAGTCTGTGGCGTGCACATAACAGAGACGCGCACATAACAGACGCATGATGGCTGAGCGCCAAATCCGAACGGCACCAGAGAATGTCTTCGTTAAAAGCTAACGTATGGAACATTGGCAATTTCATTGTGATCTATTTAGTATTTTTTTGTATGAGAGCTAATTTCTGTATTGTTTAGTTTTCACATCAATATGCTGTGTAAACCGATCTGATCTGTATGCAATATGTGCAATTCCAGTCACAAAAAGTTACATTTTGACTGTAAGTTACTCTCTGCAGATGTTCATTCACTTTCTTTGCTATTTTTGATTGTGGTATACAGCAAACATTTCAAGTCATAACTCTTTATTATTTAGTTGTGTATAAGTCAAGAGCGACTTTGTATGTTACTAATTATTCAGAATATGCATAAGTCCACAAGCATTATATGATAGCTTCTGGTACATAATTCTATATTTTTGAACGAAAACTGTTCGTGAATTTGCTACAGCAAAATGTTTTTGTTTTTTTTGTCTGAAGGATTATATTGCTCATTAGAAATTACAAGAGGATGTTGGTTAGAAGTCTATTATTAAATGCTAGAGATTCAGAATATGCTGAAGTTTGTATTCATTTACTACAAGTATGCTGCTAGTACAGGCACACATTTATTTTCCTGTTGGTTCTCAGCAATGTTGGGACATATGCTGGCAAATGTAACCTTACAGTTGACTTGCCAAATCACTTCCATTTGTTTTATTAATACAATTAATATAGGAAGTATTGGAAGTAAGTTCGTTATGGGTCATCATAAATACTTTGCTTTAAAAGTACCAAGTAAAAATATTTTTTCAATGTTTTTGATAAAAGGCACTTCCCTGAGAATTGAACTTAATAAATGTGAAAAAGACACTTTAATGTCTCCGTTTGTCATTCTGTATTGCAAAGCAGATGAGAGTAGATCATGATCAGAAACCTGATTAGAAATCATTATGAATAAAATCGAATTGTTTTGAATCGAAAATCTTTTTGAATCGAAAATCGATTTTGAATCGAATCGTGGCCTCAAGAATCGGAATCGAATCGAATCGTGAGATGGTAAAAGATTCCCACCCCTAATAACTATGTATTCAGTGGTGTATAAAGATCTTAATGAACCGTTGTGTTTTTATCACCTTAGAATGAGCATTTCTCTCTACACACACCGCGGGTCTCCTTACACACACGTTTCTACAGTGGCCCTGAACGGACACACGCGTTTCGTCACTGTGTTGTTCTTCATGCAAAGAAGCTAAAGCTAAAGTCAGCGAATAAAACACTGACACAATGATGAACAAGTCACAATAATATTCGCAATAACATATCGTTTTACTGAATAATCAAGTAAACCTAATTTCTGAATTTATCTTTGTAAAGAAAGTTCATTATTTAACTGGCTACTCTCTGCTGTCTCAGACGACGACATCACTTCCTGTCGGCCACCGTAACTTCTGTTGGGTGCAATTCGCAATCTGACCACTAGATGCCGCTAAAATTTACACACTGCACCTTTAATCTTTTCTAATGACGGAATGGTCCTGCTGACCTCTGACCCCTGTGCTGTATTTGTAGGGAGGTGTCTAAACCACTGGTGCCTCTTGGGAAAGCTGGAGATTTCCTGGTGGAAATTCTCAACCTGCTCTGTAAAGGAATGGTAGGATGTTTGTGTAAATTGATTAATTAACATCCTGACGCTTTGGCTGCATGATTCATTGAAGAAGAAACGAAAAAATGATATTGCTTAGTGTGAAGGCTGCGATTGATTTTAAATAAATATATAATGAGAATCTCCTTTAAACAAAAGAGAAGCTTCCCTTTAGTTTTCCACCAAAATTAAAAAGCTTGATTGTTAAACATTAAAAAAATAAATTAAGACAAATAAAATATTAGTTTTGTAATTTTACAGTTGTACTGTAAAATATATATATTTTTTTTAATTCTCATTTTATTTTAAAGTTTAATATTATATTATTAGTAGTATGGTTATTTTATAGTCATACTAATATATAATCACACACATTTTGGCCAAATTGGCCACATTTTTTAATTGATTTTTAATTTCAATCACAATTTTGTCTGAAAAATCAGAATTTTTTTTTTTATTTTTTTTTTTATTATGCAGTCCTACCTGAAACTTGCACATCTCCTAAATTTTTTACTCGTTCACTACAAAGTAAGCAACACTGACTTGAATACCTGCTGTACACTATAAAATGCATTATGGGTACAAAAGAGTGACATAGTCAGGGAATACAATTCGAATTACATGGTTGACACACCGCATAGTGCACTATATAGGGAATAGGAAGTGATTTCAGCAGTGCTTGTGTTCTGAATCGAGTTCTGAAAGTGTTTGTTCGGAACTGTTTCCTGTTTTAGAGTCATAAGAAAGTGGGAGCGATGTGGAGAGATGCGGGACTCAGCTGGAAAGACCTCCTGCCTGAAGACGAGGACGTCAATAAGTTTGTCACCGAAAAGGTGAATTAATTGACAGCAACTGTAGCGATCTGGAATTATAGTTACGCTTCTTTTATAAACATAAACTATATGTTTATTAATCCCCTATATAATCTGTGTGTGTAGGGAGTGGAGTTCACTCTGGGTGAGGAGTGTGACCGGAAGAGTAGTAAATCATCATCTCTGAGTCCAGAAGACATCATCAGAGAACTGGAGCGACTCCTGCAGGAGAAAGCAGACAACCAGAGGATCTTTGACTGGCTGGAGGTGTGTGTGTGTGTGTGTGTTTGTGTGTGTGTGTATATAACATTCAGTCTTCCAAACGCTAAAAGGGCGAGGAAATTTACGGTTACACTATTTCGATAGTCCACTTTAGACATTCTACTAACTATAAGTAACTTTTCAACTACATGTCAACTAACTCTGATTAGAGTATTAGTAGACTGTTAGGTTATGGTTAGATGTTGGGGTCCGGGTTAGGAGATTTTTACGCTCTTCCAAGAAATGTGTGCGTTCTTCCTAGAAACTTTTACGCTTTTCCGAGAAACTTTTGCGTTCAACCAAGAAACTTTTGCGCTCTTCCGAGAAACTTTTGCATTCATCCGAGAAACTTTTGCGCTCTTCCGAGAAACTTTTGCGCTCTTCCAAGAAACTTTTGCGCTCTTCCGAGAAACTTTTGCACTCTTCCAAGAAATGTATGCGCTCTTCCGAGAAACTTTTGCGTTCAACCGAGAAACTTTCCTGCTCTTTCGAGAAATTTTTGCCCTTTTCCGAGAAACTTTTCTGCTCTTCCGAGAAACTTTCCTGCTCTTCTGAGAAACTTTTGCTCTCTTCCGAGAAACTTTTCTGCTCTTCCGAGAAACTTTCCTGCCCTTCTGAGAAACTTTTGCTCTCTTCCGAGAAACTTTTCTGCTCTTCCGAGAAACTTTTGCGCTCTTCCGAGAAACTTTCCTGCTCTTCCGAGAAACTTTCCTGCTCTTCCGAGAAACTTTCCTGCTCTTCCGAGAAACTTTTCTGCCCTTCCGAGAAACTTTTGCGCTCTTCCGAGAAACTTTTCTGCTCTTCCGAGAAACTTTTCTGCTCTTCCGAGAAACTTTTGCGCTCTTCCGAGAAACTTTTCTGCTCTTCCGAGAAACTTTTCTGCTCTTCCGAGAAACTTTTGCGCTCTTTTGAGAAACTTTTCTGCTCTTCCGAGAAACTTTCCTGCTCTTCCGAGAAACTTTCCTGCTCTTCCGAGAAACTTTTCTGCTCTTCCGAGAAACTTTTCTGCTCTTCCGAGAAACTTTTCTGCTCTTCCGAGAAACTTTTCTGTTCTTCTGAGAAACTTTTGCCCTCTTCCGAGAAACTTTTCTGCTCTTCCGAGAAACTTTTGCCCTCTTCCGAGAAACTTTTCTGTTCTTCCGAGAAACTTTTGCCCTCTTCCGAGAAACTTTTCTGTTCTTCCGAGAAACTTTTCTGTTCTTCCGAAAAACTTTCCTGCTCTTCCGAGAAACTTTTCTGCTCTTCTGAGAAACTTTTCTGTTCTTCCGAGAAACTTTTCTGTTCTTCCGAGAAACTTTCCTGCTCTTCCGAGAAACTTTTCTGCTCTTCCGAGAAACTTTTCTGCTCTTCCGAGAAACTTTTCTGCTCTTCCGAGAAACTTTTGCGCTCTTCCGAGAAACTTTTCTGCTCTTCCGAGAAACTTTTCTGTTCTTCTGAGAAACTTTTGCCCTCTTCCGAGAAACTTTTCTGCTCTTCCGAGAAACTTTTCTTTTCTTCCGAGAAACTTTTGCCCTCTTCCGAGAAACTTTTCTGTTCTTCCGAGAAACTTTTCTGTTCTTCCGAGAAACTTTTGCCCTCTTCCGAGAAACTTTTCTGTTCTTCCGAGAAACTTTTGCCCTCTTCCGAGAAACCTTCTGTTCTTCCGAGAAACTTTTCTGTTCTCTTCTGAGAAACTTTTGCCCTCTTCCAAGAAACTTTTCTGTTCTTCCGAGAAACTTTTGCGCTCTTCCAGGAAACTTTTGCATTCAACTGAGAAACTTTTGCGTTCATCTGAGAAACTTTTGCGTTCAACCGAGAAACTTTTGCGTTTCTCGGTTGAGCTATGAGCTCATATTGAAAAATATGAGCTGGGAGGAAGAATCTCATTTCAATACTTTTGCATTCGCTAGCAAACGTTTGTGCTCCCAAATTAAAATTAGTTTTGCAAGTTGTGCGAGTGAATGCAAAGTTCCTAAGAGGAAAACAAAAGTTCTGGTGATGGAAAAGTTATGAGCTGGGAGGAAAAATTATAATTCAGTGCTTTTGTATTCCCTAACAAACAAGTGTATTTTAGAACACAAACAATTTGCAAGCAAATACAAAATCATTGAAATGTTTTTTTTTCCATCTCCATGTACCGTTAGAAGCAGTATTTTACAGCTGCAAATATGATGGCACAACTCAGTTAGAGATGAATTACAGTTGTTCTGTTCAGCTTTTGCAGCTGTGTTTGTCACCTCGATGACCTTTGACCTGTCCCTCTGTGTAGGCCAATCTGGACGAGCAGCAAACAGCATCTAACGTGTTTGTCCGAGCGATGATGACCGCAGTCTGCCAGTCCGCCATCATCTGTAAGTCACTTTTTTCCCTCTCCTTTCAAAATGACACTCAAAACATGTTTAATTTACGTAATGTGAAGCTGAATATTCAATGGGAAATAATGTTGATTTTATACATCAGGATTTAATTCAAAGATTTAATTAAGTCAAGTTTCCACTATCTCAGTCAAGTCACTTTTTTTTATATAGCGCTTTTTACAATGCTGATTGTTTTAAAGCAGCTTTACAGAAATAACAGGAAAATAATGCAACAAAGTTTGTTTCTAGAAGAAAATAGTGTCATAGTCCAGCTTAAGTAAGCTCAGTGATGGTTCATTTTTGTTGTAAAAAAGTTATTAATTGAGTTAATTTATATATATATATATAGCCGCTCTGGAGAAAACAGTGATGTCATCATCCAGCTCAGCTCAGTTCTCATATAATGGTGTCAATGCAGGCAGATCAATAATATTATCTCCAAAATTTGCTTATGATTGTTGCTTTTTGCCAACTATTTTTCTTTATGATAATGTCACTGATGAATCATGTCATGTTGGCTTCAATTTTGTTTTCATCCTGTCATTGTCAAGGTGAGAATCCATATAAAGTAGATGCTAAAGAAATTACCCAGAGGGCCAAGCTGCTGCAGCGCTACATTAAAGATGAGCAGAAAGAGCTGCAGGCGCTGTACGCCTTACAGGGTCTGATGGTACAAATGGAGCAGCCGCCAAGTAAGTGTGTTCGTGTGTCAGTTAGTGATGGAACGCATCACAGAATTCACGGTTCGGATCATTTACGCTTTTTGAGCCACAAATCGATCATTTTTTGGATCAGCAACAAAAAAATAAAAAATAAATATATATATATATATATATATATATATATATATATATATATATATATATATAGAATATAGAATATATATATATATATATATATATATATATATATATATATATATTGGGGGATGTAACTTTGCTTTTCATTTATACTTAAAGCTCAAATGAAGTTCTTCGATACTACATCAGAAACTACTAGACTAACTGATAAAGTTCAAACATTATTAAAAACAAGTGAACAGTCAGTAATAAAATAAGAACAAAGTACAAGCAGAGATTAAAAATAAATAACAAAGTTACAAAGTCAAACAGCATTCAGGTACAGAAAGTAATAATTAAGCCTAAATGTAAAATAGCACTATTTGTTCACTACAGAAATTAAATAGTTTCATCTTTGTTAAAGCTGTATTTTGTTGTTTTATTAACATTAATGACACAGACAACAGTAGGAATATTAGACTGCTGTCACTTTAAGACCGAATAAACTGACAAACATCCAGATTCTTTCTCAACTGTTCACTCATGACAGAACCGAGAGGATACTTGCAGATTATCATTTCGTGTTTATGTGTGCGTTTAAGGGCAAGGAAACACGAAAGAGGAATCAATTCGGTGTTCGAGCGCTATCTGAAATCTAAATTCAAATTCAAAAATTGCTTTATTGGCATGACTGTAAATAATACAATATTGCCAAAGCTTGGAATACATAGAATCATAAAATAGAATAACATAACTTAAATTTAAATAAACAGTGTAACAAATTAGAACATTTGATACCACATTGTTTTAACATATACACACACTAACATTACTGAGGGTCACTGTGGTGGACAGTAGGGAAACACACTGAGGTCAGACACACACATTACACACATATTCACCTGCTGTCTCTCAGGCTGTGGCACACACACACACACGCACGCGCGTATCTGGCAGCCAGTGCTGCTGTCTGTCCCTCTCCTAATATGATCTTTTATCAGCCATGGCTGTAAAGTTCTGTATTACGTTAGTGAGTTTGTTTGTAGAGTTCTCTGACTGAACTTTGTGACAGTGAAGGAGGAAGTATGTCTCTGTCTCGATCTCTCCTACAGTGAACACACATCTCTCTCTCTCTCTCTCTCTCTCTCTCTCTCTCTCTCTCTCTCTCTCTCTCTCTCTCTCTCTCGCTCTCTCGCTCTCTCGCTCTCTCTCTCTGAGACACATTTAACTTTGAAAAATGTTTGAATGTGTAAACTGGCAAGACAAAACACCTCCAAATGATAAACTTTCACTCTATGATGGTTAAATTAAGCAGTTAATCCGCGAATCACACGCGTGCTGATCCGTACGGATCAACTGCGATCCGTTCCACCCTTAATGCCATCAAGCAGCCATATATCCGACGCTTCTCCTCCTCCATCAATAACATCGGCCTCTTTCTCTCTGCAGATCTGCTGCGGATGTTCTTCGACGTGTTGTATGACGAGGACGTCATAAAAGAGGAGGGTTTTTACAGGTGGGAGTCGAGCAAAGATCCCGCCGAACAACAAGGAAAGGGCGTCGCCCTCAAATCCGTCACCGCCTTCTTTACCTGGCTGCGCGAAGCTGAGGACGAATCAGACAACAGCTAGGTCTTTGGCCACACCCACTACAGAGATGGATTGATGGGGAAAAAAACCATAAAATATATTTGAGAAAAAAAGAAAAAAAAAACATTTGGGAGATTTTCAACATTTTTTGTTTAGTTTTTTTTGTCTTTCCGTTTGCGCAAGAAAAATGCTGTTGAACTGAAACGAAATAAAGCGATAAAGAAAAGTATTAGAGGATGACAAGCCTTATCTGCTCGCCGCAGTTTTAGCCGTTAGAATTGCTACTTTCCCGTTTCTCGCTCCTGCTGCCATGGAGACGGACGTTGATGACATCACTTCATTGAATCGTTTATGATGTCACTTCCTGGTGACAGAAAGCTGCTCAGAGTTCTATTTTCCGTTTTGAATCCCTTTATATTTGTGATCTAGTTTCGCGTGGACCGGCTGACCGTGTGCGTGTTGCTGTAACGGAGGAGGATTGGTTCGGGGTTTTTTTCCCTCAATTTGGGATTTTGTTTAGTTCTAGTGGAGTGATTTGAGCTCTTTTTCTATGTTTTTTATGACAAAAAATCTAATTAAAAATGCAAATGGCATCACCTGTTTCAGAGCTGCGGTTTTCAGTTGTTTCTTTGCAGCTCTGGGCGATGAAACATTGCTAGAAACATTAAACTTTTGACCTTTTTGCTGCTGCTGCTGCTGTTGGCCATCGAGACGCTTCTGCCGACCTGACCTGAACGTACGGTTCCTTACACACACACTTAATGGAGAAATCATTCAAACTAAAAAAAAAAAAAAAAAAAATCAAAATAATAATAATTTGAGGAAGGCAGAGACTTGAGGGTGACGAGGAGCTCGTGTGGATGTGCTCTTTGCACCTGTAGTGGACTTTACAAAATAAATCACTATTACGACTTGAAAATATATATAGAAATAAAGTGTTTAAGAGGAGAAAACTAAAAAAAAAAAAAAAAAAAAGCTGGAGAATGAGAGTACGAATACTACATGCCTTTCAGCTCCTTGGAGTGGAGACGCATTTCAGGAGCGCCTTGTAAATACATGTTTTCTTTTTGGTTTTGATGGTTTTTTTGTTTTTCAATAATAAAAATGCTAACTTTAATGCCATGTATTAATTTTTGGCTTTTGTTTTCATGTATTTAATTTCTTTTCTTTTTTTGGCGGTTTAACCACCCGGCTTGTACAATTATCCTCCTCTAGTTATTGATTATAGTTTAATGAAATTATGTAAATATTTCTTTTCTTTTTTTTTGCTTTTTTTTTTTTGCTTTTTTTTGCTTTAAGTATTTAATTAAGAGAAATTAATGCCTCTTTTCACATTTGAAACTGGAAAAGATAATAAAGAACATTGCAATGGAAAAAAAGGACAAAAACGTGTTGATGTTCCTTTTCTTGAGGGTTATCTTGCTTGAAGTACGTTCGTTTATCATGTGCTGAATGTGTTTGGAAAAATATCTGCATTGATTATGGACTGAGATTATTTCTTACAGATGAGTTTTGCTCGTGCCTCATTCGTGTCTTAATGCAAATGATCATCCATAATCAGTCTGTCCAGCTCTGTTTCTGCTGGAGAAAAGAGAACGAGGCAAGCTCGTGATAAAACAAGAATCAACATAAGTTTGGCTTTTCAGAGATGGAGAACTGAGGGATTTGAAATGTTGTAAAAGCGACGCTGAGATGATGGTGTTTTATTACTCAAAAGGTGTTTAATTGAACAGACAAACTGTCATATATATGTCTAACAGAGTTGTGAAGTTGTGAACTGTGAAGAATTATCTATTGTGAATACCGTTTCATTATGGTTGTTGTGCTGAAATTTATGTTCAAGGAAGTAGCGTGTCTATTAAGGCGAGACACTACAGGTGAATAGGGTAAAAGTTTTAACTAGCAGATATCACCATGAAACTTTCCCAGTTGATTTCCTACATTAAGATGAGAAAAAAATGTATTACAAGTTTTCTGTAATTTAATGTTTAAATATGCAAATTAGGCTATATCTAATTAAATATGCGCTAATTTGTATATATTTTAAAAAACGAAATCTGAGTATTGGATAAAGCCAGATTAAAAATTATTTTTTCATTGTGTTCACATATTAGATGGGGAAAAAATTACAGAGGGATTTATGGATATCTACTTTTGTTATCCTGTAAATCAGAATATACTGTCAATAGCCTTAAAAAAATGATTTTCGCCATGTATTTTTGAATAAAATGTTACATAAATCAGGCTAGGAATAATATATTTACAAATCCCTCTGTAAATGTCTTAATATAACTAAGTACAAGACTGGGAAGTTTGGTGTATATCGGTGCTACTGAAGTGGAGATTTCGGACTTTGGAGTATGAGAGAAAGGTCATTTTGAGAAAACGGGCTTTAAAGATTTATCATCAGCCAATGAGATTGCGCATTCAGCCCTTTTACTTTCACGATTGGTTGCTGATAAAAAGGAAATTACCATATTTGGATCCGACAGCATTGTACAGTGAAGAGAGAGCTTTCCAGCGGTATGTGTGATGACAGAGCAGACAGAGATCGCGGATCGGCGGGATGATTTACAACGACAACTTTTGTTGAATTTACGCAAAATCTACAGACGCAAACAGACAAAGTGTAGTAAAATAAAGACCTAAATGTGTATTCCGGACTTTTTTTCACCACAGTCTGAAAGAAGACATGTTATTTAAGACAAATATCCAAAAATCTCAAAACTGACCTGTAAAAAAAAAAAAAAAAGTTTTTGCCTGCCGTGTCTCGCCTTAACGGCTAAAGCTACAGTAACGTCTTCAGCGAGTCAGCTCGAGATCCTCTCATCTAAACTGGTTAAACCTCTCAAGCCTATAGTGAATGTTTTATAAGCAGTGGGGTAATCATAATCATCTTCAAAATCACAAGCACAACCAAAACAATGTTCTTCTGCAAAATACATGCAGTTTTATTTTTTAACCGCTAGAGGGCCAAAGGTTTCAGTGCACCTTTAAATGATTTCATAATACTTTCATGTTCAACAGGTTATCTTAATCTTTGTTTGTCTAGTGATAAAGTATGTTTATGAGCTGTTTAATTCATAAAATGTAACTACAAATTAATAAATTGATATAAAACAGATTTCCATAAAATGATCCCATAATGGAACCTTCTAAAAGTGTGGTTTCCATCTTTTAGAGCATTGAAAATGATGAAAATGATCTTGTAAATATTTTTATTTGATCTTTTAAAAGGCTGTGTTTGAGGAAATGTAGCACTTTTTCTTGTTTTATAAAGACAGGCTTTTACACAAGATTGTGTTTTTACACAAGACTGATTTGATACAGTTTATACTTTGATCGTTATTTGTGCGTTATCTTCGTTATATAAGTGAACCTCTCTGTTTGATGTTAATCTGTTGTTTTTTATCTCCATTCATGGCCGTTGTTTCATAAATGCTCATAATTATCTTCATATCAGTCACTAATAATCATCAAACCCATAAATGGTGAAGGGTCTTCTGGCACCGGTGAATTATTCATGCACTTCACATTTATAGTCACGCATTAGTGTGTCTATCAGTTATTGTTCACAGATTCTCTGTCCATGAACTCTTGAGTTGTTCATGATCTGATTGGTGGAGATGGTGTTTGCATCACAGAAGGGGTCAGAGGTCACATGTCTGAATTCATAAATGCAGTTTCTGTAAGTTTCCTCTGATCGCTCAGCTGTGGTCTCATCATGTTCGGTGTGTGTGTGTCCGTCAGTTTTCTGCTGGTTCTGGCGTCCATGACCTCTGGATCAGGTACAGCACACGTCTCACGCTCTTCTTTCATTAATCTGTGGTTTTTGGACATGTTTTCTGTTCAGACTGTGGGAGTGCCTTCATATGTTTTAAATACCAAATTATTTTATTCAGCAGGGATTCATTATAAAGTGATCAAAAGCGACAGTAAACATCTATAATGTTGCAAAAGACGGTAACACTTTATTTTACAGTGTCCTTGTTACATATGTTACATGTACTTACCATAGTAATAACAGTAAATTATGCATAATTACATGCAACTAACCCTCAACCAAACCCTAACCCTACCCTAACCCTATAGTAAGTGTATTAATATTACTCAGTACTTCAATATATAATTACACTGTAACAATGACACCTTAAAATAAAGTGTAACCAAAATATTGTATTTAATGCTGTTCTTTTGAACTTTGTATTTATCAAATTTATTCATATTCATGATCATTTAGTGGCAGCAATGCACAATAATATTATGATTGGAGGTTTTTTAATAGTTTATAGTCATACTGTAGCTGATTTATGCATCATAATATTCAGACAGACAGCAAGAAAGAGAGACGGTTAGTTGTGTAACCATCTCCAGTTTGAGCTGGTGTGTGTGTGTGTAGCTTCTCATCTGAAGAGTGTGTGTAGGTTTGAGTTTTGAGCTGTTTTTCTGATCAATGCCCGCGGATCCACTCAGTCCACACTGAAGATCCACTCCACATGAAAGCCATCACGAGTGCTTCTGAAGGGGTCCTGCGCTTCTGTCTTCACAACATCTGCTGCCTTTGATTCACACACTCGTTCTCCCTCAAGAAACATCTGAGGAGGAGCAAGTTTTTGTCCATTTGATCTCTCATGCTGTCTGGGGGAAATTATGGAGAAAATGATCTTTCGCTCTGCATGTGAACACAACCCGCAGAACAAAAACGACACGTGTGAAGACACGCATGTGATGTGCTGTGTGTGTGTGTGTATTAGACTGTGGTCCTGGTTATCTCTACATGGACAAAATGTCCACAAAGAGGCAAAATATACAAACTCCCTGTACTTGTGGGGAAGATGTTTGGTCTTCATGAGTAAAACAGCTTATAAAATATACTAAGTGATGTTTTTTTGAGAATGTAAAACTGCAGAAAGTTTTGTGTGATGGGTAGGTTTAGTGGTCGGGTTAGTGTGTGTGTGTGATGGGGAGGTTTAGGGGTCGGGTTAGTGTGTGTGTGTGTGATGGGGAGGTTTAGGGGTCGGGTTAGTGTGTGTGTGTGTGTGTGTGATGGGTAGGTTTAGGGGTCGGGTTAGTGTGTGTGTGATGGTGAGGTTTAGGGGTTGGGTTAGTGTGTGTGTGTGTGTGTGTGTGATGGGTAGATTTAGTGGTCGGGTTAGTGTGTGTGTGTGTGATGGGGAGGTTCAGGGGTCGGGTTAGTGTGTGTGTGTGTGATGGGGAGGTTTAGGGGTCGGGTTAGTGTGTGTGTGTGTGTGATGGGTAGGTTTAGGGGTCGGGTTAGTGTGTGTGTGATGGTGAGGTTTAGGGGTTGGGTTAGTGTGTGTGTGTGATGGGTAGGTTTAGGGGTAGGGTTAGTGTGTGTGTGTGAGAGAGAGAGAGGGTAGGTTTAGGGGTAGGGTTAGTGTGTGTGTGTGTGTGTGTGTGTGTGATGGGTAGGTTTAGGGGTAGGGTTAGTGTGTGTGTGTGTGATGGGTAGGTTTAGGGGTAGGGTTAGTGTGTGTGTGATGGGTAGGTTTAGTGGCAGGGTTAGTGTGTGTGTGATGGGTAGGTTTAGGGTAGTGTGTGTGTGAGAGAGAGGGTAGGGTTAGTATGTTTGTGTGTAGGTTAGGATTAGTGTGCGTGTGATAGGTAGGTTTAGGGGTTGTGTGTGTGGTTGATAAATGTATATGGGTAGGGTTAGTGAAAGGAGGGAATATACAGTTTGTACAATATAAAAACATTACGTCTATGGAGAGTTCCCATAAAACATGAAAACACAACGTGTGTGTTAGGGTGAGTGAGTGTGTGTGTGTGTGTCAGTTTTCCCCTTGTGGTTGCAGTAGATGCTGTAGTAGATTATACAATGATGATACAATATCTGAAGATTACAGGTGACGTTGTTTCTCTGAGCATTCATGCGTATGATTAAACATATTCCATCTTTTCATCAACATTCCAGGAAGAACCAGACAGAGTTGTGCAGCCGATGATGTCACTGGAGATCTTTTTAAAGTCAACCTGAAATTGCATTTGCGACCCATTTTACCTCTAGAATATGCTAAACTATATTTGTTTCAGATCTGTGCTATTTTAATGTGCTATTATAGTTTTTATTAATATTTTGGATCCAGTTTTCTTTCTTATATTTTAATTTTGACATGTGCTTTTGTCATTTTTATACATTGTTTTTAAAAATAAAATATATTTTAAACAATTGGTTGATAAATTTGTTTGTTTGCTTGAATGCATTAATGTATTGTAAGTCATTTTGGATAAAAGTGTCTGCTAAATGCGAAAGCGTAACTAATATTTCTATATAGCCTTAATTTATTTAATTTTTATTTTAGTATTTTTCTGAGTGTATTTTTCACTTAGTTGCAAAAGCTTGTTTGTTTTGTTTTTTACTTTAAGTTCTACAACAAATTTATCCTCCAATTCTTTAGAAAACCATCAGTTGGTTCCATTAATAACCTTTAATATCCATGAAACCTTTCAATTGCACAAAAGGTTCTTTAGATTATTAAAATATTACACATAATTTTAAAAAAAAAGTGTTATTAAGAATGTTACTTTTAAGGTTCTTCTATGACATCACTGTGAAAACTCTTTTTGGTTCTTCCTGGCACCTTAATTTAAGCATATAAAGTTTTTTATTTTTTTATTTTGGCAATTGTGTTTTTATGTTCATGTCTTGCGCAAAACTGTGTAACATTAATATATCTTTCCTCTCAGTTGAAGAGGAGAACCCAGAGTTCTGGAGGAGTGCGGCTCAGAACACACTGCGTTCGGCTCTGGCCAGGAAAATCAACACTAATGTGGCCAAGAACATTGTGCTGTTTCTGGGAGATGGTGAGCAGAGGCTTTATGATATTTAAAAACTCTTTAGACACATACAGGTGAATACATCTCATCATAATTCACCAATTTATTACCGTAATCACAATTGTGTCGTATTACAAGTTTTATGAAATATTTTTTGACTCTGCAAACGATGCTTTATTTAAATAAATATGCATTAATTTGCATACGTTTCCAGAACAGAAATATGATCATTAATAAAGCCAAGTTCAAATTTATTTTTTTTAATTTTGTTGATGTATTTAAGTTAAAGGTTTTTACAGAGGGGATTTTGGATATTTTTAGCATTACATAAATTAGAAAAATAAAAGTTTTAATGCTCTAGTTTAATGATATTTTAGGATTATTTGTACATTATAATTTTTGTTAATATTTTTTAAAATACCCTCTGTAAAAACATATATATAGCTATTTAGTTTTAATTGATTTTTATTTCAGTTTTAATCAAAAATGTATTTCCAATTAGTAATTTTAGTGCTTCAACTTAAGCTGATATCAGTTAGCAACATTTCTCATTTTTGTTTAGATTAAGGTTTTCATCTAATATTAATTTATTTTTCAGCTTTCTTTTCAAATAACAAACATGTTTTTACAGTTTTAGTTAAAAATTATTTCAGTATTATTTATATACTATTAGAATTTGTATTCATATTTCTCAACAGCCAAAAGAAAAAAGAAAACATTTTCATCGTTTTCAAGGAATAAAATGTTAAATATATTTAAGGCGAATGTTATATGAACAAACCCCTCAGTAAAAACCTTTAGAATATAGATAGGAATAAATCTGTAAATTCTGGCATATGTAAGTGCTGCTGAAGTGGAGAAATCTTTTTTTAAAGATATGTATTGTAATTGAAATCAACAGACGCAAATAGATAGTGCAATAAAATTAACACTTAAAAGTGTATTTGTAAATGTTATATAGAAGCAAAATAGACAAAAATCTCCACATTGACCAGTGCATGAAAAAACTATAGTTTTTACCTTAAAGCTCAGCCTACTGTCCAGACCAATCAAAAAACCTCCTGCCTGACTCGCACCAGCCAATCAGATCAGGCCATTTCAGATGTTGGTGTGAAACATGATAGACTGTGAGAGTGTGTGAGTGGCCTGTGGATGTAATGGAGTGTGTGTTTTAAACAGGAATGGGTGTGACCACCATCACAGCGGCCCGTATCTTAAAGGGCCAGTTACAGAAGCGCTCGGGAGAGGAGACCGTCATGAACATGGACACCTTCCCATATGTGGGTCTTGCTAAGGTAATACTTTTTATTATTATTGTTATTATTAATGCTTTAAACAGCTAAACAGTACAACATACATTTTGGAGCCAGGGGAGGGGAGCAAAGAAAACATATAAAAAATAAATAAATAAACATTCACAAAAATACAAGACCTTTGTATCAATCAAACATTTTGAAGACAGTACACAAATTAACACTCTTAATAGCTTTTTTTCTTTTTAAAGTATTTTTCAAATTCTTTAAGGAATACTAAGAAAAGGGTCTTTTTGTTAGAAAACTTACACTTATGAATGTGAAATTTGACTAATAAAATTAACAAATTAATTACAAAAGCCTCCTTATTCGCACTGTTAGCATACTTTAAATATCCAAAAATTACATTTTCAAAATGCAAAACAAAATTAATTACTCAAACAGGCTTCCCTAAGTCTGTCATTGGCCAGTCAAACAGATAGTCCCGCCCCCAATCTCACTCCATTGGTTGAGTCAGAAGTTGACATGTTGGACCGCTTAAACGGGTCAATGTTTCAAAAGTGTCAGTGTTTCACTCTTCAGGACGTCAACACGTTGTTTTAGTAGTATTTATATACTATTATAGTTTTTATTAATATTTTAATTAGCTTTTATTTGTATATTTTCAGTTTTTATAGAATTTGATGTGCTTTTTTTAAAATATTACTATTTAGTATTATTACCACTATTTTAGTATTATTTTTTTAATTAATATTTTGAATTACGTTTAAAATTTTAAGTAATTTTATCTGCTTTTGTTAGTTTATTTCCAGTTAATCATTTTAGTGCTTCAACTTATTTCAGTTCATTGCCAAGGCAGCATTTTGTTTACTTAATGTAATACTTTTTATGTAAAAAAATGTTATGTTATATTTCAGCTTAATTTCAATTAAAAAATTTTTTACTAGTTTGTTTTATTTACTGATCATTTTAGTATTATTTATATATCATTAGAATTTGTATTCATATTTTGAATTAGCTGAAAATTGTCAAATAAATTAAATTGTCATTTTAATTACATTTTTTTTTTTTAAAATATTTGATACTGTCATAATTGTATTCTTTTTTTTTTTCTTTTTTTTTTTTGTTAGACATTTTAGTGCTTCAACTTATTTCAGTTCACTGCCATGGCTGCATTTTCGTTCAGTTTAAGTTAATCTAATACTGATATTTTATAATATTTCAGCCTTTTTTCGATTAACAATGTTTTTTTAATAGTTTTAGTTACTGATATTAACTCTGCATCAATCTACCAAAGGCTTATAGTGTGTGTTTGTAGGTTTACTCAGTGGATTTCCAGATTCCTGACAGTGCAGCGACAGCTACAGCGTATCTGTGTGGAGTGAAAGCTAACCTGAACACAGTCGGCGTGAGCGCAGCCGCTCGTAACGGTGTGTGTCGCTCGCAGAAGGGCAACGAGGTCACGTCTATCCTCAGATGGGCTAAAGACGCAGGTACAGCAACACACCATCACACTCTTACAAAAGCAAACTGACACGCAAACACAAAGCTTTCTGTTTCCCTCAAAGATTACACAGCCAACATTCTCACTTTGAGTTTATCTGAGTGTGTTTCA
Organism: Abramis brama; assembly: GCF_963993115.1. NCBI lineage: Eukaryota > Metazoa > Chordata > Actinopteri > Cypriniformes > Leuciscidae > Abramis > Abramis brama. The sequence goes on from NC_139972.1 coordinate 4,678,142, forward strand.
GGTGTGAGTTTATCTGAGTGTGTTTCAGGTGTGTGTTTATCTGAGTGTGTTTCAGGTGTGAGTTTATCTGAGTGTGTTTCAGGTGTGTCTTTATCTGAGTGTGTTTCAGGTGTGAGTTTATCTGAGTGTGTTTCAGGTGTGTCTTTATCTGAGTGTGTTTCAGGTGTGTCTTTATCTGAGTGTGTTTCAGGTGTGAGTTTATCTGAGTGTGTTTCAGGTGTGAGTTTATCTGAGTGTGTTTCAGGTGTGAGTTTATCTGAGTGTGTTTCAGGTGTGTGTTTATCTGAGTGTGTTTCAGGTGTGAGTTTATCTGAGTGTGTTTCAGGTGTGAGTTTATCTGAGTGTGTTTCAGGTGTGAGTTTATCTGAGTGTGTTTCAGGTGTGTGTTTATCTGAGTGTGTTTCAGGTGTGAGTTTATCTGAGTGTGTTTCAGGTGTGTCTTTATCTGAGTGTGTTTCAGGTGTGAGTTTATCTGAGTGTGTTTCAGGTGTGTCTTTATCTGAGTGTGTTTCAGGTGTGTCTTTATCTGAGTGTGTTTCAGGTGTGAGTTTATCTGAGTGTGTTTCAGGTGTGAGTTTATCTGAGTGTGTTTCAGGTGTGAGTTTATCTGAGTGTGTTTCAGGTGTGTGTTTATCTGAGTGTGTTTCAGGTGTGAGTTTATCTGAGTGTGTTTCAGGTGTGAGTTTATCTGAGTGTGTTTCAGGTGTGTGTTTATCTGAGTGTGTTTCAGGTGTGAGTTTATCTGAGTGTGTTTCAGGTGTGTGTTTATCTGAGTGTGTTTCAGGTGTGAGTTTATCTGAGTGTGTTTCAGGTGTGTGTTTATCTGAGTGTGTTTCAGGTGTGTGTTTATCTGAGTGTGTTTCAGGTGTGAGTTTATCTGAGTGTGTTTCAAGTGTGAGTTTATCTGAGTGTGTTTCAAGTGTGAGTTTATCTGAGCGAGTTTATCTGAGCGTGTTTCAGGTGTGAGTTTATCTGAGCGTGTTTCAGGTGTGAGTTTATCTGAGTGTGTTTCAGGTGTGTGTTTATCTGAGTGTGTTTCAAGTGTGAGTTTATCTGAGTGTGTTTCAGGTGTGAGTTTATCTGAGTGTGTTTCAGGTGTGAGTTTATCTGAGCGAGTTTATCTGAGCGTGTTTCAGGTGTGAGTTTATCTGAGCGTGTTTCAGGTTTGTGTTTATCTGAGCGAGTTTATCTGAGCGTGTTTCAAGTGTGAGTTTATCTGAGTGTGTTTCAAGTGTGAGTTTATCTGAGTGTGTTTCAGGTGTGAGTTTATCTGAGCGAGTTTATCTGAGCGTGTTTCAGGTGTGAGTTTATCTGAGCGTGTTTCAGGTTTGTGTTTATCTGAGCGAGTTTATCTGAGCGTGTTTCAGGTGTGAGTTTATCTGAGTGTGTTTCAGGTGTGAGTTTATCTGAGTGTGTTTCAAGTGTGAGTTTATCTGAGTGTGTTTCAGGTGTGAGTTTATCTGAGCGAGTTTATCTGAGCGTGTTTCAGGTGTGAGTTTATCTGAGTGTGTTTCAGGTGTGTGTTTATCTGAGTGTGTTTCAGGTGTGAGTTTATCTGAGTGTGTTTCAGGTGTGTGTTTATCTGAGTGTGTTTCAGGTGTGTGTTTATCTGAGTGTGTTTCAGGTGTGAGTTTATCTGAGTGTGTTTCAGGTGTGTGTTTATCTGAGTGTGTTTCAGGTGTGTGTTTATCTGAGTGTGTTTCAGGTGTGAGTTTATCTGAGTGTGTTTCAAGTGTGAGTTTATCTGAGTGTGTTTCAGGTGTGAGTTTATCTGAGCGAGTTTATCTGAGCGTGTTTCAGGTGTGAGTTTATCTGAGCGTGTTTCAGGTTTGTGTTTATCTGAGTGTGTTTCAGGTGTGTGTTTATCTGAGCGTGTTTCAGGTGTGAGTTTATCTGAGTGTGTTTCAGGTGTGTGTTTATCTGAGCGTGTTTCAGGTGTGAGTTTATCTGAGCGTGTTTCAGGTGTGAGTTTATCTGAGCGTGTTTCAGGTGTGAGTTTATCTGAGCGTGTTTCAGGTGTGAGTTTATCTTCTCTCCTTCTAAATATTATCTTCTATCTAAGTGTTATTTAAGCCATAAACACAGAACAGTGCTGACACAAAGTGTGTGTGTGTGTGTGTGTGTGTGTGTGTCTGTGTCTGTCTGTGTCTTAGTGTGTGTTTGTGTGTGTGTGTGTGTGTGTGTGTGTGTGTGTGTGTGTGTGTCTGTGTCTGAGTGTGTGTGTGTGTGTGAGAGAGAGAGAGAGAGAGAGAGAGAGAGAGTTTGTTTGTGTGAGTGTGTGTGTGTGTTTGTGTGTTATTGTGTTTTCAAATAGTAAATACTTTATTATTTCCCAAACTAGGGTTTGTGAGTTGATGTAAAACTAACAATTTAAACACAAAATTGTACAAAACACAAATACCTTGCTACAACTGAATATGGCAGAATTTGAAGTTTGCATCATAATGGTTACTTTCCTGTTTATTTCTGTGAAGCTGCTTTGAAACAATTTCTATTGTATAAAGAGCTATAAAAAATAAAGGTGACTTGACTGACTTAACCTTATCATACATTATCATAACATTATTATCAGCAGAGAGAGTGTTTCTGTTGTATATTTTGGTCATATTTCATGCGTCTCATCCTCCTGTAAGTGTGTGTTTTGCAGTTGAAGTGTGTATTTCCATCTGAAAATGCTTCAAATGTCAAGCTCATCAATCATCCATTAAATCTACTGTGCTAAATTAATTCATTTATCTTCTTTCTCATTTCATTCATGATCACACTGAATAATTCAAGATTTTAAAAATAAATTTCATTCATCGTTGGCTGGTTTTCATGATGGACGTTGTATTACAAAATGCTCTAATAATCTCCATATCAGATAGAAACCACTAAGTGATCATTCTGTGCTAATTTTAGACTAATAATTTAGACAATATTTAATATTTAATTTTAATTTAATCTAGCGCTTTGGGTATGAGAACATTTAAAATGTATTATTATTTTTAGACTAATTTAGTCTGTTACAACCAGGCCAAGACCTGATGAATTTGTGATGAAAAACTTGTATAATTTAATTAATTAACAAAGACCCTTAAAATTGCAAGAAAATTTCACACAAAAATAAAAACATGTTGACAGTCACTATGTGGTTGACTGATAATAATAATAAAATTAATAATAAAAAAATGTATATATATATAATAATAATATTAATATTTGCACATTAAGAATTATCTTTGTTGTAAAAAATGGAAACATTTCTTCAATCCATATTAGATGAGAATATTTTAGGGCTCTAACACATTTAAAGGTGAAACGTTTAATTTATATATGCATGCCATTTTTATTGAAAGTTTTTTCAAATGCTAGCAATACTTTATAGTGTTTGCCGTATAATCACCTGAATGCTGCTGTAAATTAACAGAATTAATGATGTGATGTAAAAGGATGAGATTTTTTATTTCTAGCAGGATTTTAACACTAATAAATAATTATGTTAATAAAAATCCTGTTGAAAATAAAAATTATTAACAGCATAAAAGCCCGTTCATACCAAGGACGATAACTATAATGATAAAAGTAAATATTTACTTTTAAAAATCGTTCTAAACATAAAACAATGAGTCCACACCACAAATGAAACAATAACGCCAAAATATCCTTGTAATCACTTTCAGAACTGACTTTTTTTCCAGCTATGAATGATAAAAATATTGACAGCCAATCAGAATCCACCCTGCTTTAAAGAGCTTGAGCATTTAAAGTGGAGGACGACAAAACCTTATAATACACATTATACATAATCTTCCGTTGGTGTGGACAACGGATAGCCGAACTATATGCAGCTATTGTATCCGTTGGTGTTTTATTATTATTATTCCTCCTCCTTCCGCTCGAGTATAGTCGCCCATAGAACCGTTTGTGGGAAAATGATCAAATTTGGCACACAGATAGAGGACAGTCTGAACATTAAACACACCAGTTTTGGAGTATCTGACTCAATCGCTGTAGCGCCACCAACTGTCCAAATTGTCTGTCCACGAAGCTTTAGCTTAATGTGACGAATCTTGGTACATGTCATCACAAGCATGATCTGAGGCTATGTTTGCAGCGTTTCAGCACAGCGCCACCTACTGGTCAAGAGATATGCAAATTTTCACTTATATTTTCGCTATTTTTTCTTGTAACTGCTGAACAGTTTGCCTAAAAATCATGAAACTGGTTTCTTTTGCTTTAGTGCTACATACAGAGTCGAATGATACCCAATTTTAGTGTGTTGGACATTGGCCATTTTGAATTTAGTTGTAAAAGGCTGTATTTTACGATTGCATTAGCACATTGTTACGAAACTCTGTAATAGTCATCGGAACCATGTCCTAAAGTTACTCACAGTTTCGGAACAGTGCCACCTTGGGGTCAAAATTTATAATGAAATTTCCAAAAATGCTCATAACATTTAAGAGAACAGTGATGTAAATTATGTCATATTTTGTCGAAATCGCTGTCCGCCATTTTGAATTTCTTCGAAAACCTACTTTTTCAAGCACCTCCTAGACCGTTTGTCCGACTTTCACCAAAATTGGCACAGATCTTATTCAGATCATGCTGGCAAAAAGATATTAAACTTTTTTTGATTGACCAAACCGTTCTCGAATAACTCGTCTACAAACTTAATGGCAAACTGATTCTAAGGCTGTAACTCTGCAAGGCTTTGGCATATTGACACTTTGTATGTTTCATTGTCACCTCACACTGACCACACAAAATCAATTTCATAACAGCGGCACCAAATATAAGCAATTCAATCATATTAGTAGTGATTGTATTAGTTTTCTCAGCCATTTTGCCTAAAAAAAATCTAAAAATGTCTTTAATTACTCATTGTTGCAGTTAATCTGAAGCTACAAGCCATGTTTGCTTAACTCATCATGCCTTTTTTGTGTTTGGCCCATTAATTGCTGCTTGCAGCTATATTTATCAATATAGTTATCGTCCTTGGTGTGAACGGGCCTTAACTCTGAGCTGAGGGAATGTGTTTTTGGTGTCTCTTTAGGGAAGTCTGTGGGTATAGTGACGACCACCCGTGTTCAACACGCCACTCCTGCCGCTTCATACGCTCACAGCGCTAGCAGAACCTGGTACAGCGACTCTGACCTGCCAGCTTCTGCCGTCACCGGAGGGTGTGTGGACATCGCCTCACAGATGCTCAGAAACACGGATATAGATGTGAGTGTGTGTGAGGGAGAGGTGTGACCCTATAGGTGTGTTCATGAAATGTCATTATTGCTGTTATTGATCAGATCACATGTAAACGGAGCCTGTATCAAAAACTCTAGAGCAAAACTAGACTGTGTGCAGGAAGATATTCATCTATTCATCCATATCCATCCATCCTTATCCATTCATCTATTCATCTATATTCATCCATCCATATCCATTCATCTATCATCCATATTCATCCATCCATATCCATTCATCTATCATCCATATTCATCCATCCATATCCATTCATCTATTCATCCATGTCCATCCATCCTTATCCATTCATCTATTTATCTATATTCATCCATCCATATTCATCTATCTATCTATCCATATTCATCCATCCATCATCCATATACATCTATCTATCCATATCTATCCATCCATATTCATCTATCTATCTATCCATATTCATCCATCCATCATCCATATACATCTATCTATCCATATTTATCCATCCATCTGTATCCATCCATCCATACATCATCCATATCATCCATTCATATTCATTAATTCATCCATCCATACTCATTGTAATTGATCAGATCACATGAAAACGGAGCCTGTATCATAAACTCCAGAGTAAACCGATGACTGTGTGTGCAGGTGATCATCGGAGGAGGTCGGAAGTACATGACGCCTAAAGGGTTTCCTGACCCGGAGTATCCCGCAGACCTGAGCGCACAGGGACAGAGAAAAGACAACAGAAGCCTCATCGATGAGTGGCTGAGCATGAAGGAGGGAAAGGTAAAGAGAGAGAGAGAAGCAGAAGAGCATTCCGTTCACAACACATTTGACTTGAGAAACATGAAATTTAGCAAGTGAGAAACACAGAAGGTAGAACTTGATTGGATGGATTTTAGAAGTGCAATGCGCAACATGGGGGAATAAGTCCCGCCTTTTAAATAAAAGAGCCAATTGCCAATTGTTAAAGTCATCATGTTCTAAAACATGCGCTTATGACTGCAAATGCGCTGGGCCAGCCTGAAAAGGACAGTTTTTTGGCATGATTTGAGCATTTAGAAACAATATTTATGAGAGAGTTATTGTCAGACAACAGTCAAACTTTGGAGAATTTGATGTTTCCCCATTCAAAGAGAGAGGCGTCACTTGCATGACTGAAATAGCTGTGCGAGAGGTGTTTCAAAGATGACAAATGACTTCCTTTAATGGGACTTTGCCTTGGCGTGTTTGTGCAGGTTGCGAGATACGTGTGGAATAAAAGAGACTTTGACGCCGTGGATCCTGAAAAGACCGATTATCTGATGGGTACGAGTCCTTCATTCAGACCAGAGACACATGAACTGAGATTATGAGCTTTATACCAGTCTAATTGTAGTATTACTTATAAGCTATATAGATATTAATATTTTGAATTATTTTAGCTTTTTTTTGTAATTTTGTGTGCCTTTTTTTATTATTTGATTTCAGCTTTATTTCAATTAAATTAACCATAACTATAAAGTGTTTTAATAGTTTTAGTTTTAATTAACAGTAATAATCCTGCTTCATGTTGCTTCATGTTGATATTTAGAAGAATATCAGTAACCAGGCAGTTTTTGGGTCCCATTGACTTCCATAGTAGGAAAAAAATATACTATGGAAGTCAATGGGACCCAAAAACTGTCTGGTTACTGATATTCTTCTAAATATCTTCCTTTCTGTTCAGCAGAAGAAAGAAATTCATACAGGTTTGAAACAACATGAGGGTGATTATATGATGACAGAATTTTCATTTTAAAAGCGAACTTCTCCTTTAAGCTCCATCAAAAATGTGAATGAAAAATAGTAAATGTTCCCCCTCTCTGTCTCTCTAGCCCTCTTTGAGCCTGGTGATCTGAGGTTTGATGTGGAGAGAGACCCCAGCATGGATCCTTCCATCTCAGAGACCACAGAGAAAGCCATTCAGATCCTGAAGAAAAATCCCAAAGGATTCTTCCTGCTGGTAGAAGGTCATCAACTGACAAACAACCAATCCATCAAACGAATAACCAATCAATGAAACCAAAAACAAACCAATCATCCATCCGTCCATATGCATCTATCCATCACCTTCCATATTCATCCATCCATCCATATTCATACATCCAACCATATTCATCCATCCATCATCCATATTCATACATTCATCCATCCATATTCATACATCCACTCATCCATATTTCTCCATCCATCCTTCCACATCCATCCATGCATATTCATCCATCCAACCATATTCATCCATCCATCTAGGCCTATCCATATTCAAACATTCATTCATTCATCCATCCACCCATTAATTCATATTCATACATTTATCCATTCATCCATATTTATCCATCCATCCATGCATATTCATCCATGCATCCATATCCATCCATCCAAGTAAAATAATCTGAATTAAATCTGAACGGATTTTGATCAAGTCTCAAAAATGGAGTGTTCAAAAGAAAAATAGGAAGCTGTTTGAACAACTGAGCCCAGGTGTAATACCTGTAATTTGGCATTGATCAATCAGATTTGGTCTTCGTGTGGTTTCACAGGTGGCCGTATTGATCAGGCCCATCACGACAGTCGCGCCTCTATGGCTCTTCATGAGGCGGTTGCTCTTGATGAAGCTGTAGCTCGCGGACTGGAGCTGACCAATGAGGAGGAGACTTTAACAGTCGTCACGGCTGACCACTCCCACGCGTTCACCTTTAACGGCTACCCGTTCAGAGGGAACAGCATTCTAGGTACGTTTCTGTTCGTGTGCGCATCTGAGGCCATGTCCACATTAATACGTTTTCGTTTGAAAACGCATCTTTTTCTCTCCGTTTTAGCCTTCCGTCCACACTGAGACAGCGTTTTTATTAATGATAACTAACCTTTTTTAAGACGCTCTCCAAAGTGGATACATTTTAAAACGCCGTTTTCGCGTTGTAGTGTGGACTGTTAAAACGGAGGTATTTAAAAACGATGACGTAAGTTTAGTCATGTGACGCGTATTGTACCAATAGATATTCATGTTTATAGCGGTTTTGTGCCTGTTATGTGCTGTTCACTTTCACACTGTTGCTAGAATATGTTGCTTCACACACTCTTCATATCACAGTCCTGCAAATATGACAGAATTTACACACATTTGCTGTCCTGCGGTGAAACACGAGAGAAGTTTCGTTTTAGACCAAACATATAATAGTGAGTGAGAGCGATCTGGACACATCAGTGAATGCTGAGATATTCTGCTGAATAAAAGATCCTGTCAGAAGAATTGCACGATAACTTTATTATTTGTTTTTCCGTCTGTATCATCTCAGTGAGCTTTTGTGAGGCTTTACGCATGCGCAGTAAAGGTGAATTTAGTGTTTTCAGGCGTTTTCCACAAGTTTCTCATCCACACTGAAACGCCTGAGAACGCCAGTGTGGACGGAGAGCGTCTTAAACGAAAACAGCGCTTTCAGATGTATCCGCATTAATGTAGACGAAGCCTCAGATTGATTGTTTTTAGGGGTGTTGTGGCACAAACATTTTTGTTATGGGTTTAATGGTTCCAATAATCCTCACTTGTCAATCATCTGTTGTTTCTCAGGTAAATCTCCAATCTTCGCCTCAGACTTTTTACCCTACACGACTCTAATGTACGGAAACGGACCGGGACACAAAATCGTCGACAACAAGCGTCCAGACCTCCGCGGTGTCGACACCGGTAAGCAAATCAGCACAAACAAGTATTCATTACTTCAATGAGCTCATTGTTTCTGCATTAGATTGTTAAATTAATACTTTTTTCGCTAACTGTGATTTTGTATGTACATTACTGAAATACATAACTTAGACATTTAGCTCTGATAACAGATCACTCTGAATTGTAATGTGGACTCGATGCATTTTCTGTAAAGCTGCTTTGAAATGATGTGTATTGTGAAAAACGCTATACAAATAAATGTGAATGTGAATTGAACCTAGCTCGCTGAAAACACTGATGTTGTGTGAGTATTTATTCTGGTTCTCTCTCTCTCAGCCGATAAGGATTACGTTCAGCAGTCGGCCGTCCCGCTGGATACGGAGACCCACGGTGGGGAAGATGTGGCGCTGTTGGCCCGCGGCCCCATGGCTCATCTCTTCCAGGGCGTTTATGAGCAGAACTACATCGCTCACGCCATGGCTTACGCGGCCTGCGTCGGTGCCAATCAGCAACACTGTGCTGCGACCGCTGAGCCTGATGGGATTCCCTACACATCCACTGACCCGGGAAGCTCCGCCCCCGACACGCCCCTCTGCGCCATGACGACGGTGATCCTGAGCGTGTTAATGAGTGTTTTACTGCACTGAGAGAGAGACAGCAGCAGATATTCACCAAACAATCATAATTTGAGAATGTGAAATAAATGCTTATGGCAAAACACTACAGGGAAAAAGTTATTTTCTTATGCACTGGTCAGTTTTGAGCTCTATTTTGCTTCCATCCATACCATGTTAGACTATTGGAAATAAAACATTCGAAATACTCTTTTAAAGACCCACTGATGTGTCATGTAACGCCTAGCTTTGTTTGATGCGTTGACGTAATTTCCACTGAAACAGGAAGCTTAGGCGGGACATATTGAATGGCTCCTCCCCCTTTTCAAACAGCCAATAGCGTTGAGACAGCAAAGCTAATCCGAGCGCTGATGATACTCTGGATTCAATAGTAGAGGTGAGAATAAATTCTAGCCATTTCTTTCTTAACCAACGTACAGTTGGAAAACTAAATAAAACTCGAGCATTTGAGCAACCGAACACACACTCCAACACATATTGCTCTGTGACGTGTGAACGCTTGCTTTGGCCAGGTGGTGTTTATAGCGTAGGGGGCGGAGCTTTAGATTCTACAGAGCATTTGATTGGACAGAAGATGTGATGAGTCCGCGGTGATGTCATAAAAATCCCTGATCCAATTTAGGGAAGAGAGAGACTATAAGTTTTGAATGCTTATATCTCATAAATGCAAATTTTGTCATTGTTTTGGAGCACACCAGCTCATTCATGACCTTAAGGCTAACATATATTTATACTAAAAGCTAAAAAACGTACACTTTGATTTTAGGGGGCCTTTAAGTGTTTATTATGACCGCCGCTAGCGTAGCTAGCGAAAGCGGTCATATAGGGATTGTCAAAGTTTTTTTTTGTTTTTTTTTTCATCATCTTACTGAATTTTTCGTCAACGATACCAGGGACACCGAAACACCGGGGAACATGAAATTTGGTGGGCATGTAGCCCCACTAGACTTTTACGGAAAAATTTCGTTTGGTCCCCGGGGGCCACCCCCCCCCCCGCGCTGGGCCCCCCCAAACCCAAAAAATGCAGTTTTTCCTAAATAACTACCTGAACCGTGGCACCGAGGATGAAGAAATTTTTATGGTATGTTGGTCTTAAGGGCCCACATCAACCTAGCCCATAATCACTCATTTGTGATTTGCGCCCCTCCCATAAAAAATGAAAATGCAATATTATTCTGCTTTAATCGCCCCTATCTTCAGTTGAGATGTTCAGAACTACACCATATTTCATGTGTATGATTAACTTGACATCCTCTGGGGGTATGCTAAGTTTCGTAGAATTTCATCCATGGGGGGGTATAAAATAAATTCATTTATGTTCACATTTAGTGACTGTACACTCATCGGCCTGTAGATGGTGGTGTTGAGCGAAGGGTTGCTGGTTTAGGATGATACTGTCACACACACACATGCAGGAATACAAACAAACGCAAGCATGCACACACACTGACATCCACACGCACAGACACACACCCATACACACACATACAAATCCACATGCACAGACACACACACACAAACACACACGCGCACACACATGTACGCACGCATACATACACGCACAGACACACAAACACACACACATACACACACACACAGACAGACATGCACATACTACTACTTTTTTTTAGGTATATAGGGGAGAATGGGGTAATGTGAGACATCGGGTAATGTGAGACACCCCCTGTATCTAGGCTATGGAACACAATTTTGGTCATTTGACCATTATGTTTTCAAGCCCCTCTCATTTCCCCTTGGCCATGAAGGAGAGGACCTCATGGTGCTGTAGTAAGCATGTTTTTTTCACAAAAATATTTTTTTTGCATGTAAAAGTAAATTTTCTTGCTGTCAACTTAATCAACTGTTGTGCCAAAGCAAATTGATTCAGATAGAAAAACTTATATCATACATGTTGATGAACTACCAACATATAAAACCATGTGATGATGCTAGCTGAAGATAAGCCTGAATTGCTAAGAGAGATCGTTTTTTTCTAAAATGTGGCGGTGGGGTAAAGTGAGACAAATGCTGTGGGGTAAAGTGAGACATGAGGCACAAGTTAAGTTTAGTCTTAAACATATTTTAACGTAATATTACATGACATATGTTTTATTTTTAATGTCATAAACATTGTAGAAAAGCCATCAAAAAGAGAAGGGGAAGTAAAAATCAGTAGCTTGGGGTGCAGTAGCTGAGGCAAAGAGGTGGAGCACCTTCTCCCTCTCACCTTGTCCGAATGGAGCGTTTGTCCCCTCCTCGACAAAACCCCCAAGGTCCGTTTTAGGACCGAGGTCACTCCGACAGGAGCTCCGCACTCTCCCTGGGAGCCTGCTAGTGAGTAAAGTCAGCATGGGAATCTCGTCCATCTGCAACCTCACGGACACTGTCCGTTTTTGTTTTCGGAGGAGGACCTTCCTCCACTGCTTTTTCTCCAGGGGTGTCTCAAGCCCCTGGAGTCGCTTCGCCGTTTATCCAGACCGACCATTCGACAAGCATACGTTTTACCTCGGGATCAACCGAGAAGCCCCCGGACGGTGAACCGCGATGCGCAGGCTCCCTACACACGGGTCTCGCTCCACTCGGGCCTGGGCTCGAGACGACACGGCCACTCATAGGGTGGGTGAGGAACCATCCGCCGGGGGCAGGGGCGGGAGGCATCTTTTCCATTACCTTGTCCGATAAGAGTGTCGTCTCCCTCCTCTACAACACCCTGAGCGTCCGTGTTTGGACCGTCGTTGCTTCAGCAGGAGCGCCAGCAGGTGTACGGATCTGACTTTGACCGGAGATGACCCACCCTCCCTGGGGCTGGCCCGGGAGGTCTGCGAGCATGGAGCTCTTCTTCAAATACAAGATATTTTTGGACATTTTTATGAGGAGGAATATCCTCCAGTGTGTCTTTCACCCCTAGTTCACCCAGGATGGTGCACGCTCACCGTTATGCACGCCCTGGCACCGAGGGACTGGGTGTCCAAACCAGACCCTATTTACTGGAAGTCTCGCCCGCACAAAGTGCACTTTCTCTGGGCTGGGTCAGGCGGTTTCCCCACCCAGTCTGACCACCACGGTTCTCTGGTCCGTGTTCCTTGTCTAAGCGGAGCATTGTCTCCACAAAGACCCAAAGGTCCGTTTTAGGACCAACTTTGCTCCAGACGGAGCTCCAGCGGTGGCGGACAAATCCGAATCTGGCCCAGGAAGGGCCACCCTCCTTGGGCTGGACAGGGGAGGTCTGACTGCATTGAGCTTCCAAATGTATCACAATATTTTGGACATAGTTCTTTTTTTTAGGAGGAATTTCCTCCAGTGTGCCATTTACCCTTAGCACGCCAAGAGCGTTGCACCATCACTTGGATGCGCACCAGTGGGTTATCAAAAAAATGTGCTTAATTGACCAATCCCCATGATTCTGTTACTAGTCCGACATTAGTTTTGGAATGTGTAGTTGTCAAGCTAGCTGTCAGGATTCTAACTGTAACAACATGTGTTGTTATGGAAGTTTCAGAGTGGAAAAAGTAAGTGGATCAGTTTACCCCCAGCTGGTTCACTTTACCCCCTTGATTTCTCTGGTCTGTCTCAGTTTACCCCTAAGCTGGGGTAAAGTGAGACACGAGACCACTTTTTAAAAACCATTCATATTTTCACTGCCCTTCATCCTGAATACATTCTAATAATTTCCATTGCTAGGAAACATCCTGAATTATTGGGAAATGTGTAACTTTGACTGATATATCATTTTAGCTCACTTAGAGGGGGACAAATGTAAAAAATGTCTCACTTTACCCCACTCTCCCCTACATAAACACGCAATACAGCCAAATTGCTCCACGTCATTTATTTTTGTGGAAAGCCAGTGCAGGCCTGAGCGGCGGTCATATTTTGTTCCGCCATGCGGTACATCTAGTTTTATTAGCTACACTTTATCTGTTTGCGTCTGTAAAGCGTTTTCACTCAGTAGAAAAGATTCTATGCTGACTTTAAATTTAATAAATAAAATATTGTAATATTGTATCATTAAAGATATTCGTAATGCATCCTAGCTAACTGAAAGTTCTTCGAACATTCTGGCAATGTTACGAAGAAACGTTCTTCCAGTATAGATTATTAGTTCAAAGTTATTCGGTCTATAAACAGAACGTTATTTATACATCATTCATATTGGACGTACATTTTTTTTAAATGTTACATTTTTCAGAACGTTCAGTGGGCAGTGACGTTCACATAATGTTTGCAAAATTCTAAAATGGAATGTTGCCTCAACGTTCACATAGCCGAGGGAAACTGGACATTTTGAATGTTCAAAAAATATTCTTAGAAACGTGTTTTTGTCAGTTGGGATGTATGCATTTTTAAAAGTTATGTATTCCTGAATTAAACAGAATTTTGAGTGAGAAATAAATAGGATGGGACTTGATGTATCCTTTAGAGATTAATATTATTTCTCCATCTAAGTTTGTTGGCTGCGAACTGATGAATCATTAAATGAATTGTGAAATTAATCAGAGAACATTTCATTGATTTATGTTGAATCGGAACTTTAAACTGAATCTGTGTGTTATTGATGAAAACGTTTTATGAATACTGACGTCATCTCAGGTAGAGTCTCTCTGATCGGAGTGGATAATTAAGATTTGATGCCATTATCTCACACACACACGCTTATAAATAATAAATCACAGCCAACGACTGGTTATTTTTAGCAGACCGTGAGTCATTAATGTAACAGTTAGAACATCTGCTGTACTTCTGAGTGTGTCTGTCTTGGTGTTAACGCATTGGTTACACCTGTCGACAGGTAGACAGATATAACAGCAGATGAAGCAAACACACACACAAATTCTCACGGTTTTCCTGAGGCAGAAACCCTCGCTCTAACAAATCTGTTCTAAAACATTTGCAATGTTTCTAAAACGTTAAAATGTTTCATTGTGATTCGAGCGTTGTTTAAAACGTTCATCAAGCCTATACAAATAACATCATACGAACGTTCCAAAAATAAAAAAACGTGGTTCTCCGAACGTTTTCTCTCAACATCATATCAAACAACAATGTTATAAGAACGTTCTATAAATGTTATTTTAAAGGACGTTTTATCTCAACATTTACATAATGTTACTGTGTTAGCTGGGTAGTGAGCTGCCTAAATAGACAGCATTTTATTATATCACATACGTAGGCTACTCTGTGGTAGGTAGGCAGGCGGTAATTATGCAGATAGCAATAAATTATAAATATGCATATGTAAGAGTGTTATATAATGTGTGGTGCATTTATGATGCAGATGGTTAGTGCAAATAAGTAACAGTATAGAGTGAAGATGCTCTGCGTGTGATGGAGGTAGAAATGATTGTCAGTGCAAAATAATATATACACAGCACTGATTTATAATGTCACAAAAATGTTGAAAAAAATTGCCTTGTACTGATATTCGTTACTCGTTACAGTAACGCAACGCACGTTACTATATTTACAGCAAAACTGCGCGCTTGTACTTGTGCACGTGTTTGCGAACTTGCATAATATAATTCTGGCATTACCTTATGTTCTTTGTGAGGAATCTGATGAGCTCAGTGAAAATGTTACTATTTTTACACAATATTTGTGTGTGCTGTGTATTTTTATGCTTATTAGTCTAGCTTTTATAATAGGTGTACGGTTCCATTGCAGTTAATGTGATGCGTATTAGACTGCAAGGCTAAATCTATTTCTCTCTGTGGCATTGAGCTGAAGAGATTGGGTTGACGAGATTGGGTTGACCTACAGGTGGCGCTGTAACACAGCACACTGTTGCATTGCAGAGAGAGAGAGAGAGAGAGAGAGAGAGAGACAGCATCAAAGAGAATAAAAGCGTGTAATCATGAAAACATTGACTGGTCTACAGAGGGAACATGTTGCGGCAGATTTTCTCTGCTGTATTTGTACTTTATACAGTACATCGCTCACGTGACCCATCAGATGCTGATTTAGATCTTCAGAAAAGCTTGTCTAAAGGAAATAAGTATATTTAGCAAATACATTTTGTAATGTTCGTCAGTATTGTTATATATTGGACTGCATTACCCATGGGTACAAGGGTTAACAAAACTAATGTCGAGTTGATGGTTGACACGCACTGCACGTTGTGTCTGCGTCGTGTTTATTAATATAGGCCTTGATCACGAAAGAGTGAAAGACAAATAGTACACATTTACTAACGTTAACCTTATTGTAAAGTGTTACCATTTCTTTTGATTTGGGTGTCGTGGTGTTTTGTTTGTCCAGTCTTTTGTCCAGGTCTAAACCGTCTCCTTTAATACCTGTAAAAGCATCAGTGACTGAGGTGATCTGATACGAGACAGAGGACTCAAATCTGAGCGTTCACTATGGCAAGCCGTTTTAGCTTAAATTGTACCCAGCGTTACTCGTCGTAATTGCATTTTTACTAGTAAGAATTCAATTAGAGAGCTCTCTTATTCAATTATTACTAGTAAAAATTACAATTAGAGAGCTCTCTATTTCAACTGTTACTACTACTAAGAATGCATTTGCAGAGCTCTTTAATTCAATTACAGAGCTCTGCAATTATACATATCTTTAATTCGTTTTTTTAATTTAATTCTTACTAGTAAAAATGCAATTACGAGTAACGCTGGGTACAATTTAAGCTAAAACGGCTTGCCATAGTACTCTACATGTGAAAGTCCACTGTGTTCCCGTACTCTCTCAGACACACGAGTGTGTTTGTAACTGAGAAACTTTCCCTCTGTCACTGGCCTGGTCTTCAGCTCTCAGATTTCTGGATTGGTTTCTGTGTGTCGGACTTACAGCCAAACTTAACCTGATGCACGTCACGATGACGTCAGATACTAACAAACACTTACTCGTATTAAAACAATAATTTAGGTAAGAGCCCTCTGTAGGCCACAAGCAAACCGTTGGACAGGTCTTTTATTTTAATTGCCCTGCTGGAAAATGAAGCTGAAATGTCTTCTGATAGAAGTTGGGTTTATATGGTTTGTTGCTTGTCTAAATGGGCCATTTAAAGTCATTATGAGGCCTGACCTGATTTAGCCTACAATTTAAAAAAACAAACCAAAAAATGTATGGGATGCAAACCAGCGGAAAAAAGAAAGAAAAAAAAAACAGAAAACATCAGGGTTTTTTTCAATGTTCCAGTATCATCTACATAAAACTAAAAGATGATAAACATCGTTTTAATCTGCGCTATATGATGAAAGATATTCCTCCTCCAGCATCAACATCTCTGAGTGATGTGTGTGCTCGTGTGTACGCCTGCAGAATCCACTGAGGACACACACATCAGTATCAAAAGAAGAGATCAACACACACTGTAAACA